>NC_133537.1:208766303-209089303 GCF_048544455.1 Silene latifolia
TTACCACAATCCAACACTTCATTGATTATCAACCTGAACACGAAAATTTTATTTCTCATCTCCACAACATCATATGATCACGTCATCATTCATACAAAATACTTACCGTAACGTTGTCTGTGAGAATGGTTAGAATATATGGGTCTCAAGGTATACATCAACTCGATTATATCAAAGGTTTTCCTTCTAACTACCCCATTCACTCAATTTATCTCGGGTTACCTGGTTCAAAACTGAGAGGGCAAAAGAGCACGCATTAAGGGCGCCTTCTTAACCGCACTGTGAGATCCAAACAGTTTATTCCCAGGGGTTCATTTTATTTAGACACATCCTACGTTCGTTGGGTTCATTGGTTTAGGCCTGAGGATCGTTCGCTCTGATACCACTTTGTAACACCCCGATTTACAAAGGAGCCTTTAGCAAGACATTCCCTAATAAACCGGACTGTTACCATCTCGGTTTCCCGAGGTAGTGATTATAAAGACATAACAATCCAAATTACTTTAATTATACTTTAAGTGAATACTGTTTACAAAACCGTACAAACTAAAACTGTAGCAAAACAAGTTACAAACTTTTAGCGGAAATAAAACTTGTAAAACAAGGTGGATAACTAAACATGATTAAACGAGGTGGACTAGACACTAAGTCAGGCAATCCAAGCTCTCTTCCCATCCAGCTCCTATCGGTCTACGAGGTACCACAATCTGCTCCCCATTAAGGTTCACCGCAGGTGTTCACGAATACACAGGGTCAACCACGAGGTTGAGTAGGGTAATACAATGCAACAAGTATGTATGATATGCATGCTCCTCCATCACCACCACCATCTCATCGCAACTCATAACCCGACCACCCCACCATACCGATCCGCGGAGACTATATATCGACCGTAGCCGATCCGCTCACCGCACCGAGGACACCAGGGCAAGTCCTGCAGAACCCGCCTGGGCCTTATCACAACATCATCATCACCACACCACATCACCACAACATCTTCCATCTCCAATGCATATGAATGCTCAAAAGAAATTAATGCAACACAATATGTATATCATTGAACTGATCAATCATAAAATCATGCTTGGTTACAAATGTTGTGATAACATACTCAATACGATCAATTCAATCAATCACATTCCAAAGATATGAATCATAACATGAATCAACAACCACGAATCAAGTCAACGTTCACAGTTTGGTCATATGAAACACAAACAAGTCAACACAATTCAACAACAACGATAATAAGTCAAGTGTATTTCCCTACCTTTTCGCAATCCAAGCACACACAAGCAACCAATTATGATCCTTCACATATACATCACCTACATAACATAATTATGTATAATTACCACCTACTCAATCAAATAATCATGCACACAACCTAGACTCATCATAACTTAATAGGAATATCAACTTAAAGAACAAACACGACTTTTCCCGATTTTCCAAAGACATGACAGACTCGAATAAAATACATAACTAATTCCAGAAAAATCAAATTGATACAAGGCCAATTGGATTGGAACCCCATGAGTCATAGCTACAACCTATATCTAACGAAGGTTTCTCAAATTCCAAACTTATTAAGGGTTTTCAGACTGATTTCCAAAAGCTGACAGAATCCGTCGCATAAAAAGTATAGACTCATAAAACGAGTTTGACAAATGATTTTTAAGAAAAACCAACGCCTAACTCATCTAAACTCTTTAAATTTAATATATGAAAAAGACCCAGTACCAATTCAATATCTAAATTATGTTTTAGAAGTAATCTTTTAGCCTCTACTGATTCGCGGACTTTTTAGATAGACGTTCACAAATAATTTATTCAGGAAAAACTATACGGTGAAATGCTACCAATTTTCAGAGGCATAAACTAGGCTTGGAATAAACATGAGTCTCTTCTTTAACTTTTTGCATCCGACGAATTTAAGACAGGTAAAACATTCAAATAACACAGACCAACGAATCTGTAAATTGCTGTAACTATTTTATTCATTTATCTTATACAATTTATAATAAAAAACCCCTAAACCAATTTCTAGGGTTACAAAAATTATTCCAATACTACTATGATTATGCTAATAATTGAATAAAGAGGTAATAGGATAGTCTACTTACGAAATAGGATGAGAATAGGCTGAGAAATCGCCTCGCAATGCCTCACGAGTTCTTCACACACGGTTCCCTCTTCTCTCTTTTCTCTCTTTTCTCACTTTTCTCATGGTTAAAGTGAATATGGTGATAGGGAGATTAGGGTTTAGGGTAAATGGTGGTTACATGTTCCGGGTAAGGCAAATGGGTTAAACGGGTATGGTAATCGGGTACATGTAGATGGGTAAATGGGTGATACGATTCTTGACCCAAAAGACAAAATGTGATGTAGCCCGACTCAACATATACGATATAAACCCGACTTAATAACATTCACGATATTACGATGCAACGAATATAAAATGTATAATAACTAATATATAATAATATCCGTTTAATCGATTATATAAAATACGGGGTATTACACTAATGAAAGCCGGTTTGATCTCGAACTCAGCGGCTCCAATTTTGGTAGTAGTGATAGCCCTTGGAAGCATAGCCGTGGTGGGCTTTGAATGATCGGAAAGTTTAACCATCTTTTTGATTCGAGATGGTGGTGGCGGTGAAGATGATGAACTAGAACCTTCTTCCTCGTCTCGGATTGGATAATTGGTACGAATGTGACCCAAATCACCATGACTAGAAGATTTGGCAAGCTTCTTGAAATAATTGAGTCGGCTATGGAAAGTTCTCCCGGGTACCGGATCGAAGGGACTCAATTCTCCAGTGCAAGAGGAGCTCGACATAAGATAACAATCTTAAGAAATTTCTAAGTAACGGTCTCAAGGAACAAGCGTTCCTTAAGACAAAAGAAAACAAGATAGAAATCAACAATTCAAAATGCAACAAAATCGCGCTCCCCGGCAACGGCGCCAAAATTTGATAGGCTATCGCACACCTGGCAAAGATACCCTAAACGTAGCTAAAAAATTAATCTAGTAAAGTAGGGATCGAACACAAGGAGACGGGAATTGCGTAATGAACTGCTATGAGTAGAATTCTATCTAGGTCGATTCGATTGTTTGGTTGGTTTGGTTTGATAAACTTGTAAATAAAATGATGTAAATTAATAATGATAAAGAAGTCTATGGGAGTGGGGTCACACATGCAAATATATAGATGTTCATGTTAAACTAGGAATAGATATCATTGTCAATGAGTTAGGTCTTATGGCAACCACCTCTCGGCCTTATTGTCAACCATAGAACAGGTCCTAACGAGCTCTCGTTATGGCTATATCGGTCTACTTAGTCTAATTCATTTTCGTGCCTCTCAACTTATAAAAGTGAATTAACAAATTAATCTAAGATAGTGATCAATTACCAAATATTAGCAAATAAAACAAGCATGTGATAGAAACTTATCAAACAAATATTATATCATCCTAATTTAACCTTTACAAATATTATTCATGCATGGCTTCCCTAATCCCTAGACAAAATGGACTACTCACCCATATTATAAATATGCTAAATAATGATAACATATGAATTAGTGGAACTACTATGATTGAATGTAAATATAAAATATTATGAATTATGATGATAATAACTTGATAATGAAATGTAACAAAGTAATATGAGATTGCTGATAACTAAAATGTAAACTACGAAATAAACAAGAAATGAAATTACCGTAACAAGAGAATTTGGACTTGAACAAGAAGAACTCACATGACAAACCCAAATAACTTGAGTGGAAAGATTGTTTTATTAAGAACAAATGCTTAATGTAAATTGTTTATAACAAAGGAAAGCTTAAAGAAATGTAAACTAATCTGAAAACTAGAGTATTGTGTGCTTAAAAGAATGCAAAGTGTAAGGAAAGATGATCCCTAATGAAGGATTAAGCACCCTTTATATAGGAATAAAGGGTGAAACATAAAATTCATTGGGGAAGGTCACCCCGATCTGGGACGCAGGTTTGTCGATTTATTGCTATTAATCCTTGATTAATAGCAAACTAGTATAGACCCCGTGCATGTATTTATAGAGGTCTAGTTTTTAGTATATTATTAATAAATAACAAAATTAATCAAGAGATTTATGTAATGACATGATGTTTATTTTAATGAAAATATTTTTTTTACGCAAAATTAGTGATAATATTTTATACTCCAATTTTTTTATATCATATTATCATCCTATTTATCAAAATCTCTTTTATTTCACAAAACATCATTTTCAAGCAAAAAAGAAGTTTATAAGTGTGTCTAAAAGAGAGGTCAAAATATTATCTAAGAGATAAAGAGAAAATAAATGGGAAGACTAAAAATGGAGGGGAGATTTTTTTTAATAACATATATTTTAGCTATGACTTATCTTACAAAGTCAACAAAATTTTTATCACAAAAACCTAGAAACAAATCCTCTATAATACAAATCTTTGTAGATAGAAATTATTTCAAAATAGGAAAGTAAATAAGAGTTAATTATATCAAAATAGGAAATGAGTTTTTAGGCGGGAAAATTTGAAGCTTTTCCTATTCATTTAGTATATAGGGGATGGTATCCTATGTTGTGTCATTAAGCTACTTAATTCCCCGAGTTAGAGCATCATTTGGAATCCTAAGCTCTGCAAGCGCACTTGATCTTTTAGACTTTGGTTGGGCTTCTTTTTCATTTCTTCATTTGCATCATCCCATGTTCATTTCTTCATGCTCGGGATTTCCTTGCTCGGAATTTCTCTAAACGCCCTTCCATTTGCATGATCTTGTTTCATTTAGCCGTATGATCTTTAGTTCTTGCAAATTTGAAGGGAAAAAGCTACAAATGCTTCATTTCCTACAAAATACAATGAAAACAAGAAGATACCTAGAACACAAAATTAGCTCACCAATACACTAATAAAAGTGCAATAATCAAATGAAACCGAGCTAAAATAGGAGGTAAAATCGTATATAAATTAGACACATCAGTCGGGCCTTTGTATTTTCATAAAATCCTATGGCCGTAACCGCTTATTTAGCGGGCGGGATAGGTCGTGCCAAATGGACGGTATGACTCATGAACAACTCTACTTGATGTCTACTAATTGGAATTGAACTGGTGGGATTCTAATATCATGAAGTCTAGCTCAACTCAATGTCATTGCGTCGTTATCAACCAACCTTGTAGCCAAACCCGCAACCATAGACAACCTGAAAAGTCTCACTGCTCACCATATGACGGTAATATATAATGGAACACCGCAGACACAGACAAACAAGACAAAAACCAAAGAAACACCACATAAAGTCAGTACTACAACACAATAAATCATTAGAACGGAAGAATTTAGATATAAATTCACAACAGAAATCCACTCCAATATCGATCAACTCCAAACTCCAAGTAACCAATGTCCGAACCGCATCCCGGACACGACTACTCAAAGCAGCAAGTAGCTCTGCCGAGTTACCCATCGCAACAGGGAATCCACCCCTGCCGATGTTAGATTGGAACACTGAACATCAAAATCCCCGTTCATCGCAACGAGCGAACCCAAGCTCATTAATGTGCACATCCCCCTTGCGACGAGTGTCACAAGGGGCAAAATAAGAGGGTGAAACCATCTCCCGAGATGGCTCATAATGTCCAATCCACATCTCCAACAACACCATCACAATACACAATACAATAATCAAGTAATCACAACACACCCAATTACAGTAAATCAATCAAATACAGGCTGTATTGAGTAAGGAAACCCTACCTTTACGCAATCCAATAACACCCAAGAAACCTCAATAGAATTTATCCAGTATGAGACCGTCACCTACATAAAATAATCGCATATCATCACTATAAACCCTAATCAAAGATTCATAAGAACATATTTGACCTAAATACCAATCCTAAGGTTTGGTCACAAAAGATACTGAGTACAAGAATTAGAATAGAAACTTATACAAAAGAGCACTAACAAAGGTGAAGATCGAGACCCTAATCCAATAATCGCAAAGAAGCTTCCCACCAGGATGAATAGAAAGACGAGAGATGAGTTTAAGTGACCTAAAGAAGAGATTAGGGCTAAAAATGATGTTTTAAAATGTTAATACGATTTTATAAACCTCTTCTAATCATAAAATACAAACCGCGGAAAAGCGACTCCCAGACCGGACACTCGGTCGAGTACCAGAGGCACTCAACTGAGTACGCACTACTCGACCGAGTGTCTCGCCGACTCGGTCAAGTGACCCCTAGGCAGTATCCTACCAAAACGTACAAGTTATGCACTTGGTCGAGTACAACCCACTCGACGGAGTACTCCGGGTCAAGAAATGCGTAGTATTATAGTCTTTCCTTCTTAAAAGCAAACTTCGTCCTCGAAGTTGATTCTCATACTTGCACAAAACAACCCTCTTCCCCTAATCTCAACACAAACTCCATTAAACTCCATAATACCGTCAAATACCATCAACACTCGCACCAACACACTACTAATCTACCATACTGATCACTAACAAATCCAATACCATAACAGTTCACCAAACAAGAACAACTACCGAAATGAAATGACAAATTTTACCACCCTTAAAATGAAATTTGTTCTCAAAGTTTGATCACATGCATAACCGTATCTACACAAAACCGTCAATATTATAGCAACCATACATACCTACAACATTACTCTATATCTATTCATATCAAATACATAATACCACGAGCACACCCATTACTTTTAACGATATCTACCATATGTCCATCCTTAATGCTACAACCAAGACTTAGAACCTCAAAATATATCTCAACATGTAGAACTACCAAACTTTCTTTGTCGCATCCTACTCTTTCTAAGATAAATGTTACGTTGTCGCAACCCAACCACTACTAGATTCTTAGCTATTCCTTTCCATAATTACCCTCTCATGTCAGTGTGACACTGATAATCCGTTTCGTCTTAATATAACCACTGATGAATACTCCACTATCCAATACTTTGACAAATTCCATGCCTCCAATCATCCCTCTCACCACCTAAGATTACTACCAAATCCTCTGCATTATCCGCTACTTTAGCCCTTCCACACTTCCACACTTCCACACTCTCCGTGCTTCACGCACTTATCTCAACAACATATCACACGACCAAAAATTCTTACATACCAAAGAAATCAAGAAAAGTTCCCTTTAATCGTTAACAAACTCTTTCATACATTAACATTGTACTCATCAGCAAAACTACATCCATCTTGCGCCGACAAAAGATTAGGAACTACATACAACTTCTAGCTCAGTAAAACACATATACCTCGGACTACTTGCAATAACTATGTCAACATATGATTCTTCCAACTCAATTCCCGAAAGTACCCCCATAACTATGCCTTATTAACGAAATGTCTAGGAAAGGATGACAATACAACAACCACAACAGAAACTCCCATCCATTATATACCTTGTCCTCTCACTCATAAGTCGAAAATTATAGAAAAAGTTACGGTATTAAAAACACGACATCTGATGGAGCGGGTCGTTGTCCGCCATCAAACAAATTTATACCCAACTACTAGCATAGCAAGCAAGTCGGAGTCGATCCATGGGACGGGGGTATTCAAATTGTTCAATCTAATCGTGGTTGTGCTAAGGGTTGTTACAATTGGTTTAGGATGATGATTCTAAACTAAAGAAGGCAATGTAATAAAACAAGCAATAAAACAAATAAAGATGTAAACAAGTAATAAAGGATACTAGGATATCATGGGATCATAGGGGAATCATGGTAAGATAGCATAGATGAGTTATACAGATGCACGCAATTTGTTATTGTTGGAATCAAGTTAGTTCATGTCATATAATTCATAAGAAGATTTGGGTCCCGGAGCCGAGTCATTTGTGACTTTACAACACCTACAAGTCGACTTAATTCTTCTTATTAAACTACATGCATGATAAACCAATTCCTAGAAAAACTTACATCTCGGAGACGAGTCGGTTAAGACTTTACAACACCTACAAGTCGACTTGGGTTTTCCCTACTCAACAATATGCACGGTCTAACAAGGCTTGAGTTGGTTTATATCTTACAAGCCTTGTTGAATAGATAACAGATGGGTAAAAAATGCAAGGTTTCATAGTCTCGCATTTCATCAAACATGACATGTGCATAAGTTGAAAAACAATAAGCAAGCATTCATATGAACTTCTTAAGCACAAATCTATCCCATGATTAACTCCCTTAATTCTCCACTAATCCTATTTAAGTAACTACTCCCTTATTATCATGGAAGACATGTTATCAATGGTGTCAATCATTACAACAAGTATAAACATGATTAAAAAGTGAGGAAATAAACAATAAAGATTAAAGAGTAAAGAGATTATGCCAAACTTAAGATGAACAATTGGAAAGGAAAAAATAATAGAAGAAAACTTGATTGATTGATGAAGAGTTGTCAATTCTTCAATAATAACCCAATAATCTTCAATTACCCAATAATAAAGCTTGAACAATAATTAAGGAAAGATTAATGTTTAATTTGTGGAAAGATTAAAGGATAATCTATTCTAATCTACTCCTAATCTAATCTAAGAGAGATTGATTTAGTCTAAGGGAACTTTTTCTAAGCTAAGAGGACTTAGTCCCTTGATTATTACAAATGGAGTATATATAGTGGTACATCATTAGGTTAAGCGAGTGTAGATTATTAAATAACATTCTTAAGTGTTGAATAGAGTTTTTCAAGTCCCGAGGGACATGCGCGGATCATGTAGCAACTCCTAAGAAGATCCGTGCGTCCTAGCATGCATGCAGCACGTTTGGTCCTGCAAAGGAATCCGCTCGTCCCGAGAGAAAAACGCGCAGCGTGAGCCTCAACCCGAGCGGGTTGAGCTGTAACTCGCTCTACTTGAGCTTGACTTGCGTGGGTTGAGCTGCAGTTTCGCTTTTTCTTGCTTTTATGCCTATGATCCTTCTATATACTCTTTATTCCTACATCCTTGGTCATCATTCTTGCCTCCCCTTCATTCTAGTCCATCCAAGATCGTCAACAAGCTTCCGAGTATGCGCGAGAGACGGGAATTCCGCCTCATTTTCTTCTTTCGTACAAGACATATAAAATGCAATAGGAAAGCAAAATAGGAAGGAATTGACTGATAAAATGTCTATGAAATTCTATATTAGTATGCAAAATAGGTTCAATTAGGGGACTAAATGTGCGCAATTAAGAGTCACATCAAACATCCCCAAACCGAGCCTTTATTCGACTCGAGTAAAGAGGTGACTAGAACTAGACCTTTATTTAAACTATCCTAGTAATAATATAACCGATGTGAGACCACTAGCGGGTCTCACTCTGTCCCTTCAACTCACAACAAGACATCTATGAGGTAAGATGCCTTCTTACAAGGTAAGGTGGGGCTTGGCAAAATGGCAATACATCCAAGCATTAAGCACACAAAACTAGTAATGGATGCATCTAAGAAAGAATAGCCACTTTCCTCATCTAAGTGGCAAAAATCATCTAAAAGGGAAGCAATTTAAGGGTACACACTCCATTGTATATATCATTTCTCCAAGCTACTTAGTCGAAAAGGATACCAACAAATCACCTCCAAGTTGTGTCAAACTAGGGTACTTTTATCCTCAATCTATAAATGCTTTTGTCAAGAGTAGACTCCCTATGGTATTAGAAACACTGTAAGATCGTGGAATTCCCCTTCTTGCTTAGACAAGAAGAAGGGTCGTCCCCTCTCCACCATGCACAAAAGTGAGATCAATGGAAAAAAGGGATCAATATGCTTTCGAGTTTCATAATGGGAGTTTGCTTTTGATTTTGTTATCCCCCCCAATTTCTTGTGGCATTTGACATTTTTTAGAACAATTTCCTTTTGTCATTTCTTTCATGTTTGACATTTCAATACTTGACAATTTTCAACTTTTGCATTTTTTGAACATTTTTAAAGTCACTCCAATTTGTAACGAGGGTGCTTTTATTTGAAGCATAGGAGTTCTTATTTTGTACTCCTCTTTTCTTTGATGCAATTTTGGCAAACTTCTTGTTTTTCATTTTGGTACTTGAACATAAGTTGATAATTTTTGTGCCCATTCCCTTTTTGTTGACAAATGATGATAGAAGTGGAAGATGGTTGCATGGTTTCAAGGGTCACCTTGGAATAAACGGTAGCTAAGGAGTTATCACACCACAAGGTACTCTTGACTAGGTCTTAGTCCCTGGGTCAAAGGATACTAGCATGACACATCCTATGGTGTTTTAGAGGTATTCTAATAAGCAAAGTCTCAAGAAGAAAAAGTATCTACAAGGGCCTTATATACACTTGTCAAGTTTCCCAAATAGATGTTTTCACAAATTTTTTCCTAAAATGCAACTACATGCCATGATGAATCTAACATTTATACAACCTAATGCATATGCTTCTATCAACTAGTGTGCCATATAAACTAAATGCAACTTCTAAGATCACATTGGTTTGTACCGCATCAACCAAAATAAGGCCACATAGTCATTAACATAGAGAGGAAAAAGAAAATTGGAAAGATCATACCATGCGGTCTTCATATTCCTCATGCCTCGGATGTGGCGTAGTCGATCCAATGTGATAAGAGGACAAAGAAACACAAGTACATACACAATATACAATTCTACACTATAAAGGAATGAACATGTTTTTGGTTTTTTCAAATTTTTAAATTTTTATGGTTTTTGTTTTTATGCAATAAAAGAACATATTTTTGAGTTTTTTAGAAATTTTTCAATTTTTATCATTTTTTTTTTAAAAGTTAAGTTACAATTTCCCATCCCCACACTAGTATGGGCATTGTCTTGAATGGCCAAAACGATAGGAAATTATGAAATGCAAGTTAAATGAAAATGCATGATTTCTACACTAATATGCAAACTATATGACATATATACATAACTGATGCATTCTAATTCATTATATATGATGCATGCTTTATATTGTTCGGAGAACTAATTTGAATTAACTCGCATTCCTTGTGTTTGAACTTCCCCAAACCAAACAAGACACTATTTCCAGTGCAAAAATAGGGAAATTTCATGCACAAGGAAAGGATGCAATTCATGAATCCTAGTTGTCATTTTGGATTTTCAAAGCGGGAACAAAATATGACACTTCAATGGAACCGAGGTGGGAGTCCTTTAAATATTGCTAGGACTCAAGAAAAGTACTCAAGATAAAGACTAAAAACATGATATAGAGACAAAGCTAAAAGAGGTGTAGGAAACTCACAATGGAATAGGTTGAAGTCAAGTAATCAACCCCGCATGTGTGGTATCCTCCAAATAGCCTTGTTAACCCTCAATTGTCGCTCATTGCGACATCCTCATCACCGACATCATTGCCGTCATCATCATCATCATCATCATCATCCCTTGCATCATCAGTTTCTTCATTATCTTCTTCATCATCCACCTCCATTGACTCGGAGGATTCACCATTTCGATTATCAACTTTGGAACTTGAACCTTGCTCTTCTTCTTCTTGGCATGAATCATTACCTTCCCCGTGTTCATAAACAACAACCTCCTTTCCATGTGCCACCCGACTATCCATATCAGCATCTTAAGAAGCATTACGAAAGAATACCTCCCTATCCGCCCAACTAGGCAAAGGACATGAAGGATCAAGAAGTCCTTGCCTAGCTAGATGTATAAGGGGTGGATATTGGGCATGGTAGGCATTCACCCGATCTTCATGAGCTTTTTTATGCATTTGTTACATTAGTTGGGTCAAATAGTCATTGCCTACCACGACATTAGAGCCACTCGGTTTGAATTCTTGGTAGGCAAAGGGGTTTGGTGGAGTCACAAAAGTGGAGAAGGAGGGCTTTGCAATTGGTTCCCTATGTTGCTTAATTATCACTTCGGCTTTCTCGGAGACGGGCAATAGGTAGTTTAGTCTACGGACGGAGAGACGGCAAATCTTGCTATGCAAGACAAAGGACTTAGCTTCTTTGATGAGCCACTCATATTTGTTCTCAAGATTGTCATTCTTGACCTAATGGAATTTGTTGATCATAGTGCTCATATCAAGGAGTTTGCTCCCTTTAACCGGTTTGTATGTGTTATCTTTGTTGAAATTTGGGTTAAAGTGCTTAGCTAGCCTTGTTACTAAGCCGCCGTTTACAATGAAGGCCGCTGCATCTTTCCCACTATCAATCTCAAGCCATCGATCAAGCAATAGTTGAAGAATGTTGTAATTTTTGGTGAACTTTCCATTGATATTCATTTAGGACTCAAGGTAGACAAAGTCAAGTTCGGTGAAGTGATTGGTGCCTTTTGTAGCAATCAAGGTATTGCCCACAAACTTGTGCATACTCTTATGCACGGATGATGAAAATATAAAGCATGACACTCCCGAAAAGAGTCAAATTTTCAACCGGTAATGGCTTTCCAAAGGGGTGCGGCATAATATTTTAAAGGCTTCTTCTCATAATGATGATATTGTAAAAGACCAAACACATTACCAAACTCACTCAAAGTCATGTTTCTACTCTTGTTCTCAAGACGGAATTCAACATAATGTCGAGTTTCTATCTTAGACACCTTCAAGGAGCTTATGAACTCCATGTTTAATGAAGGGTAAGTCAATTATTCCATTTCAAAGAGGGCTAACAACCTCATGGACTCGAAAAATGTTCTAGTTCGCTCAAGCACACCCAATTTTTCCAAAGTGTCTTGACATATAAACTTGGTAGCCACAATAGTCTTTCTAGTAAGGGATAAAAATGCATTCCAATGAGCATCGGTTAAGAAAGTTACCTCCGGAAAATTTGTCAATTGTTCTATAACCGGAGTAGGTGTGGTAGCTTCCTCAATAGGAGTTGCGATTTCTTGGATTTCCATCCTTGGTTGTGTCACTACCAAAGCCTTAGATGCAAGAAGAGCTTGTTGTCTCTTTGATAAATTTGGAGTCTTTGGTGCCTTATTTCCGCCTTTGGTCCTTGCCATTTCGTTATCCTTCTCAAATTGGTATCAACAAACCAAGATTTTGCTTTTATGTTCCTTGCTTCCTCAAACTTCAATCAATTCCTCAATCAATTTAGGATTTTCGAATTTTTGCACAAACCCTAGAAAATTGATTCAATTTGTGAGGAATTTGATGTTTAGATGGTCTTTTGTTGATAAAGGAGTGATTTAATCTTGTTTTGAGCAAGTTTTGTTTGAATGGTGGTGAATTTTGTTGAGAAATTGGTGTTTTTGAATGGGTTGATTGAGGGTTTAAGTGGGAGAAAAGGTGCGTGTTTGTGTTTGTAGAAGATAGAAATGAATTGGGAATAAGGAAAGGAAGTCCCGTGTTTTGCTTAAGTAGCAGCTAAGGACGCTCGGATCCTTCACGGGACGCACGAATCGTCTTACAGGACATCCTGGAATTTTAAACCAGTGCCAAGACGCGCGGATCTGCCTCAGCTCGAGCGGATTCTTTCTGGGACGCTCGGATTCAACTGGGGACGTGCAGATTTCCTTACAGCGAAATTTCATAGACGGAGACTTCCCAGGACGCGCGGATTGATGCCAAGACGAGCGTCCTAAGGATGGGGACGAGCGTCCTGAGGATGATCTGCTCAGATTTTCTTACAGGGCGTTTTCTTCAATTCAAACTTTCCCCAGACCCGCGTTCTACGGCCAGGACCCTCGGATGCAAGCTGGGGACGCTCAGATTCTTCACCGGACACTAGGATCCTTTCCAGCTCCTACGAGCTCAGGACCGCTCGTGGGGATTCTTTTTCCCGTGTCATTCTTTCCTCTTCTCCTTTGTTAAATGTTGTGGGTGCACTAAAAAGGCTTGGTTAGCCTAGGCATTTGCCATCCCCACACTTGGTCAAACACTACACATCAAAACACGTTAAAATACCTCCCTCCCTTGCTCTTATGTCAAAAGTCCTGATCAAAGCACAAAAATCCAAATCTAAAAAATGACAAAGATGCAATAAAGGAAATAAAATGCGAGTTAAGAGGTTAGAATATTTTCAAATGGTGGTTTAGGGAGGACTCCACAAAACTCTCATTCTTGGATGAGATGTAAAGGGGGCAAAGCCAAGGTGTTGTTGGTGTTGCTCAACACCTTGTAGAAGTAGTCGAAGGATTGCTCATTTTCATGATAGAGGTCTTGGGTAGACCTTTGCACATTGTTCTCTTCATTGTTGTAATCCAAGTCAAAGTGATGACAAGGATCCACAAAGCCTTGGAATAAGATCATAGCATTTCCAATATAAGGATTAACCAATCCTTCAAATTCATCGTTCCATAGACCGCAAACTTCACTAGCTTGTTCCCCAATGATGTCATGAGTTGCTAAGGGCAACTCCTCTTTCTTGTTATCTTGGCCAATGAGTCCTTCTTCATTACTTGTCATGATGGGTGAGCTATTCAAGCTCTCATTGTTGTTGAAATTTCCTTGCTCTCCGAATATAGCTACTTGAAGGTCATCCACTTTCTTCTTCTATATGGGTGGTGTTTCTTTACCCATGGCTTGATCTTTGCATAGAGATTCTAGCTTCTTTCTATCACTTTCTCGACTAAATGATCGACCATGAAACATGGCTCATGTAGTCGGGGAGCTCTCATTGTTTTATCAAGATTGAAAGTGATTGTCTCATCCCCTACTTCAAGTGTGACCTCTCCATATTTCACATCGATTACCGCTCCGGCGGTATGCAAGAAAGGTCTTCCTAAAATGATAGGAATGTTGGAATCCTTTTCCATGTCTACAATGACAAAGTCTACCTGGATGAAGAATTTGCCAATTCTCACGGGCACATCCTCCCATACCCCTAAAGGTACCTTGTTGATCAATCCGCCATTTGAAGACTGATGTTGGTGCATTTGAGCTCTCCCATTCCTAGCCTCTTACATACCGAGTATGGCATGACACTTACACTTGCTCCAAGTTTTAGAATTATTTAATCTCATAATTTACATATTCATATATGAAACAATTTATTTAGTCATAAAATAAATGCTAGATCTTATGCATGCAAACTTTAATAAAAGAGATGGAAAAATCTATTTCTCACCATCTTATTTTCCGCCATTTGGGCACCAACAAGATCTCCTTCTTGTTAGTTCTTGAGCTTTCCTTATAATGGATGAACAAGGTTCAAATTAGAACCTCTCCCAAAAGCATATATCCAAGGTGTTACTCTTAATAATTAATAATATTATGAACAAGTAATATTATTAATCTACCTTAAAATTGACCCAAAATATTTATTCTATTATCCTCTATTTTGGTTTAGAGAAAAGAGTTTTTGTGGTTTTTCTTTCTCTAAAATGTCTGACAAAATGTAGAGAATAATCAATTTTCTTACACTAGAAAATTATTTGTTGAAGAAGTGAATAATAAAAGAAAAGCCCTTGTTTTTTCTATGTAGAAAACCGGTTGGAGTTGGAAGGAGAGCCCAATGCATGGTCTTGTGTTCTTCTCAAGACAAGACTAGGCATGCATGGCTAGTCATTAGGCTTTCATCAACATGTTTTCCACTTAATTAAAAACACAATATATATTCCTTAAACTCCCTCCATTTTCGGCACACACACACACATATATATATATATATATATATATATATATATATATATATATATATATATATATATATATATATATATATATATATATATATATATATATATATATATATAATGGGAGGTCCATTTTATATTTTCATTTATCAATTTTGTCATGTGTCACATGTTACATGACATGTTACACCATAATGTATTTTTAACATATTAAAAATCAACATATTAATAAAATATGTCACATACAAAATTCACTAGTAATTCGTAATTACATGTACCAAAAAGGTTTATGAAATTATAAATTACAACGTCTTGTATTTATAATAAATTATTCATTCAATTTCAATTTCAATTGTTTTGTAAACAATAATTTTATCTAATTAATAAAACAATTCGATTACTTAGACCGTATCGCATTTAATCAAATTATAATAAGACACGTTAACTTTACTCACAAAATCACTCATCAATTTTAAGCAATTTAATTAACTCGTATTGACATACGATTAATTCAATAATCAATTAAGAGCGTCACCCTTTAGGTATAACCTAAGGGGATCAACTGATCACCACCGTCGCACGACATTAATGTCAAACTCTAGTCAGCCAATCATTACCGATATGTGTGGACCAGTTGACTGTAAAACATTACATCCCACATGTATTCTTAAAATGAGATTTAAACATGTGATCACTATGATCAACAGTTGTGATCGCATTATTGTCGGAGGACACTTATTCCAACACCAAGGTCACATAATGCTTTGTTGATTGTATTGTCGCTAATGGTACACAGAATAGAAAAACTTCCCGGATCTTTGAGCTTTGGAGGGGAACTCCTTGAAGAATAGCACTACTCAGTTTGGTAAAGGCAATAGTCTCCAACTTTGGGATGGATTTCTTCTTGGTAAGAATATCTTTCATGTACTTTGCATAAGCCGGAACATGATTGATCAATTCCGTGAATGGGATTGAGACTTCTAAGTTCTTCACAATTTCCATGAACTTTCCAAGTTGGTCATCAAGCTTAGGCTTAGCTTGATGACTTGGGAATGGAAGTCTAATCACAATAGGCTCTTTTTTCTTAGCCTTCTCTTCATTCTTCTTCATTGAAATTTCATTGGTGGTAGGATCTACCTCCTTAGAGTTCTCCACAATTCTTTGCTTGTCACTAACATCCAAAATAGCTTCATCAATTGGCCTCTTTGGCCCCTCATATCTTGTACCACTTCTCAAATGGATGGCACTAACCATCTCATGTCTTGGGGGATTACCTTGAGGCGGTAATTACCCCTTTTGTCTTTGAGAGCTAGAAGATGCTAATTGAGTCATTTGTGTTTCTAACATTTTGGTGTGGGCAAGAATGTTGTTGATGGTGATCTCTTTAGCTTGGCTATCTTTTTGCATTTGGGTGAAAAATTCTTGTTGGTTCTTTTACATTTGGAGGACCTCTTTTTGAACATCAAAGCTTTGATCATTTGATTGGTTGTAGGAAGGTTGATTTTAGTAACGTTGGCTTTGGTTGAAAAAGGGTCTTTGAGCTTGGTTTCTCATTAGAGGTGGGGTGTATGTTTGTTGGGGGTTTTGGACGTTTTGACTTTTGTATGAAAAATTTGGATGGAATTTGATGTTGTCATTATAGTAGTTGGAATAAGGGGTGCCATTCTTGTATGCTTGGAAAGCATTAACTTGTTCATTTGTTCCCCTACATTCACTTTGCTCATGTCCCAAAGTTCCACAACATTCACATACTCCACTTGGGATTGAGGATGATGCCACCATAGCATTAATATATTGTTTAGGGGATTTGGAAGCTTCATCAAGCTTAGCTATGGCTTTCTCAAACTTCAAATTTATGGTGTCGATATGAGCACTTAGTTGAGCACCCAACTGAGTGATGGAATCTACCTCATTATTTCCTCCTCTTGTGGCCTTTTGAGGCCTACTATATTGGGAATTATGAACCGCCATCTCTTCGATTTTGGCCCATGTTTGATTGTCATCAACTTCGGTAAACATCCCATTGGATCCCATATTGAGAATATTGCGGGAATCTTCATATAAACCGTTCCAAAATTGTTGCACAAGGAACCACTCACTAAGCCCATGGTGTGGACAAGAACGAAAAGTGTCCTTAAATCTCTCCCATGCTTCATATAATGACTCCTCATCCCTTTGTTTGAACCCGGTGACTTGGGCTCTTAACATATTAGTCTTCTCCGAAGGATAGAATTTCTTGTAGAAGGCAAGTGCTAACTTCTTCCATGAATCAATACCAAGGGTAGCCTTGTCTAGGCACTTTAACCATTGCTTTGCGGTACCGATTAAAGAAAAAGGAAACAATACCCATCGGATTTGGTTTTGAGTATCTCCGGTTTGAGAAATTGCATCACAATAGTCACAAAATGTCTCCATATGTGAATGAAGGTCTTCACTAGGCATCCCTCAAAATTGACTTCTCTCAACTAATTGTATGAATGCGTATTTGGCAATGAAATTACCGGTTAAATTGCTGAAGTAGTGTCCTCCACAATAAGTGCGTTTACATATTAAATCTCGTTAAAGGAATATCAGGGATTTATTTATTTATTTGTCAGCTGGTCATCGTTACTCGGTAATGATTGGCTGACTAGAGTTTGACATTACTGTCGTGTGACGACGGTGATCAGCTGATCCCTTTAGGTCACACCTATAGGATGATGCCCAAATGGAAGAACTAATTATTTGTATGAGATACAAATTAATTAAATATTTGTATTTATTGACTTTTAAGAAGTCAAGTTAATGTATTATTTGATGACGGGTTATGAACTCGGGACAAGGAGATTTGTTATTTAATTATATGATATTTAAATAACAAATTAGAATTTATTAATTAATTAATTTTGTACGATATGTGTATATGTTTTGAGGTGGAATTAATTAGCTATTTAAATTTTACAAGAGGTTGTAAAAATTAGCTAAGTGGGATAATATTGACACATTGTATGTTGATAAAATAGTCTTATGATTACTTTATAGTTTAGTAGTCATTGGTAGTTAATTTGTATTATTTAAGTATTAAATAATTAATTTAATATTTAATTATGTAAGATAATTAAATATAAGACTTATAAGTATTTGTGGGGCAAATGTCGAAAACCGAAATGGACCCAATGGAGTCCCTTATGACCGGTTTTTGTATAGTGAACAAGTGTTCATTAAGTGGATTTTTCCACTTCCTTTTGTTTCCCATATTTGATTCTAAATACCCAGCTATTCATACCATTTGATAAGTTGGAAAAATTAGAAGAAAACCTGGTCACTTGAGGGTACCATAACCGGTTCCTTTTCATCACTTGGAGACCATTTTTTTCTTCTTATTTTGTTCATCGTTTTCATCTAAAAACACATATAAAAATTAAATTACAAGGTTACTACTAATATTATTTAGTTAGTAATTTTAGTAGTATTTTGGGTTGAATCTTGGGTGCCACCTTAGGAGATTACCTATTTTGGTAATTAAGGAGTTGAAGGATCATCCTTATTGTATAAGCTCAAGAACAACATCAAGGAAGAAGTCTTTGAGTTGTGCCCAATTTTTACCATCAACAATGTAAGGACATTTTGTCTTAAAATGGTTTTATACCATCTCTTTTATATATTTTCTATACATGCAAGTAGATTTAGACCACCTAAAAATAATTTGTAATTTTGATATCATAAGATGAGTATTAATTTGGTCTAAACAACTAACATAAATGTGGTGGTGTAGGAGTACTGTTTGGTAGGTTCTCCTCGGTTGGTACGAAATGTGATGAAAATTTAGGCATTGTAGGTTGATTTTGTGGTGAGTTTTGAATTGGGTTATCCTCTCCTTCTCTTGCAAAAGGGTTGACAAACTCAATGTTATTTGGTTGAATGTCCAAAGTCTCCCCAATACCTTTAACTCGTGAAGTACCTCTAGCAACTCTTTTATTGTTGGTTAAGGTCCTTTCAATCTCAAAATCAATAGGTAATAAATTACCTAGTGATCTCCTAGTCATGCAAAGTGTCAAAGAACTCGAATTCAATTAGAACAACCTTGAGGAGATTAACTTCCCCAAGGTAAAGAAAGACACAACTAAAAACAATTAACGAAAATCAAATCAATTAAACACCGTCCCCGGCAACGGCGCCATTTTTTATGGTGCGGGTCGTTGTCCGCCATCAAACACATTTATACCCAACTACTAGCATAGCAAGCAAGTCAGAGTCGATCCACGGGACGGGGGTATTCAAATTGTTCAATCTAATCGTAGTTGTGCTAAGGGTTATCACAATTGGTTTGGGTTGATGATTCGAAACTAAAGAAGGCAATGGAATAAAACAAGCAATAAAGCAAATAATGATGTAAACAAGTAATAAAGGATACTAGGATATCATGGGATCATAGGGGAATCATGGTAAGATAGCATAGATGAGTTATATAGATGCAAGCAATTTATTATTGTTGGAATGAAGTTAGTTCATGTCATATAATTCATAAGAAGATTTGGGGCCCAGAGCCGAGTCATTTGCGACTTTACAACACCTACAAGTCGACTTAATTCTTCCTATTAAACTGCATGCATGATAAACCAATTCCTAGGGAAACTTACATCTCAGAGCCAAGTCGCTTAAGACTTTACAACACCTACAAGTCCACTTGGGTTTTCCCTAATCAACAATATGCACGGTCTAACAAAGCTTGAGCTGGTTTATATCTTACAAGCCTTGTTGAATAGATAAGAGATGGGTAAAAAATGCAAGGTTTCATAGTCTCGCATTTCAGCAAACATGACATGTGCTTAAGTTGAAAAACAATAATCAAGCATTCATATGAACTCTTTAAGCACAAATCTATCCCATGATTAACTCCCCTAATTCCCCACTAATCCTAGTTAAGTAACTACTCACTTATTATCATGGAAGACATGTTATCAATGGTGTCAATTATTACAACAAGTATAAACATGATTAAAGAGTGAGGAAATAAACAATAAAGAGTAAAGAGTAAAGAGATTATACAAAACTTAAGATGAACAATTGAAAAGGAAAGAATAATAGAAGAAAACTTGATTGATTGATGAAGAGTTGTCAATTCTCCAATAATAACCCAATAATCTTCAATTACCCAATAATAAAGCTTGAACAATAATTAAGGAAAGATTAATGTGTAATTTGTTTAAAGCTTAAAGGATAATCTATTCTAATCGACTCATAATCTAATCTAAGAGGGATTGATTTAATCTAATGAAGTATATATAGTGGTACATCGTTAGGTTAAGCAAGGGTAGATTAGAAATAACATTCTTAAGTGTTGAATAGAGCTTTGCAAGTCCCGAGGGACATGCGCGGATCATGTAGCAACTCCTAAGAAGATCCGTGCGTCCTAGCATGCATCACGTTTGGTCCTGTAAAGGAATCCGCTTGTCCCGAGAGAAAAACGCGCAGCCTGAGCCTCAACCCAAGCGGGTTGATATTGTCCCGAGCGGGTTGAGCTGTAACTCGCTCTACTTGAGCTTGACCCGCATGGGTTGAGCTGCAGTTTCCCTTTTTCTTGCTTTTAAGCCTATGATCCTTCTATATACTCTTTATTCCTACATCCTTGGTCATCATTCTTGCGTCCTCTTCATACTAGTCCATCCAAGATAGTCAACAAGCTTCCGAGTATGCGCGAGAGCCAGGAATTCCGCCTCATTATCTTCTTTCCTACAAGACATATAAAATGCAATAGGAAAGCAAAATAGGAATGAATTGACGGATAAAATGGCCATGAAATGCTATATTAGTATGCAAAATAGGTTCAATTAGGGGACTAAATGTGCGCAGTTAAGAGTCACATCAACACTAAATCTTCATGCTTATAATGGAATAAACATAATATTTCAAAATCCTTTTCTCCACTATTCTGCCTCCTTCACCACAACCGATGATGGCATCACAACACCGCCAGCAACAGTCGCACCGCAGCGCAAAGGTATCCGTATCGTAACACGGAGTATCGTGCCCGGATTGTAACTCGGAACACAACAGTCACATCGATAATCATTGCATCCCATACAGTCTCATAAACTTTGTCCCAATACAACATCCATGACAAGAAATGATAACAACCTCAAAACTCGTCTCAACCATTTATTACACGGAATACTTAGATGATAACCTCATGATTAGCATCCCATACTACTATTTAAAGGTCGACAACTCACATTATCACTAGTATACATCATAATTAAACAATCAAATTTAGCTGACCATTTTATAAAACATAAGTAACTAATTAATATATACATGTTAAAGTGATATGCATTACATGCCAAGTCAAGTTCTATTTCAACATATGCCTTCTCGTAACCACAATATTCATCTCAACTTCCTCATAACTAACCTGTTAGAACGATCGACTTCTCTTTTTAACAACATTTCCCCAAGTCGCTAGTGACAACACCATGCCGACAAAAACAAACTCCATTAAACCCATAAATAAAACCTTGATATCCATACTAATTCTGTCCTTGATTATTCTGTCACTTAGTCTAGCAGCGAAGTCTTATACCATGCAAATACTCTACCAACTTCTTACTCCTCTAATTCCTCAAAACTCATGTCTGACATGTCATCCCTCATTTCTTATATAACCCTTAACTCATACCCTCATTACAGTATCCCACACCATTATAATTCCATATATTCATGTCCTATAACTAATGTCAACATTGTCTTAACTCACATCAGTCCTTCTATTCTCATTATACTTGCCAACACTACTCAACAACCCACTTCTTTATACCTAGCCCTTCCGCAACTCAATTATCTTCCCATATCATTTAGAATATTGGGCCTAGTGTATCACCTTGGGGAGCACCAGTGTTGATTGTGAAAATGAAAGACGTGAGTATGAGGTTATGCATCGACAATAGGGAGCTGAATCATCTCACGGTGAAGAACAAGTATCCTTTGCCAAGGATTGCTGATCTTTTGACCAGCTGAGTGGCGCGAGGGTGTTTTCTAAGATCGATCTGAGGTCGTGTAATCACCAGCTGGGGATAGTAGTTGAAGATATTCCTGAAATAGCTTTTCGGCCACGATATGGTCACTATGAGTACGTAGTGATGCCTTTTGGGTTGATTAATGCACCAACAGTTTTCATGGATCTTATGAACCGGATTTTCAGCCCGTTCTTAAACTGTTTTATGGTCGTCTTTATTGATGACATGTTGGTATACTCTAACACTAAGGAGGAGCAAAAGGAGCATCTGAGGTTAGTACTGCAGATATTGCGAGATCATCAGTTGTATGTCAAGTTAACTAAGCGCGAGTTTTGATTGGAGAAAGTGGCCTTTTTGGGGCATGTGATTTCAAAGGAGAGTGTGTCGGTGGATCCTAGTAAGATTGAGGCAGTGACTAAGTGGGAATCATTGAAGAATGTTGCTGAGATTCGGAGATTCTTGGGTTTTGCTGGCTACTACAGGAGGTTCGTGAAGGACTTTTCTAAGGTCGCAAGACCTATGACAACTTTGATGCGGAAAGAGACCAGATTTCATTGCGATGAGACTTGTGAAACTGCGTTCCAAACTATAAAGGAGTGTTTGACTACAACTCCTATTCTAGCTCTACCTGAGGGAAGTGAGAACTTTGAAGTATACATCGATGCTTAAATGAATGGTTTTGGGTTGTGTGTTGATGCAGAATAGGAAGGTTATCGCTTATACATTGAGGCAGCTGAAACCGTGTGAGGAGAACTATCCTACTCACGATTTGGAGCTGGGTGAGTTGTTTTTGCTCTAAAGATTTTTGAGGCAGTATCTTTATAAGGAAACCTTTAAAGTGTTTTAAGATCATAAGAGTTTAAAGTATATCAACACACAGAAAGAGCTGAATATGCAACAGATACAAAGGATGGAGTTGATTGGGGATTATGAAATAGAGATCATCTATCACGAGGGTAAGGCTAATATGACGACACATGCTTTGAGTAGGAAGAGTGTACATTCGTTGTGTATAACTATGTCTTTGATGAAACTGAGGGATGAGATGTCTATGATGAGGATCCATATGATTCGAAAGGGGGAGGCCATCGGGGACTTAACTATCGAACCTGATTTGTATGATGACATAAAGAGGAAATAGCAAATCGATCCCTAGATTCAAGAGTGGAAATAAATGGTAGAGAGTGGCACAGTTTCGAGATTTTCTATCCACACAGATGGGATTGTTCGTTTTGATTGGAGATGGTGTGTTCCTAGTGATGCGGACATGAAAAAGTTGATCATGACGGTGGCTCATTGCACTCCATATTCAGTTCATCCGAGTGGTGACAAGTTTTACAAGGACTTAAAGAAAACGTTTTGGTGGCCTAACATGAAGAAAGATGTAGCCGAGTCATGGCCAAGTGTTTAAGTTGTCAAAGAGTAAAGGGTGAACAACGCAGACCAGAAGGTAAGATTCAGTCACTTGAGGTACAAGAGTGAAAATGGGAGTCAATCTCTATGGATTTCATCGTGGGGTTACTAGTGACTCAGCAATTTAACAATATGATTTGGGTTATCGTCGACCGTTTAACAAAGTCAGCTCACTTCATTTCGATGAAGAATACTTGGACTAAGATATAGTTAGATCTGGGTTATAGGAACCATGTGGTTTGGTTACTTGGGGTGCTAAAAGACATAGTGTCAGATCGAGATGCGAGGTTTATATTGCGGTTTTGGCAAGAGTTGTAGGATTTGATGGGAACTACCTTGAATATGAGTGCAGCTTTTCATCCTGCGACAGTTGGTCAGACTGAAAGGACAATTAAGACTTTTGAAGATATGTTGAGGGCTTGTGCCATGGAGTTTGGTGGATGTTAGGAAGATAAGCTTGATTTGATCGAGTTTTCATACAATAACAGCTATCACACCAGCATTGGGATGGCACCTTCTGAGGAGTTATATGGCAAGAACTACAGGAGTTCGGTGTGTTGGGACGATAGTGCAAAGACTATGGTTTTAGGGCAACAGATTGTGCAGGATATGATTAAGCAAGTTCGCATGATTCACCAAAAGATGAAAGCAGCTCAAGATCGCCAAAAGAGTTATGCAGATTTGCACCGCAGGTGACCAGGTCCGTTTGAAAGTGTCACCTATGTGAGGGGTGATGAGGTTTGTCAAGAAAGAGAAGTTGAGTCGAATGTTTTTCGGTCCTTATAAGATCCTAGACCGCATAGGTGAAGTAGCCTACCATCTAGCTTTACCACCATCGCTTGATCAGGTCCAAAACGTGTTTCATGTTTCGCAACTCCGGAAGTATGTGAGCCATCCATCACATGTTCTAGAAGTTGAGAACATAGAGTTAGATGAGTCTCTAACTTATGCGGAGGTTCCCAAGGAGATCTTAAACTGGAAGGTGCGCAAGACAAGGAACAGTGAGACCGTCTTACTAAAGGTACTTTGGTCTAATCAAAATATGGAAGAACCCACATGGGAACCAGAGGAGGCGATGAGAGAGCGTTTTCCTCACCTTTTAGGTCAGGTATGTTTTGGTACGGGGACGTAACCGTTGTATTTTAGGGGGGTAGGAGATGGTCACATGCATGTTTTGGGGTTAGTTGATGTCAACATAGTTGTGTTTTTGTCACCTTTTGAGTTTGGGAGGAGTTTTTTTATATGACTCCTATTTACACACATTTAGTCCCCTAACTAGACTAGTTCCTGTGCTTTTTAGTATGTATTAGGGTTGTTTCTTGTCTTTAGCGTCCTTCTATGCACATTCTATGAGGTTTGGTGCCCTTTGTAGGAGAAGAGCATTAACCTTTCTTAAATGGAGTAAAGCGGAGCTAAATGGATGATATCCAACGACCAAGAATCAAAGAGGATATTAATACCAAAGACCTAAGTCAATAAAGCGAAGAAAAAGGGCAATGATGAAGATCCCCACGGATCTTGAGGCAGTCAAAGAAGGAGAAGCCACGTTGAGTCACAAATCCGATCGGCTCGAGCTTAAGTCGGGCGACTAAGAGAGAAATCCGGGAGTCTCATGTCCAGCCCGGGCGTCTCAGTGACAAACCCGAGCGGCCCATGCACAGGTTGAGCGTCTACCCCTGCAATCCAAATGGGAAGACGTGAGGCTCCTCCTGAGACTTGCAAGGCTCTAATCTTCTTTTAAGGGGTCTAACCGTCATTTAAGCCCTTAGGTAACCTAATTCTTGTACTACTATATATATATATCCCTCTTGTAATTAGAGGAAGAAAAAGAAGGCTTCCTTAGTTTAGATTAAGCTCTCTTAGATTAGATTGGGTATAGATTAGAATAGATTAATCTTAATTATTCCACAAAATTTCACTTTAATCATTCCTTAATTATTGTACAAGATTTCTTATTGGGTAATTTAAGACTATTGGGTTATTATTATTGGAGAATTGACAACTCTTCATCAATCAATCAAGTTCTCTTCTATTATTCTTTGCTTTCCATTTGCTCATCTTAATATTGGTACAATTTCTTTACTCTTTATCCTTTATTGTTTATTGTCTTACTCATTCATCATGTTTAGACTTGCTAATATGATTGACACCCTTGTTAGCATGTTTTCCATGATCATGAGTGAGTAGTCTCTTAGTTAGTGTTAATAGGAGATTAAGGGGAACTATAACATGGGGGTAGATTTATAATTAATTTAATATGTTATCATAAGATTGCTTGCTTGTTATAGTGTCAACCTATGCACATGTTATGCTTGATGAAATGCTAGACTATGAAACCTTGCATTTACATACATCTCTAATATATTCAAGAAGACTTGTTAGACATAAACTAACTCGAGTCATGTTAGAACATGCATAGAAGTGAATAGGAAGAAAGTAAGTCGACTTGTAGGCGTTGTACAGTCTTGACCGACTCAGCTCCGGGACCCAAATCTTCCTATGAATCGTAAGACATAAACTAACTCGATTCCATACAATAATAATTTGCTTTCAACTATGTAAACATGTTTGTATGATCACCACCATGAATCCCCTATAAACCCATGACACCCTAGTATTGTTTATCATTTGTTTACATCTTTTAATTTATTGCTTGTTTTTCTTTATTGCTTTCATTAGTTTAGACTGAACAACTTCAAACCCCAACAAATTGTGACACTAGCATAAATTGAGATAGATAGACTTAGAACCCAAAGCACCCCGTCCCGTGAATCGACCTCGACTTAACCACTAACTAGTTGTTTGTTGATATTATAAATTGTGTTTGATGGATTAACGACAACATCAGTTTTGTCATGTATAGTTGGAGTTGTTGATACTTTGAGTAGTTGTGGTTGTAGTCTTTAAGCAGTTAGTGTTGTGTTAGGTGTTGTTTTGGGTATGGTATGAACTTCGGTGTGGACATGGGCCACCCGCGGTGCGCGCGGAAGCACTTGAATTAGCGTGCATTTGTGGATTCGCCACCAATGTTTATGGAAAATTGGAACCGTTCGAATACCTCGTGTCATGCCAAGATACAAAGTAGTGACATGAACACTAAGAACTTGTTAGCCTTAGCATTCTATGTCTAGAATGACTCTCGTGGATGCAAATGAACGCGGATGTTCACAGAGATCTGGAGTAAGGGGTGAGGGTACGTATTAGGAAGCTCTTTAATTCGAACACCTAATCCCGCCCGCCTCGATAGCGGCCTCTACTAATGATTAGAGAAATTATTCATATTTGATATGTTGTCGATCATATGCATGCAATGCAACATCCACAGATTAATCCTATCATGTGAAGTAAACTCAGTCGGTGAACACGTAATTTAGCACTCAATTGGGTCGAAGTCGATGTTAGATTAATTACATGTGAATGGTAGATAAATAAATGAAATCATACAAAATAAATATGAAATATTACAAATTACAAAGAAATAAATTACAAGTGACTAAACCAAAGTGGCTTGAGTGTACTGGAGAGCGGGAGTGCCTCAAAGCATTGCAATGGCAACAAATTGAGAGGTCACGGGTTCGACTCCCTGCACGGAAGTGCTGCGTTTACCTGTCATCCTAAAAAGGATGTCTTACATGGCACGCGTGGTTTGCAGGGTATTGCATCTGCCCGAGGGGATTCAACCCCTCGTCACCAAAAAAAAATTACAAGTGACAAACGATTTATGTCATAAACATGCCAAAAGATTTTAGGAAAGAAATAAAAGAGATAAAAGAAAATTGGAAATTAAAAGAAAATTGGAAATTGATTTAAATAAGGAAATTAAAAGAGAATAGGAAATAAATAAAATTAGGAAAAACAATAAAGAAATAAAAATAAAATAGGAAATATGGAAATATGGAAAATATGTCGAATTATGGCGATAATAAGAATAATAGTTGACTAAAATCCTAATTAGAAACCCTACGCCAAAGCGAGAAGAGTTCAGAGGCAGAAGCCAACTCAGAACAGGCGCAGCATCTGTTGCGTCCTCTGGAAGAGGCGCAGCACTTCATACGTCTGTTCTTAAGCTTGGTTCTGACTGTGAAAATCAGACCCGCGGGTTAGTTATTGTTCTTTGGTTGATTTACATTGGTTATTGAGGTACGACTCGAATATAAGTGATTTAGTTGATTACATATGCTAAAGGTCGTCATAAGTCTGATTAAAACAAATTATTTATAATGAATTAAGGACTACGACGGTTTACGATGTCGGATTTACAAATATTGAAACTTTATATTTGAAAACGGAATAAAAGTTATAAAACGGGAAAATAAATAAAATTATGTACAAAAGACGAATTCAAACGACTCGATATGGAGAAATCGAATCCTTTAAATCCGGGTTTGAATAAGATGACGAAAACCCGCATATCTTGAATTTATAAGGGATTTAAGCCGTAAAAGGTTGAAAAAGAATATATAAAAAAACTAATTTGAGAATTACTAGATGAAATAAGAGAAAAAGAACGAAAAAAGAAAATATGAGGCGAAAGGAGCAAAAAACCTGAGGAAGAAAAAGAAGTGCAACAACTGAAAGCAGCCTCTGGAAGAGGCGCAGCAGATGCTGCTGCCTTTCTAGATGGCGTATCAGTTGATGCGATTCTTCCCCGCGTCAGATCTCTGCTGTTTCCATCAGAAGGTTTTAAAAGGTGGTTTTAAAGGACGGTTTTGAGCACGCTTATGACATAAACTCGAACGTTAATAATACAAAATAAAAGTACAATAAATAAAATAGGTTTCTACACCCTCAGGCTTACATGTTAACGTTGTGATATTTAACTAAATCGGTTTTTAGTGGTAACTAGACTCGATCTATGCAAATATGAAAGTGCACTTGAAAAAGGAATTAAAAAGATTGATTAATTATGTTGTAGTGGTCAAATTGGTCGGTCATGCAAACGTGACCGGTACTCAGAATGATCTGAGCTTACGTGGTCGATTGATCAAGCAAGTAGGCGTCGAAAGCTTAGAGCAAGGTCTAGAATGCAAAGAGAGAAGGGAAGGGCGGACACTCGCGTGAAAAATATGTGAGGCAAAGGCCTCTATTTATACTAAATACACGGAGGAATTATGGTAAGGGTAGAATTTGGAAAGGAATAGGAAAGAAAGATCCGAAAACAACCGACATAGTTGAAACACGGAAATTTGGACGAAAAGAAAGCCTTGAGAAAAGGCGCAGCAGGTGCTGCACTCCTTAGAAGAGGCGCAACACTTACTACGTCCTTTCTTGGGTGGGATCCTTCTGCGCAAGAAAACGTGTTTGACAGCCTGTCATATTTTAGGCATAACTTTCTCTACAAGATTCGGAATAAGGTGATTTCGGTGGCGTTGGAAATCTACGAGAAAGATCTAGAACGTTTTGTGAAATAGGCCTGGCCCAAAAAAGTCTTTATCACCTCATGAGGCGGGCCTAAAGGTAGGGTTGTCATTTTAGCTAAATGAAATGCATATTTTGCAATGTGAAATTTAAGTTTAGCCCAAAGAAATGATATGGGACTAAAAATGATATATACTCCTTAGATTTTATGACATCCTAACCTTAGGTAGACAAGCACATTGCTTTTGACTCGGGATCTGACGGTTTTATGAAAATGAAGTGGTTTTTGACCAAGACTCCAAATGTACTTTAATTACATTCAAAATGACCGTAATGACACCTAGACGACAACCATGAGGTAGAGAAGAGTGTATGATTTACCTTTTATTAACCGATTCACAAAACGTCATAAAATCGTGACATATGCTAAACATAAGGCCCAATCATCAGTGAGTGTTTGGCGGGAGGTGTAGAAATGAGGTATCTACAAAGCCCTCAATTTGACTGAGGCTTGGAGAAGGCGAAAGTCAAAGTATAGCCATCAGGTCAATCGAAGAATACAACCTGACGACTATAGCGATGCGAGGCGGCTCAAGGGGTCTGAGCCAAGGACATGTCGTCGGGAACATTTTAGAGTTTGTCGACTTCCGGGGAGGGTCGTTTAAAGTCCATTAGAATACGTAAGGAGGCTTAACAGCCATAAGTAGAAAACATACCTGAGACTTCTTTCCCGAGATGTTTCCGGAGGTGCATAGGAGCTGAGGGTAAGACCTAAAAGATATGTAAGGATTGTGCTAGGCTGTGGGGCCCTAAAGGAAAACATAGACGGGAAGGAGGCCAAATATAAGTTCAACCTAAGGGGTAACCAAGGTTTGGGTTTATGAACTCTAAGAAAAAGTGATCCTAAAGGATTATGATCCTAAGGGTAGAAGTGTACGAACTCTAGGGGAGTTTGGGAACCTAAAGAGCTGGGTTTATGAAGATGGGTATATGAACCTAAAAGGACAGGCTGGTATGGGAACTTAAAGGGTTGTGAACCTAAGAGGAATTGGGATCGTAAGGTTAAGTTTAGAAACTTACGGGGTTAGTAATTCTTATTTTGAACGCATGCGTCTAGGCTTTATAAGAAAAAGGGAAAAGGTATGAGGACTTAGAAAGGATTTATAAGTTTATGAACCTACGGACATTTGGTATGAGAGCTTGCAGGTTTACGAACCTAAGGGAAGCTATTTTGGGATCTAAGAATCTAAGGGTATGAATCCTAACTTTGGGTTTACGAACCTAAGGCAGGAGGCTCTGGTTTGGGAACTTCTGGAGAACGACACCTTTGCTAAACTCCATGAGGAAGCAATAATATTGAGGGTAGCAGGACGTCGGTAGAAACTGCTGGGGAATCTGCTTGCGTTGGCCTCAAGCGAACTCTGGCAAAAACTTGAGGTTGAATCTGCTTGCGTCGGTCTCAAGCGAATCATGCTTTCGAGAAATACGTGGCCTGCAAGCGGCAACGAAATCTTGTTGGGGAACACATCGACGATTAAGAACATCTTGATCGTCATGGAAGAAACCTTGAGCATCAGTACTGTAAAATGCCGCCGCAGAGAACATATATATTGACGACTAGGAACATCTTGATCGTCATGGGAGAAATCTTGAGTGAGCAATAGTGCAAAATACTGCTGCGCTGGATATAACGATTTTAGCAATAGTGCAAAATACTGCTGCGCTGGGGAGAATGAAGACTTGAGCAAAGCCCCCAGTTGGAGCGAGCACTACTTCTAATACTTACCTGCATGGTTAGTAGCCACACCAGAATGCGATCTAATAGGAAAAAATAGCACATAAACACATATGCATGTAAGCAATTATCACATGGACCTCAAATGAGGAAACACATAGGTTTTGCAAAAGTTGTTTCTTTATAAAAGTTGTTTAAAACTTGCTTAAGGAAATTTTGTCGTTTATAATGAATTATGCACATTTAAATGAGCTTTAAACACGTGACTGGTGCGGACGCAGACCTACTGGAACGCGACATATGGATGACTCTGACAGACTTTTCCTAAGTATGCGCAACCCCTAGCCAAGTATAGGTGACAATGCGTATCAGTTCCCAAGGTAGAAGAATTGTAAGAATGATGGGGACATATAAAGGCAAGGCATAAGCCGTGGATCAGCTATCTACTTGGACACCCTTTTGCCGCCGCTTGCTGTAAAAGAGACCCCTCATGAGGCACGATAACTTCGAGAATCGATCTAAAACTTTTGTCATTGTCCAGACCGAGAACTAGGTTGACTCAAATGAGACTCGAAGATCAAAAAAGTGGATGAAGGAAGGGTGGCATCTCGGAAGAGAAGCCCCCAAGATGAGAAGATGACTATAGACTTTGGTAAAAAAGAAACTGTGCGACAAGAAGGATCCCCCAGTAAAAAGGTAGAAATGGAAATTGTGGTTGAAAGGTTGAAATTGAGGTTGAAAGTTGATGTTTGAGGTGGTTGATAATTGAGGTTAAAAGTTGGGACGGTAGTGTCTATGAGGACTGCCTACGTATTCACGTGGAGTGAAATAAAACTAGATCATTGTTCTGAGGTTTGGTTAATTTTGTTTGGGTGTTGTGGTTCTATCCTTCTTGTGTAAGAAAGGACTGCCTACGTATCCACCTGAAGAGGTGAAATCAAACCATGCTCGTAGTTCAGGTGTGTGCCTAAGCTATGTTTTCAAGGCCTTAATGTGCATGGGTCACAAGGGTATATTCCTTTGGTGACTCAAAGAATCGATTTGAGATAACTCCCTCTGATCATAGACCAAATAGGTATAATTTTGTAAAAATTTCCTTGTCGTGTGAGCGCACTTGAAGGTGGACCCTAAGGATGGATATGGGTATGTCCCATTCTAGATAGCAAAGTATTTGAAGACTCCGTATCTGGGTCAAGGTAAAACTAGATTGGATATTTGGAATGTGGAGCTCGGAAATTAGAGGCTTTGATGGACAAATCTCTAGAGCATTATTTTATGGAGTTAAGGCTTTATGGGGATTATGGCTTGTAACGTGGCTTGGAAATGGAGTCTCCTGGCCTGATGTAGCCTGAGCACATAAATGTAGGTTAAAATGACGCGGGATCAAGTTTCCATGTCTTGGCTCTAAAGGATGGGCATACTTGACGATCTTGAGAGGATTCTCAAAATTCCTAACTATCTCCCTGTAACGGTCTCGAGAAGGACTTAGGGTGTGTGATGGGCTGATTGAGGGTACTAGCTGACCATCTTCATTGATGTCTTGATTCTACGTAGACTTCAGCAGTATTCCGTTTAGCATTTAATTTCATACTCGTTCTTGATTCAGACTCAGATTTTTGATTCAGGTTTTTGAAGATAACTTTGACTTTTGATTTTTACATTGACTGATTGAGCCTTATCTTTTTTTGACTCTTTTGTCTTGGATTACGGTTATAGCTGTGGCCTTGAATATGATCTTGGTCATTTCTCTTGATTGAGCCTTTGTCTTTGATCATGGCTCGTATCGTCTTGAATTTTCTTGCTACCATGGATTCGGGTCAGACTAGCACCTTTGATGTGAAACGGGTTGGTGTTTAGTAACACGGGTTGTTTATAGTGGGGAATGGGCTTGCCTTCCGTCGTAGATCGTTAACAAGGGAGATGGTCTAGATTCGTCCTAGAATCATTTGAGATATGCTCGTACTAAACTAGGGTATAGCGAGGTTTCTACTGCCAGACATGGAATAGGTAAGAAAAGAACACGGAGTTTCAGGTCCTCTACAACTCGAATTGGAACATCATTTTAGTGCACTCACATCGACTGACATGTATTGTTGTTTGTTTTAAAATGTCTCAAACCAATAATTGTTGTCACAGGAAAAGGTAAAGGAAGAAATAGGACAATAAGTGGATTGAAAAGTGTATTTTTATTGAAATGAATAATAAATGAATTTAACATAGACTCGAGAAAACACGTGACTCGTGGGACAGCCCCCAGGTTGTCACTAGGAATGGAAATGGACACAAAGAAAAAAAAACTAGAAAATAATTATGGGATAGAAAGCCTAGGACTCGAACTCGGACTTTGACTCGATCTCAGATCCAGACTCATAATCATCGGCCCACGCTTGAACATTTACTCTTCCAGCAACTGGCTTCGGCATCTGGCTTTGAGCATTCACCCATTTGAGCAGCTGGTCCTCATCATTAGGAACACTGGAAGGATATCTGTCAAGAAGAGTTTCCTGATAAGTGGTATATCTATGAGGATTGCCTAAGCTATCTTGTGAGTTAAAGGTTGACAGGAACAATTTCCCACTTTCAATCATATCTTGGATCATATGCTTCAAACAAAAGCATGCTTCTGTATCATGTCCCCTACCAAGATGATACTGGCAATATGCATTACTGTTCCATCTAGGCAGTATGTTTTCAGGGTCCGGAGTTGGACCGAGTAGGTGCCATTTGCCTTGAGATACTAGCATTTGTAGCGCTGCTGCATAAGTGATGCCAAGGTTAGCGAATGCTCTAGGAGCCCGTCCCGGTCTTCTGGGTGGAGCTTCCATGAGTTTAGCCCTGGCACACTTAATGTCAGTTTGAGCAAAGGTCGATACATTATATTTGCCGCTCTCAATATTATCCTGGATGATATTTTTTAGTTTTTAGCAACTCTCAGGTTCATGCCCTCTTCCTCTATGGCATTGACAATACGAATTGCCATCCTAAAACATAGACTTCTTTTTCGGATCTGGGGTAGGCCTTGTTGGTTGAAGAAGACCTAGAGAGGATAAATTGTTTAAGGCTAGGGCATAAGGTATGCCTAGACATGTGAATGACTTGGGAGAGTTGTTAGGTTTCTTTGACGAAGGTTCCATGAGGTTTCCATTGTTGATTTTGATTCCTGGATGAGAAGAACTAGAGATAAGATGCTCATTTGTTGCTTTAGGACTGTCAGGTTGAGGCTTTGTTTGGACACTTTTCAACTCAAGCTTCTTACCCATTTCAGCAAACTGATTCTCTATGTTGGAAAGCCGAGAATTTAGGTTATCAATGGCTCACTCTATCTTGGAAAATTTACTGTTGAAGGCAATGGAAAGCATGAGCATTCAACTTTGGATATCGTCGTCTTCGAGGACATTGATTTCTTCGTCGTCACGAGGATTGAGGAGATGAGAACAATTTAGGGATGATTCTTCATCATGTTTAGTGCTGCTAGACCCACGAGGGTTGATCTTCTTGGATTGCTCGACAGAAGCTGGCACTGGAAGCTTGCCCTCTTCGATCAGATCTTGGATGGTGTGTTTCAAGAGAAAACACTCTTCAATATTATGGCCTCTACCTTGGTGATATAGGCAGTATTTGTTGCCCTTCCAGAGGTTCACCTGCTTCTCTAACGGTGGATCCGGAGTTGGACCTATTGGATGTAGCTTACCTTGGGCAGAGAGTCTCTTCAAAGCATCGGCATAAGACATGCCTAAATCAGAAAGCACTCTTTGATGCCTCCCAGGTTTCCTTTCGGTTGTTTTCGGCTTTCTAGGACGACAGTTATTGCAAGAGGTAAGCTTTGGGCGACCAAGACTAGAGGTTTCTCTAGGTGGCGTGTTCTTTTCCACAATCCCATTTTAAAGGGCGAGGATGCGAATGCTCAAATCTTCTACTGTAGCTTGAACTCGCAGGACCATGGCATAAATGTCTTGGAGAGACACGGTGATTTTGGCTTGAGCTGCTTCGTGACTTTGCTGCCTGACGGAACTTGCTGGATTCCTACTCGACAGAAATAACGCGCATTACAACTCGATTCGACATGGGATCACTCATACTAAGGCAATAAACAACGAACACAGGAAGGGACAAGTAACTACGAGGATAAGATGACAAATCTAGATGTCGACTTGTGAATTCATGAAATGTCGTGAGCGACTTCTCGTGTTTGAATTCACGGTGCTTGACTTTAAATTAGACTCGAGTGTTGAATTTGACGGAATGACCCTTATATGGCTGACCTTATTGACGGGATTGATGACACATGTTGATTCTAGACTCGGGAATGAGAGTAGATACCCGAGGTGTGCTTATAGGTGTTAATAAGTCTTTTATGTATGACTCGGGCACGTGCGACTCGAGGTGTCGGAAATGCTTAGATCCAAACTGAATTGGGGTATCGGGGTCCAAAATGACCGTGTGACACCTTAAGACTTTGCATGAATATTAAAAGACCCAAAATGTAAAGGAAGACGGGTTCATGACTCGACAGAGTTTCGACTAGGACATAGGCGGTTTGAATTTTGACTCTAACTTAGCCCAATAGAATTTACACATATACATTTACATGGTTTGAAAAAATTTTGATTTAAAATGTTTTTTTTTTTTGGACTTTTTTATTTTCATTTTTTTTTTTTTTGAGAATTTACGAAGGATTTCATTTATGGAAAATTTAAAATTGGATGAATTTTGAAAATTGAATTTTACAAAAAGTGGAAAGGTAATGGATTTGAAAATTAAAGAAGTTATAAGGCAAAGAATTAAATTCAAATGCACAGCCAAACTGAATAGACGGGATGAAGTCGGGTTAGAAAAGCTGGGTATTAGATTGTAAGTTTGATCCTCATGGAGTTCGAACTAGGATACGGATAGGCTCTTGCTTTGTATGTTATAAGTCCTTGCACGGACATCTCACATTTTACCAAAAAAAAAAGGTAATGGATTTTATTTTACAAAATTTCGTCATGGTTTTGTTTACAAATGGAGATCACGTATATGATACATGTTGGGGTTAGTGTCCTTAACAGTTAGTGCAAGGACTTATAAACCTCTTAAAAGGATCAAAGGGTATACTTTGTATCATAATCAGTTGATCCACGTTTATCAATAACGGTTGGCTTGCTAGATAAGTTTGACGTTATTGTCATACAGATGGCGGTGATCAACTGGTCCCTAAAAGTCACACCTATAGGATACGTCTTGAGTGACGTGACGGTATGAAAATACAGTCATGTAGATGCCAAATTTGACTAACCAGTTAGTCTGAGTTATTTGACTAATAATTAGTCAAAATGTGATGGTGAGATATTATATTTAATACGGATTAAATATCATGAGCTAAAGGCGAATTAACCAGTTAATTCGTAAATTTAAATATAAGCGTTTTATATTTAAATTAAATGTATATTGAATATAATTATACAATACTGTTTTGTCGGACATGTATTAATAATTCAACTAACCCGTATTATTAGTTGATGCCTTAATTTCCGATAACCGATAACAGTTTATAATGAAACCGCGTCGTATACATTTAGTAAGCTATGGACCGGACCGCAAGTTTAAGTGAAGAGAAAATGAAAAGCCCAAATGGGCTCCTCTCACTCGGTTTGGCCGAGACACACAAGGACAAAAGGAGAGCTTCTCCTCTTTGTCTAACCTAATTCATTTTTGCAAAATAATTAGGTTTTTGGAATTGTGCCTCCCGAATTCCGGATCTCACATCCAACACAACTCACAAAACTATCCCCTCGATATTGCAAGGCAATTAGGGGATCATCTCTAGCACAAGGGCATTACTCGGACTATCTTGGGTGCATCGTTTAGGAGGAGATTTGCTTTAATCTCTCATTGCCTTTTGCACTAGGACCGAAGGTTACTTCTACATCTTTATCGTTTTCATCTTGTTTTTCGTTTTATGACTATAAACTACATATGAATTTTGCGTTATAATCCTACAATTAAAGGGTATTATACGGATAATAACCTACAAGCGGTATCGTGAGCGAGGCCACGCAATTTTTTATATGTGTTTTTCATTAAACGATTTTGAAATCGATGAATTTTGTCTTAAATTTGTCTCGGTGAAATTTTTTTGTCACGGCACAAAATTTTTTTTTTCGGCAATAATTTTTATTGCTGCGTTTTTCTTTGTGTTGGGACCCGTGTCTAGTTTACACGGTTGTGATTTTGTCTTGTTTTTCATTTTAATCTTTGCATATTGCATTGTAATCGATATTCATTGCGATATAAAGAAGATCCGTCAAAATGATTGCATCAAATTTTCGTGTGGCAAATTTTTTTTATCTCGAAAATTCTGGAAAACCGTGCTTCAAGTGTCACGGCCTGTTTTTCCTATATTTTGCATTGATTTGCGTGCCACACAATTTTATTAGATCGTTCGATCTCTTGTTTTCGTGTTGTTCTTAGCGATTTGTTGTTTTAATCGATAATTACAACAAAATGTGAAGAACATGTCAATTGTATTTTTATTTTAATCCGGATTAGAGTAAATTGCAATTGTGTTTTAATCAAACCGTTTTGTTTTGATCCTTTATGCTCACGTTTTGAGCCGCGTAAAATTTTTTTAGCCACTTGAAGCTCTCGGCATTTCTCGCCGTGTTTTAAAAAAAAAATTTTTTTGGCCCCTGGTACTCGTTTCACGTCAACAAGATGCGGAAGAAAAAAAAAAAAAATTTCTGTTTTTTTCTTTCGGCCCCTTTTTATGCATAAAACGTTTTTATGCTCTCGCTTGTTAGTGAAACGGTTCACCCACGTAAATTAAAGTTACTTTAAAATTTTAAAGTAACGGATTATATCGAATTAAAATTAAGTTGATGAAGCGGTTTTGTCACATAATTTTAATTATCTTTGGTGGTTTGGATAAATTAAACATAATTACGGAATTATGTCACGAATTAATTTAATTTAGTTGATGCATTATATTTATCGTTTTATTATATACATTTTGAATGTTTTGAATGCCTTTTAATTACGTATTTAATTATTTTGCAAACGGTTGTAACTTAGTGTGGCCTTAGTAGAACGTGTTACCGTAATGATGGAACACGGTCTTGGTTGTATTTTGAGATCTCGTATCTCCATTTTTATTTCTTTTAATTACGCTTTTATTTAGAATGTAAATAGGTTTATGTTTGTAAATTTTAAATTGTAATTCTTGAGAAGACTAAAGATGGAGACCGAATGCTCACTCCCGCTACTTGGATAAAGATGGAACATCAAGACAAGCTTTTCGGGTCCAACGGTGGATTCCAAAGTTGTATTTTGTTCTTTTACTAGGATAGGCCACACTAGGATTTTTTATTTACGTATCGCATTCATTTTTTTTTTTTTATGTAACGATAGTATGCATCATATTCCGCCTAAAAACCAAACCACCTAATTATTGCATGAAAACTGACACATATAGAGGTCACGAGTTAGTTTTCATTGACATTCGTATGTCACACGATCATGCTAAGCCATCACCTAAATTGATTCATTCACGCAGACGCTAGTTTTTCGTTCACTTAAAATGAATTATAATTAAGTTGATGGGATCTTCCTCGTATAAACCAAAATTGAGAACGGTCTTTATAGGTCAAACTCCAAGGACTCCCTTCTTCGTCGGTAGGCATACTATGACCCCTTCTACGTCGGGTAAATTGGAACCGATTGACTTATTTTATCTCAACACTATGGTCACTCGTACGATCCTGTGACTATGGTGGACAATAGATAGGATTTACGGAAATCTATCGACCAAGAGTTCTTCCTGAAGAATTAGCTAAACAGTTGGCTTATCAATTTACAGAAATTGAGTCTTGGGATCACTTGTATCTTTCTTGAGGGAGATCAATTATGCAAGTGCGAGAGTCTACATGTTTTAAAATGAATTTTAAAATAGACTTAAATCACCTCGATGAGTTGCTTATTTCGTTTTGTTTTTCTTTCTTTTTCAGTGTAGATCACGATTTTAAACTGCTAAAAACAAATGGCTGGTTCAAGTGATAACCCAATGCCAAGTGCCACATTGGACCGTGAGTCCTGGCTTCGGATCTTCATGAATCGGATGAATCGGTCTACTCGATCAAGAATGATGGATCCAACTTCGCGGATCGGGAGGCGGCATTACGGAATGCTGCCGCGCTGGCGACGGGAAGCTCAAATATCTATTAGAGCCACTCCCGCAAACCCAGTCCCACGGCTAGAGCTGCTGAAATCACCAAGTTTAATGATTTATGTATGGAAGCGGGTGCGATTAAAAACGTACTCATTTTTGCAATGGAACCCAATTTGCCGAAACGCTTCATAGCCCATGGTGCAAACAAGATTTTCACCACGCTCACTAAGGAATTCTCGAAAGCACCGAGAATCGTGACCTATGAGCATACCACTCGCTTCTTTGATGCGAGACTCCGAAAAGGCCAACCGGTTAGCCCACACATTCTCAGCATGATTGAGAATGTCGAGAAACTGGAGACCTTTAACTGTAACATCATCGAGAATATTGTTATCGACCGTATTCTTCATTCACTCCACGATGGTTATTCGCAATTTAGAGCGAATTACTATATGAATGATTTGAAGAAGACTCCCCATGAACTGCACTCCCTCCTCGTACAGACCGAGAAGGACATGAAGTTCAGTGGGAGCATGAAACAAGATGTTCTCGTTGTGTCAAATAAAGGAAAGGGTAAGGGCAAAGCTCGTGCAAACCTAGCGAGAGGTAAGGCGAAGTTCAAGAAGTCGGGCTCAGGTAAGAGTGGTCCTGGTGAGTCGAGTAACTCATCGGGCGCGACAAAGAGCAAGAAAGATAACATGGAATGCCATCACTGCCACATGACTGGGCATTGGAGGCGTACATGTCCTGTTTATCATGAGGACTTAAAGGCAGGTCGTGTTAAACCTGTTGGTATGTCTTCTCTCTCTTCTACTTTTATTCATATGATTGAGATTAACCACGCAAGTTACGGAACTTGGGTACTTGATACTGGTTGTGGTTCTCATCTGTGTAATCATGTGCAGGGGCTCCGAAACATCGAACCCCTCGTAAAGGGTGAGGTGGACCTGCGTGTTGGGAATGGAGCAAGAGTGGCTGCCATCTCAAAGGGGACATATGTGATCCAGCTTCCTAGCGGATTTGAGTTATCATTATATGATTGCTATTATGTTCCTAGTCTTTCGAAAAACATTATTTCAGTTTCTGCACTTGACAAACTTGGTTTTTCATTTGTAATAGAAAATAATGCTTGCATTTTCTCTTTACACAATATGATTTATGGCAAGGCGCTCCTTGAACGGAATTTATGTTTTAGATCAGACGACCGAAATATTACACGTAATGAATAAAAAGTTAAAGGTAGGTGATAAAGATCAAACATATCTATGGCAATCGCCGCATGGGACACATTAATGAGAAACGCGTAAAACAGCTCATTAAAAATGGAGCTATCTCGGCCTTTGATTTTCAATCATTTGGCACGTGTGAATCATGTCTCATCGGTAAGATGACTCGTATTTCCTTCAAAGGTGTTGGAATGCGCGCTGCTGACCTATTAGGGCTCATACACACAGATGTATGTGGACCTATGTCAATCACCGCACGAGAAGGCTATAGGTATTTCATCACTTTCACGGATGATTTAAGTAGATATGGTTATGTCTACTTAATGAAGCACAAAAGTGAATCCTTTGAGAAATTCAAAGAATACCAAAATAGGGTACAGAACCTACTTGGTAGAAAGATAAAAACACTACGTTCAGATCGTGGTGGCGAGTATCTTTCTCACGAGTTTGATCAACACCTTAAAGACCGTGGGATCGCCCTCGCTTAACTCCACCGGAACACCCGAGCTGAATGGTGTGTCCGAACGGAGAAATCGAACACTACTTGATATGGTTCGATCCATGATGAGTCACACGGTTTTACCCGATTCATTATGGGGTTATGCTCTTTTGTCGGCCGCTCTAATACTTAACAAGTCCGTCTAAAGTCATTGACAAAACTCCATATGAACTATGGAAGGGAACGGTCCCTAACTTGTCCTTTATACGGGTTTGGGGCTGCGAGGCTTATGTCAAGTGGAGACTGAAGATAAGCTCAGCCCGCGATCGGTCAAGACATACTTTATAGGTTATCCTAAAGGATCACATGGTCATTACTTCTATTCGCCAACCGAACAACGTGTTTTTGTTGCGGCTAGTGCGACATTCTTAGAGAAGGAATTTCTCGAGAATGCTAAGAGTGATAGAACCTTCGACCTGTCGGAGATTCCAGAACCAAACACCGAGCAACCATTGGAGGAACCTATTCCTTCAATCCCTACTGCGATAAATATCCCCGAGGAACCTAGGAGGTCGGGAAGAGTCTCTATTCCTCCAGACAGATACATTGGTATGGTCGAGGAACATGATATAGATGATGTTCTACTCTTGACGAGTAGTGAACCCGCAACCTATAAAGGTGCCATGACTAGTTCTGACTCAAAGCTATGGCTTGAGGCCATGCAATCCGAGATGGACTCTATGTATGAGAACAACGTATGGGATCTTGTTGACTTACCTGCTAAGGTTCGTCCCCTTCAATACAAACATACATATGGGCATTATAACGGTATGCTGAGTGCATTTAAAGGGTTTTGGTTTACAAAGGTGGGTTGCCATACCAGGGAATCAAACCCTGGTATGTGGAGAGGTCCGTGCCAAACAAGAGTAAGGTCGGTTCCTAGTCCATTTCCTCGAGTAGTGAAAGCCCTTGATACAAACAAGAGTATGTACCACGGTATGGTTGACGTCAATCGCTATCCATCTTTGGGCCCAGATAAGAATTTGGACCGTCCTGACAGGACGATTGGTCGAATGGGTTGGCTTAAGCCTAGGAAGGCCGAATGAAACGACCTAAGAAGGTCGAGTAATGAAAACCGACAACTATCTCGTATAAACTATTCCCTAACCTTGTTCAAGTTCCGCCAGCGGAGTCGCCAAACTGTGGACATGGGCCACCCGCGCAAGCGCTTGAATAAGCGTGCATTTGTAGAGTTGCCACCAATTTTTATGGGAAATTAGAACCGTTTGAATACCTCGTGTCATGCCAAGACACAAAGTAGTGACATGAACACTAAGAACTCGTTACCCTTAGCATTCTATGTCTAGAATGACTCTTGTGGATGCCAATGAACACGGATGTTCACAGAGATCTGGAGTTAGGGGTGAGGGTACGTATTAGGAATCTCTTTAATTCGAACACCTAATCCCGCCCGCCTCGATAGCGGCCTATACTAATGATTAGGGAAATTATTCATATTTGATATGTTGTCGATTATATGCGTGCAATGAAACATCCACAGATTAATCCTATCATGTGAAGTAAAGTAAGTTGGTGAACACGTAATTTAGCACTCAATTGGGTCGAAGTCGATGTTAGATTAATTACACGTGAATGGCAGATAAATAAATCATACAGAGTAAATATGAAATATTACAAATTACAAAGAAATAAATTACAAGTGACAAACGATTTATGTCATAAACATGCCAAAAGATTTTAGGAAAGAAATAAAAGAGAGAAAGAAATTATTAAATTAAAAGAAAATTGGAAATTGATTTAAACAAGGAAATTAAAAGAAAATAGGAAAAAAAATAAATTAGAAATAAAAAAGAAATAAAAATTAAATTGGAAATATGGAAATATGGAAAATATGGAAAATATGTCGAATTATGGCGATAATAAGAATAATAGTTGATTAAAATCCTAATTAGAAACCCTACGCCAAAGCGAGAAGAGTTCAGAGGCAGAAGCCAACTCAGAACAAACGCAGCATCTACTGCATCCTCTGGAAGAGGTTCAACACTTCTTGCGTCTGTTCTTGAGCTGGGTTCTGACGGTGAAAATCAGACCCGCGGGTTAGTTATTGTTCTTTGGTTGATTTACATTGGTTATTGATGTACGACTCGAATATAAGTGATTTAGTCAGATTACATATGCTAAAGGTCGTCATAAGTCTGATTAAAACGAATTATTTATAATGAATTAAATACTACGATGGTTTACGATGTTGGATTTACAAAGATTACAACTTTAGATTTGAAAATGGAATTAATGTTATAAAATGGGAAAATAAATAAAATTACAAACAGAAGACGAATTCGACTCGATATGGAGAAATCAAATCCTTTAAAATTGTGTTTGAATAAGATGACGAAAACCCGTAAATATTGAATTTATAAGGGATTTAAGCCGTAAAAGGTTGAAAAAGAATATATAAAAAAAACTAATTTGAGAATTACTAGATGAAATAAGAGAAAATGAACGAAAAAATAAAATATGAGGCGAAAGGAGCAAAAAACTCGAGGAAGAAGAAGAAGTGCAACAACTGAAAGCAGCCTCTGGAAGAGACGCAGCAGATGCTGCGATTCTTCCCCGCGTCAGATCTCTGCTGTTTCAGTCAAAAGGTTTTAAAAGGTGGTTTTGAAGGACGGTTTTGAGCATGCATATGACATAAACTCGTACGTTAATAATACAAAATAAAAGTACAATAAATAAAATAGGTTTTTACACCCTCAAACTTACAGTTAGCGTCGCGAGATTTAACTAAATCGGTTTTTAGTGGTAACTCGAATCGATCTATGAAAATATGAAAGTGCACTTGAAAAAGGAATTAAAAAGATTGACTTATTATGGTGTAGTGGTCAAATTGGTCGGTCATGGAAACGTGAATGGTACTTAGAATGATCTGAGCTTACGTGGTCGATTGATCAAGCACGTAGGCGTCGAAAGCTTAGAGCAAGTTCTAGAATGCAAAGAGAGTAGAGAAGGGTGGAGACTCACGTGAAAAATATGTGAGGCAAAGGCCTCTATTTATACTACACACACGGAAGAATTATGGTAAGGGTAGAATTTGGAAAGGAATAGGAAAGAAAGATCCAGAAACAACCGACTTAGTTGAAACACGGAAATTTGGGAAAAAGGGGTGATTACATGTTTGTGATTAGATTGTTGTGATTGTTGTTAGGTGACGAATTTGTAGAAGAGCGTTTCTAGCCTCAGCTGTAGACTCGTATTCGGATCTGTGTTAAGGTAGGGTTTCCCTACTCAGTTGTCTGTTTAATTGATTGAAGATGATTATGATTGTATTGGCATGGTTAGTATCGTTGTTGCCTAGTCTTTCTTAACTATTGTAGATGTGGTGAATTGACTATATTTGTGAGGTGCGTCCTCTGCTGAGTAAAGTCACTTGTGGTAGTGGCTTCACGCCCTTGAATCACCCCTTGTGGTTCCTGTCACAAAGGGGGATGTGCACATTAATGGACATGGATTGTTGCTCGTTGCGATGAGCGGGTATTAGATGGGCAAGGCTGCGGTCCCCCACTGGCAGTGTGGATTACCTATTGCGGCAGTAATCTAGCAGGACTACACACTTAAGTGTGTAGTGAAATATGAGGCACGATTGGAATTCGAGGATGATAGTAGTGTTGTTGTCAAGGTTGTTTCTTGTATTTTCCTTGTCTTGATTTTGCAGTGAACTGACCCCGTTGTTGTGGGAAATAATCTGTATACTTCCCTTAATTTAGAAGGATTATAACAAATTTAACAATGATGATCAAAGGTCATAAACAAAATACATAAACAAAGTATAAAGGATTCAGAATTAACCTTCGGTCCTAGCAAAATTGGCCTAAGAACAATATCAAAATTGATATTCGCCTATCAGTTGCACCCAAGACGATATGAGATATGCCCTATTGATTGTGCTAGAATCGATCTAAAATTTTCTGTAAATTTTTAGTTGTATTATGTTTTTTCTGATGAGAGAGAGAGGCTAGGTCAAGAAAAAGAATTATGGTAGAATAAACATCTCCCTTTCTTTCTTATACTGGCCGAAATTTTGGAGTCAATTAGGAAAGAAAAATCTTTCCTAATTTCGGCCAAACTGACCGAAATAAGGAGTATTATTCTCCTTATTTTTGGTCTTTCCAAAAATATATAAAGTGTGTTGAATTGTCATCTAGTGAGGATTGAACCCATGACCTCTTGGTATGTGTACCCTCACTATTACCACTATGACACATTCATCTTGTTGATATTAAATATAACTGATTATATCTAATTACGAATTAACAGATTAATTCGTCCAAGCTAACATTACATATATTTAATTAAATATAACTTATTATATTTAATTTACGAATTGACAGTTAATTCGTCTTAACTAATATTATTTAATTTTCATTAAATAATTATCTCATCAACACATTGACTAACTATTTAGTCATATTGGGCATCAATATGATTATATTTCTATAACCACATTTCTCAAACACATCCTATAGGTGTGACCTTTAGGGACCAGTTGATCACCGCCATCTGTATGATAATAACGTCAAAATTTCTAGCAAGCCAACCGTTATCAGGTAAACGTTAATCAACTGATTAAATATACGAAGTATACCCTTGTGAACCTATAAGAGATTTACAAATGTTATCACACTAATTTGTGGAGGACACAAGCTCCAAAAGTTTTTGGTTTTTAAAACTGTGGTGATCCATTCAGGGATGGTGAGCAGGTTGTGACAGGTGATGGTTGTCTTTAGCTATGGGGACGAGGATGGGATGTCATCACTTCGAGTCTAGCTTCCGCTGTCACGAGTTAGATGTTTTGGATTTTAATGTTTTGAGATTTATACACTTTCGTTTTGTTATTTCTATGGAACGATGTAATCGCTAAACATTTTACTTTAATAAATGTTTCTCATTGGTTACTTTTGATATACTAACCTCGGGCAACCGAGATGGTAATAGCTTCTCATGCTAGGGTGGTCGTTGGTAAGGCACCTTGGTATATGGTAGTGTTACACCCCAAGCTAAACATAACATTGTCCTCAATGTGCCATCATGTAAAGCATCCAAGCTAACCTTAAAAACGGCTCAAAGCACATAAACAAGTAAGACTAGAGGTTGTATCTAATGGGATGGGGGAAATATAACTAAAATGCAAAGGAAAGCATACTTACTAGACTAGCTAACCTCCCCCCAAGCTAGTATGTATACGGAAGATCCTTCTAATCATCAATCCATCAAGAAAAGGGCCAAAAGCTATAGTCTAACTTTGGATTTGGTGCTTGATCTCCACGGGATCCCGACGCACCATCACTTTGAGAACTCCCACCTTGGTGACCAACTTGAAATGGATTGACATACCCATAAATACATCTCCCACAAGTAGCCTCTCCTCCATAGCCATCATAACCATAATAACCTCCATATCCACCATAACCACCACCTATAGCCTAAACTCCATAATCCGAACAACAATAATCCGGACCGGGCTCATATGTACCTGCATCAAAACCAGAAGAACACAGAAACCCACCCTCGGGCTAATTATAGAATGAAGGGTAAGGCCCTCTTGGGTAATAACCCCTTGCCTAGCACAATGATCATAAATGGGGTGCAAGGCAAGTCTTTGGTCATTTTGCACGGTGGTCATTTTAAGGCTTAAGTCACGCATCATATCCATCAAATCATTGTTAGAGGTCGAATGAGGAGCAATAGAGGATTGACCTCTTTCTTGTCTCATAATAGTGGGTGGATTAGGTGTCTCCGCACCTAATTTCAAAAGATAAGTGGGTCTTTCAAAGAGGGCACCCGCTAGGCGTGGTTTGGTGTGGACTGATGCTTTAAGTTCGGAAATTTTACCCGAAAGACTAATTGAGTCATTCTTACCAATTTTCCAAATCATATCAGGATGAGAATTTCTTAACCAATTCAAAGATAGAAAATATTCATAATCTAGTCCATCACCCGCCTCCCCTGATGAAAGCAAGGGATGCAAATGTGTGGTCTCTTGGTTAAAACGGCATACCTTGTTAGCAATCCTAGTTACCAACCCACCTAAGACGATCTTACTAGTGGATGGGTTCATTGTTTAGTCAAATGAACCGCAAAGTGGTATGGGTGATTAATCCCCCAATTCTCATCATCATCAACATTTAAAAATGCACCCAAAATTTCCACCTCCAACATCCTCACCGAGTGAGGCTCATTTCTACCGAAAAATGTCTTAACCCATTAAACGTTGCCATATACGAATGGCGCGGTACTGAACGTATTGGTGAGTACATGATTCCAATTGATAAATGGGCGATGGGAAATTGCATTCCATGTATTCTTGGGGTTATTATGGTTGGGTGACTCAATGTGCAAATTCTCATGTTTTAGTTGAAAAATTTCCGCAAATACACCAAGAGTCATCCTATAGTCTTCATTAAACAATCAGGAACTTACACCAAAAATAAAATCCTTCTTCTTTGACTTGTAAAATTCAAAACAAGTTAAGGGTAAGTTCGGGGAAGGTCTTATAACTCATAGTGTATGCAAATTTCATGTCAAGATCCTTAAACAAAGATTTAACATGCTTATCAAGACCAATATTCTTTAAGGAATCATTATTGATGAATTTAGTTGCCTTCATACCTCTGGCTCTTTGAAGGACCTTGCTTGCTTGATTTTGTAGGAGGCATGGAATTTTAGATAAAACTTTCAACTCAAAACAAGCATATAATCATCTAAATCAAGCATAACAGAAGAAATTATTGAACAAGTTCATCCTACAAATATTAATATATCAGAACAGAATAAAACCAATTTCTAGCATATATGAGTGACAAATCAAAAACCCCCAATTTGAGTTAGGGTTTGAGAAATTGGGATTAAAGGGGATTAAATGGATGAAATCAAAGAGAAATGAAGTTTACTTGTTGATGATTAGTGATTAACAAACCTTTGAATCTTGATGTTTGAAGTGGTATTTTGTGTGATTTTAGGGGATAAATGAAGAAAAATGAGAGAAGAAGTAGAGAGCAATACCGTCTGGTGTGTTTGAGCAAGCGAGCAAATGAGCAATATTCCCGTGTTTATGAAAAAATCCAAAAAAAAATAGAGATCTACGTCCCCGATCGGGGTTCACTGCTTCATCGCGTTGACTTTTCTTTCTTCATTTACTTTTATCTCCTCTCGAAAATTAAAAGTTACGACCCCGAACGAGGTTGCTTGCATGAGGAAGCATGCTAATCCTCTGTAAAGCCTTCTTCTCATCTTCAATCACCTATAAATCACAACTCAAAATACAAAGTAATCTAGAAATTATTTCTAATTTTACGAAAACATTAAATTGTTCGGAAATTAAAAACAAAAACAAATAAAAATACGGGTTGCCTCTAGAGAAGCGCTGATTTTATGTCCCGCAGAACGTAGAAGCTTGAGTGAGTTAAGCTTCCATAGGTAGAGGATTCACGGTGACTTCCTCTACAACCCCAACGATCACATTCTCATGATAGACTTTCAATCGATGGCCATTAGCTTTGAATTTTTCTCCATTGGTGGTCATCACTTCAACGGAACCAAACATGTTGACATTAGTGACGGTAAATGGACCGGACCACCTTGATCTTAGCTTTCCCAGAAATATCTTGAAACGGGAATTGAACAATAGTACATTATCACCGATTTTGAATTCTTTCTTTAGAATCTTCTTATCATGCCATCTTTTCGTCTTCTCCTTGTAAAGACGGGAACTTTCATAAGCTTGTAAGCGGAATTCATCAAGCTCATTGAGTTGCAATAGTCGTTTCTCTCCGCTTAACTTAGAATCCATATTAAGCTCCTTAACCGCCCAATATGCCTTGTGCTCCATCTCAACCGGTAGATGGAAAGCTTTTCCATTGACCAGCCTATATGCTTAGGTACCAATAGTTGTCTTGAATGCGGTACGGTAGGCCCATAGGAGGCTATCTGGCTTCATGCTCCAATCTTTCCTTGATTTGGAAACAACTTTCTCAAGTATGGACTTGCACTCACGGTTTGATACTTCTACTTTGCCCCTTATTTGTGGATAATAGGCCAAGCCTCTTCTATGGGAAACCGCATACTTTGCAAACAATGCATCAAATTGTTTCTCACCAAAGTGCGTACCACAATCAGTAATGACCGCTCTAGGCACACCAAATATGGGGAAGGTGATCTTTTTGAAGAAATTAATCTCGGCTCGGGCATCATTGGTGGGAGTAGCAATTTCCTCTACCCATTTAAAGACATAATCAACGACGACCAATTTGTAACGATTACCTCTATATGAAGGAAATTCCCCTTGGTAATAGATACCCCACACATCAAACACCTTCACTTCCAAGATATCATTCAAAGGCATCTCGTGCCTCGTTGAAATCTAGGCCGTTTTTTGGCAAGCATTGTAGGCCATCACAAAACTCTTAGCCTCTTGGAACATGGTAGGCCAATAGAAACCGGATTGCAACACTTTTGAAACGATCTTTGATGGTCCATGATGACCACCATAAGGAGAAGAATGACATCCTTAAAGCAACCCTTTCACATCCTAATGCGCGACACATCTCCGAAATAGCCCATCAGATCAATGTTTGAACAAATAAGGATTGACCCAAATGAAGAACTTGGCATCATGTAAGAACTTCTTCCTTTGTTGATATGAAAGATCGGGTGGCAACTCCTTTACAACTAGAAAATTGGCTAAGTCGGCATACCATGGAGGATTGGATTCCAACATTATCAAGGAGTAATCAGCGAAAGAATCATCATTAGGTATGTCAATACCTCCATCTTTATAATTAAATTGGGATAAGAGATCGGCAACAACCTTTTCGGCCCCCTTCTTATCATGAATCTCAAGATCAAATTCTTGCAAGAGTAAGATGCATCTTATAAGCCTTAGCTTGGCCTGTTGCTTGGCTACGAGATGCTTTAAAGCGACATGATTGGTATGAACAATGATTTTGGACCCAATCAAATAACAGCGGAATTTGTCTAAGACATAGACAATGGCAAGTAGCTCTTTCTCCGTGGTGGCATAATTGATTTGAGCCGCATCCAAGGTTTTGCTAGCATAGTAGATAGCATGGAGCACCATGTCTTTCCTTTGGCCTAGCACGGTACCTACCGCATAGTCACTTGCATCACACATGAGCTCGAATGACAAGTTCCAGTCCTTTGATTGGATGATAGGTGCGGAGATCAAAGCCTCCTTGATCATATTAAAAGACTCGAGACAAACATTAGTAAACACAAATGGAGCATATTTTAGAAGAAGCTCCGTAAGGGGTTCGCCAATCTTAGAAAAGTATTTGATAAAACGGCGATAAAATCCAGCATGGCCTAAGAAACTCCTTACACTTTTGACATTTACCGGTGGAGGTAGTTGCTCAATAACTTTGACCTTAGCACGGTCAACTTCAATTTCTCGTTCGGAAACAATATGCCCAAGCACCACTCCTTCATTCACCATGAACTGGCACTTTTCCAATTCATCACTAAGTCAACCTCTTCACAACGCTTCAAAAATTTAGTCAAGTTAGCCAAGCATGCATCAAATGAAGAACAATAAACGCTAAAGCCATCCATAAACACCTCCATGATAGATTCAAAGAAATCAGAAAAGATGCTTACCATGCAATGTTGGAATGTAATGGGGGCATTACAAAGACCAATAGGCATCCTACGATAAGCAAAGGTACCATAGGGTCATGTAAACGTGGTCTTCTCTTTGTCATCTGGGTGAATGGGTATGAAAGAACTAGGAATAACCATCTAAGTAGCAAAAGTACTTATGACATGCCAATCTCTCCAACATTTGGTCAACAAAGGGTAATGGGTAATGGTCTTTCTTGGTGGCCAAATTCAACCTCCTATAGTCAATACACATGCACCATCCCGTCACAATTCTAGTGGGAATGAGTTCATTTTTATTATTTTTGACTATGGTGGTTTCTCCTTTCTTAGGAACCACTTGGACCGGACTAACCCATTTATAATCGGAAATTGCATAAATAATTCTCGCACCCAACAATTTAATGACCTCTTTTTTAACCACTTCTTGCATGTTCGGATTTAATCGTCTTTGACCATGGACACATGGTTTATGATCTTCTTCAAGGTAAAATCTATGCATTCAAAATTCTGGGCTTATGCCCTTCAAATCATCAAGTTTATAACAAATGGCTTTCTTGTGATTTCTCAACACATTTAGGAATGAAGATAATTGACTCTCGCTCAAATGAGCACTAACAATGACTGGATACATTCCGACTCATCTAGAAAAGCATACCTAAAATTGGAGGGGAGGGGTTTAAGTTCGGGTTTTTGTACCTCAAGGTCTTGATGTAACACCCCAACTATCCAGCCAAGATAATTGGAGCGTTACCGTCTCGGTTTTCCAAGGCAGTGAAATCGGAATTACAATTAAGAAACTTTATTAAATAAATAACAAGTTTAGTTATTACAAACGTAAACTAATGGATGAAATACAACTCGTCTATGACTATGCCATCTACCTAGTGACTATGTACTCGACTCCAAAGTCCGTAGCACGGCCCGAATCCTGATCACGTTAACAAACAAAACTGTACTTAACCTGCTCCCCATATGACCAAAGAATATCATATGGATCGACACATGCTACCCCAAAAGAGATAGGTGACAAAGACACAGACACACAAACGTGAGTAACGATAAAAGAAAGTGTGACACGACTCAAGTGCGTGAGTCAACAATATGACCATGATATGAATGACACACAATTATCCAACCGTCATACCGGTACCGGTACACGCCCAGACGTACCCCCAACCACTGGTGCCAGGAACACGTCCACGACACCACAATTACACAAGGTACTTCGAACACGTCTGTGGTACCGGGCCCAAGAGCGACTCGGGCACCATGCCAGACGTCGTGTCACACCCACGCGCGTCCCTTCAAGACTCAAGTCATTAATGTGCACATCCCTTTTGGAGCGGGAAACTCCAAGAGGCGACTCAAGCGGAAGACGGTCTCGCAACCGCCTTCCGTCTCCATAGAACAAGTAACCAACCAACACCGCAATATCCTCCAATATACATGACATACACAATAAATGCAAGATACCGTATAACATGCCAATTACCGAGTCATTAAATGCAATTAATAAGAAACAACTCATTTTTAACAAATAAACACATTATCGAAACTGAGTAGGATAAACCTACCTTTTAGCAAATCCTTACAAGCAATCCGTCACACAAGCTAGGCCCGTCTCATAAAACCGTCTCACAAAATCCATTTCCTAAAATACGATAATAAAATAAATACCTATAAATATACTCATCTAATCGTACAAATACATAAAAAATACTTATAAATATACTAATATATTTATACTAATACGTATACGACTAAATTAAATATGAACTAACTTAATTAAATAAAACTCGACTTACTAATTACCCAAAACCCGACTTACACTCCACACCCAATTACCCACCAACACCACCATCCACTGTCGCCACCATGGCCACCACCACTAGCCATGGGGAGCTTCGGCCATCACAACAACCCCACAGCAACAAGCCCTCACACCGCACAATAACCCGACGCAACCCACACACGCACAAACCACCACCACCGTGGATGCCACCACCACCATGGTGCCGTCAAATCACGGTGGGTCAAAGGGTGGCCACCCTGCCAGCAACCACTACCTACAACAACAGCAACAACCGCAACAACAACAGCAACAATGACAACAACAACAACAAACCCGCGACAGCCATACACCCCCTTTATACCCTCGTTTTCCACCACCTACAGCCACCCTATCTACCACCCATGGTTACCACTGAACTCTCCTATCAACCCTAGACACAATCACCCCAAAACCACCCAAGGTCTGTCACGGTTTAAGGGGTAAAAACCCGTCTCAAAATCGTGTCACACAAGCCAAAACGTGCCCTTGATCTACTCGGCCAACTCGTTTTTGAACGGTTAATGGCGGTCAAATGGGTGGTCAAACGACATGTCAAGGTCGGTCGAGGTTGGGGCGAGTCGATGTTATAAATTAATTAATATAAAAGTTAATGTAAGACAGTATTACCTTAAGATTTCGAGGCGGAGGGACAAAATCTCCAAATCTCCAAATCTCCTCTCTTTCTCTCTTTATCTCTCCTTCTCATCTTTTCGCTCTTAAATGTGGATTTTGTTGAGATTACAAATGGATAGGGTAGTATGTATACATATGGTGGGAGTGTATAATACATGTATAGTGCATTATTATTATTATTATCATAATCATTATTATTCTTACTATTAATATTATTATCATTGCCATCTCATAATAATAATAATTATTTTATTATTATAAAATACGGAGTATTACAATCTTCCCCCCTTAAAAGAACTTCGTCCCCGAAGTTCACCTCACTCTCTCATTTCCACAATTCTCATGGATTCTCCGGCACCTCACATGTCTATCACCCGTATACGCTCTTTCTAAACATCACACTCATTCCTAAGTTCTTCACTCAATTTTCACTACTTTCTCACATTCTGTACTTTCTCTTCCCTAAATTCCCGAATTATTATATCTACTCCCCATAAAAGCGAACTTCGACCTGAAATTCGACTATCAATCCTCAAACTACGGTCTCATACACTGGTTTCTAAATTCCCTAAATGACTATGTTTCAGGTTCAACACACTTTCTTACCTATTCCAAATCCATTATCAAATCTCGTATCGTCTTATGCCATTGCTATAATCCCAATCTAGAAGCCTCTCTAGAAGTCTCTCTACGGGTACCCCTACGAGCCTCCCAAAGGTCAAGCGCCCGGTCCAACCCACGGTTCCCAATCTATAATCCCATAAATAACTCTTAACTCATATTCGCTATATGAATACATCTATCACGGGGTATAACCCGATTATAATTATGTATCTATATCATGTCAAATATAATGCTTTCACATGTATGCACATCAAAACACCAATTACGCGAATTCTAGGAAACAATCAATTAGTGCAAAATTTCTTGTCCTTTGACTCAACATGATTAACATTCCCAATTTTGGACCTCATGCCACGCATATACCACGTCAAATCCACCACATGATCACACATGTGTTTCCATATCCGTTCCCATCCATCATCAACCCTTCCGCTTATACGGAAGGCCACAATCACCATTATGCAAAGACCCCTATGCGACACATAACATGCATCTTTTATCTTACTTTTACACAACAAAACAAAATCGCGTTGATTAACACATATCCAACAAGATTATCACATCATTTGTTATCCAATTACTCTTGTTAAATCACGGTTTCCATTCAATTGCAACATGCCACCCAAGATGATCAAATGTAAACAATTGACAAGGTATCATTCATATGGGGTCAACATATTCATCCGAAACAAACCACCCAATATAAATCACGAAAATAAGGGTATACACCCTATACTAGGTCGAGTATTGACATAAGAAGGTGCAAAGCAGATCACTCGGTCGAGTATAGGAGGCTACTCGGTCGAGTAGGCGGCCACTCGGTCGAGTGCATGGTGCACTCGGTCGAGTGCCACCTAGGAAGAATGTTTTCATTCTCTGACTCGTTCCCAAGCTTTCCTATTTCATAACTTAATTAGGTACTACAACTAGATCACGATGTACACCGTGGGTGTTTCACTCGATGATTGGGAGACAACTTTACAAGTAACATCTATACTATCACTGTTAGACCAAAATCTCACCAACTACTCTCTCTCTCGCCATGCATGCATACTTATATTAAACTGTTACCCTATATAACCTCAATGATCAACTAACTTAACAACATAATTTACCGCTCCCCGAAAACCGCCTTTCAAAGGACAACCATCAATTACCCTATCAAACGTGTACACTAACTTTCAAATAGTCTCGTCATTCACTTCTTACTACGACTTTTATTTGATATCTTTCACCGTCCAATCTAACTGATCACCTCAAGTTCCATCTAGTTACCTTCTTTCTAATTCTCATCAATCCTCGAACTCAATTTACATATTCCCACGACTATGAACAACCCAAGATGTCGCCTCATTCTACCCTTAGGTACCTCAATTTATTTCTCTTTATTCCACAATTCAAACCCCAACTATTTCTCAACTATAATTCTCACATCATGTTGACTTATAACATCCTTTAACATGTAATACATAAGTCCATACCATTAACAAATACTCAACCTTGATTACACATCACTCATTATCCAGAAATTACCTCATGTACTCATCTTACTCAGCCTAAGACACCTCACGTAAGCTAAACTCACTTTCTTGTCCACCCAATTTCCGACATAAAATATCCACAAGATCACATCAATAGCCTTGAATCACAAAATAATACTTCCTTAATAGCGAAACATTACTACTTAGCACAAAAGATTCCTTCCTCAAAAGTTGATTCCCTTTTTCCCAATACATACATCACCACCTTATCGAATCTAATATAGTTACTACTTTTTTCAAAATTTAGACCAATAACACCCCCATCCATCAAATAACTTTCTCTCTTTCCTGACATCATATGCTTGCCTACCAACACGACTCAAATCCACATCAAACGAATAAACTTGCATGAATCCCAATAAAACACACGTTTCACCTTTATACTCTCAAGATGCAACCTTCGCTCATCACACATTATCAACTCTTGCCCCTCTATCCATAGAAACTCATTGACTCACTCCCGTTTCACATCCCCTCAATCCCAATCACGGGTGTCTACACTTCTGACTAGCCAAGACCATACAACCCACAGGGTAAACAAGCATTGAGACCCATATCTAAGTAAAGCACTACATTATTAACAAAGAAAAAACACCATGAAACAAAGGGACTATGTTTTAAATATAAGAATGGAATATAAAATCAATGTTTTTGGTTTATATAACATGTCAAAATTTAAGGCAATTTGCAAAGTAGGGCACCTTGGTTAAGGTAACACAATCCAACATCAATAAGGACTAAGTACTGAGAAACAATCAGATGATGTTTTGAGTGCCAAAAATCAAAAATTATTCATATATACTACGGGATTTCAAAAATTTTGGGCAATGTTCTAAGATGATATTTTGGATTTTACGATAATATATGCCGTTACCAACAGAGAAAATCAAAACTTAAGCGTGGGAAGATTCTTGAACCTCATTAGTCTACGAAACTAGGTCTCAAACACCAAGAAATCAAAGCTTAAGTATGAACCTTGAAGTTTCAAAATTTTAAAGACAAAATTTCAAATGTGCGATAAAATTAGCAATAACAACTAAACATTTGTCATTGTTAGACAATTAACCAAGCAAAAAGATACAAAATGAAATTATTGACTCCGAAACATATATTCTCGAGTTTATAAAAAAATAAAATAAAATTCTATACTCGACATCATAAATTAAGTAGAAGGTGAGTACTATCATGAGTCAAACAAAATATGCAATTACTTGACAAAATTCGTGGGAATAAGCATAGATTCAAACACAATCAAATTGGAAAATAAAAGGGAAAAACACCTCAATTACATAGTGAAATCAGTTGAATTAAGGAATTAAAATAGGGAAAAACTTGAATTTAGGCAACAAACAATCAACAATGATGTTTACAAGTAAAATGATCATAAATGAATGAATAAAGAGATAAAATGAGGCAATAATGCAATACTTTGCGAAATTTACAACCCAAACAAGTGCACTCGGTCAAGTGCTGAGTCCACTCGGTCGAGTGCCTTCTCCACTCGGTCTAGTGACTCACTTCCAGAAAATTTTACGTTTCTGGAAATTGGTCCACTCGGTTGAGTGGTAGGGTTCACTTGGTCGAGTGACTGGTACTCGGTTGAGTACTAGCTCAGACTCGACTGCGTGCCTCTCTTTGGTTTGCAATTTCCGACTCATAACCATTATATTTACACTAACGACTAATCTACTAATCAATCATTACTAATCACATTCTAACACGTAATAATCATTCATTTTGGCACTTTATACTTATGAATGCTTAAATTCAAAAATCTACATGCTATCGCATTTCATTTGAATGAACAAAACAGGTAAGATGTTCAACAAAATCATAACACGTATACATTCATGCAACATGTCATGTTACGTTTCCTGACTCGTAACCACCCAAGTTGTAACACCCCCTCATACCATGGTGCCTTACCAGGATCACCCTACCATGAAAGTGTGTTACCATCTCGGTTACCCGAGGTTAGTACATATCAAAAGCGTCTGAACTGAGCACATTTATTAAATGCCATAAAGGGTTAAAGTTTACATCAAACCAAAATCCAAAAACTGATTAAACAATACAACTCCAATGTCTGACAACTAATAAAATCAAAACTAAGACTCGGACGGTGATGCTATGACTGGTGATGACAACGCTCCCATTACTGCCCCAAGCTCACCACTAGCAATACCTGTCAAGCCTGCTCACCATCCCCGAATGGATCACCGCAGATTCCACAAATACCAACGGGGTCAGTATTACTCAATCCATATAAGACAAACAAATGAGACAACCAGCTGATCATCCTCCAACCCCAGTCTCCCGATCTCACACAGTAACCGACTACACACCAAAGTGTGTAGCCCTGCCAGATTACCCATCGCAACAGGTAATCCTCGCCTCTAGTGGGTGACCGCAGCCACTCCCACCTAGTCCAGCTCATCAATGAGCGACTAACAAGCCCTGTCCCTTAATGTGCACATCCCCTCCCGTGGCGGGTTCCACGGAGGGCTAACTAGGGTGTGAAGCCACTCCCGCAAGTGGCTCCACCACAATCACAATCACACAACATCACAGCCGTCACAGCATCTCCACACCAACACCGTCACCACAACACCTGTACTCCGATGATAAGCAGATAACAATATTTACAAAACAAACACGTCTTAACAATGAACAGTAAACTGAGTAGGGAAACCCTACCTTAGCAATCAACAGTAGAACAAAACTCGGACAATCAGAAAGACTCCTCTACGAAGTCTTCTCATATACAATAATCACATACACAATTACACATTGCACAACCCCCATATCCCCAATTTCATAAATACAATGATCCCAAATGAATACAAATAACATGGAGATGAAACTTACCAACACTAGAACAAGAGATTATATGCAAAGACCTCGACAATTGCACACACCACGAGATTAGAGGATGATTAGGGAGTGATTAGGGTAATCGTAAAATGATGAGGTTTGAAATAATGTTTTAGAAACTGACGCGGCATATAAAAATAACCCTAAACATTCCCTAATAAAACCATACCGGAAACTCGGTCGAGTAAAGTGTATATGTAATACTCCGTATTTATGAGACTCTGGGTACTCTATCGAGTAGGCCTTACTCTGTCGAGTAAGGGTGAGTTGCGTTTTAAAATAGTTTCTGACCTGTTGGGTACTCGATCGAGTACCGTTGGTACTCGATCGAGTAAGGGGGCACTCGATCGAGTACCTTAGCTACTCGATCGAGTAGCCGGTTTACGGGGAGTTTTTCTCGGGTTTTGTTAATTATGCGATTAGGTATATAATCTTTTCCGTCATTGTTCTTAAACACTTTTCAAAACCTATTTACTGTCAAGAGAGAAAAAAAACATCGTTCTTCGCATTAATCGCATTGTTAGCAAATCCCGGAGTTTGGAAGGTCGGATTTCACCTTTCTTTATACCGTTGAGATCCTTGCGTCGAGGGTAAGATCTATGTACCATTTTTATAGTATTTCCTTTAAGTTGTTTAAACCCTAATATGGGGAATTGGGGGTTTTGTTGTAGATAATGATTGGTAGTGATTATGTGTATGTATGATAGGAGGAGGATTTGTAGAAGAGGCTTTTTGATACAAAATTGTTGAGACCGTCGATTATTGTGCTTTCCAGGTAGGATTTCCTACTCAGTATTAGTCCCATAATGGGATGATTGTTGATGTGTTGTGGTTGATTGAATAATATAGTAATTGTATTGTGATGGTTTGTTGATTGTGATTGTTTGTCTCTGGTTCTCGAGGCGTGTCCTTGGCTGAGTGAGGTCACTTGCGGGAGTGGCTTCACGCCCTAGTTTCGCCCTTCGTGGAACCCGCCACGGAAGGGGATGTGCACATTAATGGACAGGGTTATCGCTCATTATGAGGAGCGGGGATTAGGTGGGTACGGCTGCGGTGCCCCATTGGCAGGGCTGGTCCAGTGGACAGTCGGTGATTGAGATTGATGGGACTGGTGTGATTGTGTGTGTGTGTGGCGGTGTACGCTGTCTGTTTGTCGTATTGTTGATATATATAAGTTGTGTGATTAGTACTGACCCCGGTTGTTGTTTGTAAAACTTGCGGTGATCCATTCGGGGATGGTGAGCAGTACTTGAGCAGGTTTGAGTTGAGTATTGGGATAGCTGGGATGTGCCACCGTCTGACGGTAGAAGTCTTCCGCTGTAGCTTAGCTAGTTTTATAACATTTCAGTTAATTCAGTAGACAGTTGGTTTGAGAACATGTATCGTATTTTGGTATTTGGTTTTAGTTGTAACCTTTCACTAAACTTATATTATTTAAAGTTGTTTCGTTATTGTCTTATGAATATCATGCCTCGGGTAACCGAGATGGTGGCATCCTTATACCTGAGTGGTCCTGGTAAGGCACTTGGAGTATGGGGGTGTTACAAATGGTATCAGAGCGACGATCCTGAAACCGGTAACCATGAATCCAATGAATATAGGGAGTCAATTAAAATGAACCCGGGGTAAAAGTTGTTGGAGCTAATGCAAAGGCTCGGGAGACGTCCTAAAGTCGCGAACTCGCCCTTCAATTTTGAACCGGTCACCATGGGATATGAGTCGGGATCGCTATGTGTTTACTAATGCTCTATTGCGTGTGTTGGATGGATGAGTGTTATATAGTTGAATGGATGTGTGGTGGAAAAGATGAAGGTAATATTTTTTTTTTATGATAACATGAATTGTGATGGGAATTACTACTAGTTACTATTGTGTATGTGCATATAATTGCGTGCATATGATTGGATGAATAAATTGTATGAATACGGGTATGAATGTGATCTATGTTTTGGTTTGAAAAGATGAGGTAAGGAATTGCATGAGAATATGAAATTCATGTGGAGAACATGTTTATGTGATGGAAGTGGATTTTCTACTTTTGCTATGTTAGTAACATGTGAATAGGGGGATTTTATGTCGTATATTATGTTATTGTTGTAGGTAAAGGTATAGAATAAATGGATGTGGGTAAATTATGATTAACAAGTTAAATAATCTATGTGCATGATGAATGTTGTTGCTTGGCTTTTGGAGATAGTAACATGTGATTAGGAATACTGGTTTTATGAGTATTGAGTTGTTTTTGTTTACCTTGTTGTCGTTTAAGTTGTTTGAAAGAGAAAATCGAATAGTTAAGTCGTCTGATTACAGCAAAGTTGTCTTTAAACTGTTATAACTTGGGATGCATAAATGATTTTAATGTGATTCTAATTGGAGGTGATAGCTTGTTCTTTTACGATTCTAACGATAGGTCACACGCCCAAAACGACCAAGAAATGAGTGAGTTATGACTGTTTCTGGCGGACGGTGTTGAGAATTGGGGTACTCGATCGAGTATCCTTGGTACTCGATCGAGTAATGGGGCACTCGATCGAGTACGTTAGTTACTCGATCGAGTAACCCTGGTGATTTGTTTTACGTGCTTCTGATCTTCGCCTACTCGATCGAGTAAGTCACTTTCTCGATCGAGTGGCCTGTACTCGATCTAGTGACCCCTGTTTTGGGTCATATGCTTATCTTTTGACATTCGTTGCATATTATGTTTAATTTAAAGGTATTAATTTGCTTCTTTATGCACCGTTTTACATGTATGTTGATCCTGATGCGTAAGTTACCCAATCTTATGATGTAAAGAGTGGCACCTATGATGAGTATGAGTTCGGTGGGGAGGACATGATTTATATGTGTTGTGATCGGTTGAGGAAAAAGAAAAGGAAGATTGGTAAGGCTTAATTGAGGCATAGGGCATGTTGTGTGAGACGAGATGAGTGACATGATTGTATGTTGAGTAATGAAAATGTAAGTGAATGTGAGCAAGGGATGATGTAAGTTTAAAGAACGTGAGAATGAAAAGATTGAAAGAAAGGATGTGGATAGTAGCAACCCGAGATGTATAACGAATTATGGAGGGAGATGGTTAGAAATAGTGTTGAGTAAGAATATATGTAATGAAAGGTCGTTTTAGTGGAATTGAGAAGAGTGGTATATAGTGAACTTAATGGAGACATGTCGCGACGTGGATTTGAAGATAGTGACTGAGTATGGAAATTTGTGTTATCGAGAGACGAAACTAATGTGTGATTTCCTTGGGCAATTAACGGTATAAAAAGAATTTTGATTTCTAGAGATGTCAAAAGGGAGATGTAATTGTTTGAACATTAAACATTGATTTTTATGGACAAATTAGTGGCAAGTGTGAGTGAGTGGAGTGATGAGAAGGGACCCATGGTAAGGAAGAGTGAGATAAGATCAATAAGAAATAATGGGATTGGACTTTTAGAGCAATGAGAAAGTAACCGGAACACTAAAGAGTTAGGAAGAAGTAATAAGGAGTTGAATGGTTAATTGCTTTAGTCGAGTGTAAAAAGAAAAGAATGAAGGGAGTAAAACTAAGAAAATCTTCACCGGAGTTATGTGATAAAAGTAAGGAATCGTGGAGATGCATGATACTATCATGAGGAATTGAATTAATGGTTATATAGGATTTTCGGAATAACATGATTAGTCTTGAGTTTTGAGGGATTAAGGAAAGTAAGAAGTTGATAGAATATCTGCATGATATGAGATTTTGGTGGAAAGTTAGATGATGATACAATTAAGGATAGTATTGGGAAGAATGTTGAGGTAATTTTGTTGATGGATTTGATGCTCGTTATTGGGAATGATAACAAAAGATAGGGAAGAAACGATGATGTTTAGAGATGAGTGTAAGAAGTTTGATGTACGAACGGTAGTTGTGTGGAGGTGTTGTCGCTAGTGGTTAAGGTTAATGATAAATAGGAAAGATGGCAATTCTAAAGAGGCTGATTTTGTAGAGATTGAATTGATAGGTATGGTTGTGAGGAAGTATAAGACATAGTCTTAGGAGGCGGTTTCTCATAGTAAGTGTTAACTGCATAGTTATGTATGGCAGAAGGTACTGGTTATGCGAATGGAAGAATGTGATGAGGGGCATGCGAGTTAAGCTCGGGCGACAGGTAACATTGTTGAGTGGTAACTTACGTGATCAGGATTGACTAGTTAGATGTGATTATGTGTCTAAGATGTATATAAATGTTTGTGTGAGGTTATGACCTCACAAGACGTGGTATGGTGTGATTATCATAAAGTTGCTATTTGAATATCCTGTAATGCATGTTGAGTACGCTAATCTAATTTAATGATATTCAAAAAGGTAATAATTTGAGTGATCTGGCAAGACTGGCTATACTTGTATGTATTCATGATACATGTCAATCTGTGATATGGTAAGGGGATGATATTCACGAGGTTATTACCTGTTTAATTCATAAAATATGTTGTGTTATGATTTAGTAAAGTGTATTTGAGTAAGTTTTTCTTGTCTGAGAAGTTATTCTGAGGCAGTATTTATGGGAGTTGTATGCAGTTGTGATGACTATCGATGTGGTTGTGGTGCCTCGGGTGGTGATCCGGGCACGATATTTATTGTTGAGATGCGGGTATTTTTTCGCATGCATGTGTGGTCATTGGTGGCGGTGTGGTGATGCCGTCACCGGTTGTGGTGGAGTAGGCGGGATGATTATGATTCGAGTTTCGAAAGTACATACCAGTCATACATAGATTGTTGTTTTGTTTGACGTTGCTTCTGTGAGTTTCGGGTTGTACGAGATAGACAATTGTTTTGTTTATCGATGTTTCTTACCAGTTAAGTTTTGGTATGTGAGTAGAGTATGATATGAAAGAGAGTTGTACATGTTTTCGTTGTTGTCATGGTATAGTGACATTCTGTTGATGGGACACAGTTGTGAGAAGTTGTAACAGTAATTTTGATCTTGTTTTAAGATGAGGCATCGGTAGTCATAGTCATGGCAAGAGATTCGTAGAACATGTGTGGTAATGATCTGATATATGCAGGTGGTTCATAATCCTTTGTTGAGACAGTGAGTGTAGGGTGTTGAATAATAAGTGTCATGTTAAGTTATGTATAAGTCTTGCAGTAATGAAAGAAAGGAACTTGAGGATCTAGTGTGTGTGTACGTAACAAGTGTGGATCGTGAGTTATGCTTTTGCCGATAAGCGTTTTAGATAGTTTATATAGAGAGGTGTGTCATGTTGCGATAATAGGGAACAAGTGAAGTTTTGGGTTAAGCTAAGGATTTTGTGGTATAGGTTAGGTGGTGTGACGAGTGAAGTGAAGTATGAGAGTTGTTTAAGTAAGAGAGCCTTGGATATGTCCATGGCGAGTGTTTAGATTATAGGTGGTTATCTTTGACATGCGGTGGTGATGAGGATAATGAAAAGATATATCTAGGATTTAGTATTAGCGAGTTACGCGGACGTAACATTTATCTTAAGAGGAGTAGGATGCGATAAAAGAGATTTTGATGGGTGTGCATATGGTAATATATTTGGAAGTTTGAGTCTTGATGTCGAATAAAAGGTTGATTCGTGTTGTGGTTAATTTTGTTAAAGGTCATGACCGTGCTTGTAGTAGTTCGATGCTTAGGAGTGTGAGAATATTTCACCAGTGTTGACAGTTGGATGATGATGTTTATGAGTGTTAGTAAACTTCGAGGACGAATTTCCTTTTAAGGGTGGTAGAATGTAACATTCCGTTTGATGTCTATGAGTGTCTTGATTTTGGATTTAATAGTGGATGATACTATGGAGCTAGCAGCGTTAGAGGATGGTAGGTGGTTATGTATGTAGTTGGTGTCGTGAGAGATATATATGTGGTGGATACGATATCGTGAGTCATGTTAAGGAAGTAAACATAGTTGGTGGTGTGGGTGTTAAGAGTTCATGTTTTATGTTTGGTCGAGTTCTTGAGTTCTTAGTTATGTTGTTGGGTCTTGGTCGAGTTAGCATGGTTGTTTCATGTATGGGTTGAACTTCGGGGACGAAGTTCTTTTTAAGGAGGGAAGACTGTAATACACCGTATTTATGAGTCTCTGGGTACTCTATCGAGTAGGCCTTACTCTGTCGAGTAAGGGTGAGTTACGTTTTAAAATAGTTTCTGACCTGTTGGGTACTCGATCGAGTACCGTTGATACTCGATCGAGTAAGGGGGCACTCGATCGAGTACCTTAGCTACTCGATCGAGTAGCCGGTTTACGGCGAGTTTTTCTCGGGTTTTGTTAATTATGCGATTAGGTATATAATCTTTTCCGTCATTGTTCTTATACACTTTTCAAAACTTATTTACTGTCAAGAGAGAAAACAAAACATCGTTCTTCGCTTTAATCGCATTGTTAGCAAATCCCGGAGTTTGGAAGGTCGGATTTCACCTTTCTTTATACCGTTGAGATCCTTGCGTCGAGGGTAAGATCTATGTACCATTTTTATAGTATTTCCTTTAAGTTATTTAAACCCAAATATGGGGAATTGGGTGTTTTGTTGTAGATAATGATTGGTAGTGATTATGTGTATGTATGATAGGAGGAGGATTTGTAGAAGAGGCTTTTTGATACAGCTGTTGAGACCGTCTGATTGTTGTGCTTTCCAGGTAGGATTTCCTACTCAATATTAGTCCCATAATGGGATGATTGTTGATGTGTTGTGGTTGATTGAATAATATAGTAATTGTATTGTGACGGTTTGTTGATTGTGATTGTTTGTCTCTGGTTCTCGAGGCGTATCCTCGGCTGAGTGGGGTCACTTGCGGGAGTGGCTTCACGCCCTAGTTTCGCCCTTCGTGGAACCCGCCACGGAAGGAGATGTGCACATTAATGGACAGGGTTATCGCTCATTATGAGGAGCGGGGATTCGGTGGGTACGGTTGCGGTCCTCCACTAGTAGGGCTGGTCCAGTGGACAGTCGGTGATTGAGATTGATGGGACTGGTGTGATTGTGTGTGTGTGACGGGGTAAGCTGTCTGTTTGTCGTATTGTTGATATATATAAGTTGTGTGATTAGTACTGACCCCGGTTGTTGTTTGTAAAACCTGCGGTGATCCATTCGGGATGGTGAGCAAGATTTGAGCGAGTTTGAGTTGAGTCTTGGGATAGGCTGGGGATGTGCCACCGTCTGACGATAGAAGTCTTCCGTTGTAGCTTAGCTAGTTTTATAACATTTCGATTAATTCGAGATGGTTGGTTTGAGAACATGTATCGTATTTTGGTATTTGGTTTCAGTTGTAACCTTTCACTAAACTTATATTATTTAAAGTTGTTTCGTTATTGTCTTATGAATATCATGCCTCGGGTAACCGAGATGGTGGCATCCTTATACCTGAGTGGTCCTGGTAAGGCACTTGGAGTATGGGGGTGTTACAGTATACTCGGCCGAGTATCCTCTACTCGGTCGAGTATTCACTATACTTGGCAGAACCAAAACAGACTATAACAACAGCACTACTCGGCCGAGTAGGCTCTACTCGGTCAATTAATCACCAAAGAAAATCCGTAGTATTACACAAGTAGTGACCAACCGAAACTATAGGATCTAGTTTTGAGATGAGGGATCCTTCTCACCCAAAACTGACCTCCTATTGCATTCAAGTCGGGTTCATTTTATTAGACACTCATAGATTCATTTTATTTCATTGGTTTAGATTCCAAAATCGTCGCTCTGATACCACTTTGTAACACCCCAACTATCCGGCCAAGATAATTGGAGCGTTACCGTCTCGGTTTCACGAGGCAGTGAATTCGGAATAACAATTACGAAACTTTATTAAATTAATAACAAGTTTAATTATTACAAACGTAAACTAATGGATGAAATACAACTCGTCTAAGACTATGCTATCTACCTAGTGACTATGTACTCGACTCCAAAGTCCGTAGCGTGGCCTGAATCCCGATCATGTCAACAAACTAACATGTATTTAACCCGCTCCCCATATGACTAAAGAATATCATATGGATCGACACAGGCCACCCCAAAAGAGATAGGTGACAAAGACACAGACACACAAACGTCAGTAACGATAAAAGAAAGTGTGACACGACTCAAGTGCGTGAGTCAACAATATGACCATGATATGAATGACACATAATCATCCAACCGTCATACCGGTACCGGGACACGCCAAGACGTCCCCACAACCACTATTGCAAGAAACACATCCACGGCACCACAATCATACAAGGTACTCTGAACACGTCAGTGGTACCGGGCCCAAGAGTGACTCGGGTACCATACAGACGTCGTGTCTCACCCACACGCGTCCCTCCAAAATTCAAGTCATTAATGTGCACATCCTTCTTGGAGTGGGAAACTCCAAGAGGCGACTCAAACGGAAGACAGTCTCCCAACCGCCTTCCGTCTCAATAGAACAAGTAACCAACCAACACCGCAATATCCTCAAATATACATGACAAACACAATAAATGTAAGATACCATATAACATGCCAATTACCGACTCAATAAATGCAATTAATGACAAACAACTCATTTTAAACAAATAGACACATTATCGAAACTGAGTAGGATAAACCTACCTTTTAGCAAATCTACATAAGCAATCCGTCACACAAGCTAGGCCCGTCTCATAAAACCGTCTCACAAAACGCATTTTCTAAAATACGATAATAATACAAATACGTATAAATACACTCATCTAGTCATACAAATACGTATAAAATACATATAAATATACTAATATATTAATACTAATACGTATAAATATACTAATACATTTACACAAATACGTATACGACTAAATTAAATAAGAACTAACTTAATTAAATAAAACCCGACTTACTAATTACTCAAAACCCGACTTACACTCCACACCCAACTACCCACCACCACCACCATCCACAGCCGCCATCGTGGCCACCACCACCAGCCATGGTGATCCATGGCCAGCACAGCAACCCCACGACAACAAGCTCGAACACCGCACAACAACCTGGCGCAACCCCCACACGCACAAACTACCACAACCATGGTGCCGCCCTGACCGTGGTTGGTCCAAGGGTGGCAACCATGCCGGCAGCCACCACCTACAACATCAGCAACAACCGCAACAAAAACCACAACAATGACAAGAACTACAAACCCGCGATAGCCGTACACCCCCTTTATACCCTCGTTTTCCACCACCTACAGCAACCCTAACCTCCACCCATGGCTACCACTAAACTCTCCTCTCAACCCTCGACACAACCACCCCAAAACCACCCAAGGTCATTCACGGATGAAAGGGTAAAAACCCGTCTCAAAATCGTGTCACACAAGCCAAAACCGTGCCCTAGATCTGTAGGCTACCTCGCCTATACGGTCTAAAATCTCATAAGGACCTATAAACTTTTGACTTAGCTTACCCCTCTTCCCAAATCTCATCACACCTCGCATAGGTGACACTTTCAAAAGGACCTTGTCACCTACTGCGAAGTCAATGTCCCTACGGTGTGAATCGGCATAGCTCTTCTGACGATCTTGAGCTGCTCTCATCTTTTGCAGAATTAACTGGACTTGCTCGACCATATCTTGTACCAGTTGTGGTCCTAAAACCACCGTCTCAGAACTATCATCCCAACAAACTGGGCTTCGGCACTTCCGGCCTATTGTGGTTGTGTTTGTGTGGCAGCGTATATGCGGTAGTCAGTTGGTATATACAGTTTGTTTGTTGTGGTTGTATTGCAGCTGACTGTGATTGTTTGTCTCTGGTTCTCGAGGTGCGTCCTCGGCTGAGTGGAGACACATGCGGGAGTGGTTTGACGCCCTAGTTTCGCCCTCCGTGGAACCCGCCACGGGAGGGGATGTGCACATTAATGGGACAGGGTTATCGCTCGGCATGATGAGCGGGGATTTGGTGGGTACGGCTGCGGTCCGCCACTAGCAGGGCTGGTCTAGTGGACAGTCGGTGACGGAGATTGGTTGGAGTGGGTGTGCTTGTGTGTGTGTTTGATTGTGTTGTGTCGTGTTGATAGATGTTGTTGGTTTTGTCACATCTTATCTCAGTACTGACCTTGTATGGTTGTCTTGTTGTTTTATGTGTCTGCCGTGATCCCTTATGGTGAGCAGTCTGTCTTAGCAGGTGTTCATGTCGTTGATAGCTGGAGTACGGGCAGGGATAAGTCTTGACGAGATTTGATAGTAATAGAGTGTAGCTAATGAGTTGTATCTTTATTTTGTTAAGTTGGTTGTAACGCTTGTAATATAACTATAATTTTTCTTTTATCGACTTTTGATGATTACTTACCTCGGGCAACCGAGATGGTAACGCCCTTATATGCTAAGGAAGGCCTAGTTAAGGCTCCTATGAATATGGGGGTGTTACATCTAGCCACAAACTCAGCTACATCTTTCTTCATGTTTGGCCACCAATAAGTCTTCTTAATATCTTTGTTAAGCTTGTCACCACCCGGGTGAACTGAATAAGGAGTGAAATGAGCCTTCGTCACGATCACTCTCCTCAACTCTGCATCCTCAGGGACACACCATCTCCCATCAAAACGAACACTCCCATCTGTATGGGTAGAAAACCTGGAAACTGTCCCACTCTCTACTCTTGACTTCCACTCCTGAATCTTAGGATCAAGCTCCTGTTTACTCTTGATGTTCTCGTACAACTCTGGCTCGATCGTCAAATCCCCGATGGTATCTCCCTTCCTTAACATAAAGATCCCTATCCTGGACATCTCATCCCTCAGCTTTAGCAAGGACATGGACGAACATAGGGAATGAACGCTCTTCCTACTCAGAGCATCTGCAACAACATTAGCCTTACCCTCGTGGTATATGATCTCCATGTCATAATCTCCGATAAGCTCCATCCACCGTCTCTGTCGCATGTTAAGCTCCTTCTGAGTGTAGATATACTTTAAGCTCTTATGATTAGAAAACACCTTAAAGGTCGCTCCATAAAGGTAGTGCCTCCAAATCTTAAGAGCGAAAACAACTGCACCCAGCTCCAGATCATGAGTAGGGTAGTTCTCCTCATATGGCTTCAGCTGCCTTGAAGCATAAGCGATGACTTTCCCTGCCTGCATCAAAACACAACCAAGACCATTTTTTGAAGTATCGGTATATACCTCAAAGTTCTCACATCCTTCTGGCAAAGCTAGGATAGGAGCCGTGGTCAAGCGTTCCTTTAAGGTCTAAAACGCCGTCTCACAACTCTCGTCCCAAACAAATCTGGTCTCTTTCCTCATCAAAGATGTCATAGGCCGTGCTATGGTAGAGATATCTTTGACAAATCTCCTGTAGTAGCCAGCAAGGCCTAAGAAACTCCAAATCTCAGCAACATTCTTCAGTGATTCCCACTTGGTTACAGCCTCAATCTTACTAGGATCCACAGATACCCCCTTCTTAGATATCACATGGCCCAGAAAAGCCACCTCCTCCAACCAGAACTCGCACTTAGATAGCTTGGCATAAAGTTGATTCTCTCTCAGAGTCTGCAAGACTATCCTCAAGTGCTCCTCATGCTCTTTCTTAGTCTTAGAATAAACTAAGATGTCGTCGATGAAGACAACCACGAACTTGTCCAAGAACGGTGTAAAGATCCGGTTCATCAAATCCATGAAAGCTGCTGGTGCATTAGTCAACCCAAAAGGAATTACCACGTACTCATAGTGACCATATCTAGATCGGAACGCGGTCTTAGGAATATCCTCATCTGCTATCTTCAGCTGGTGATAGCCTGACCTCAGATCAATCTTGGAAAACACACCTGCTCCACTTAGCTGATCAAACAGGTCATCAATCCTAGGCAAAGGATACTTGTTCTTCACTGTGACACGATTCAGCTCTCTGTAATCAATGCACAACCTCATACTCCCATCTTTCTTCTTTACAAAAAGAACTGGGGCTCCCCACGATGACACACTAGGCCTGATATAACCCTTGCTTAGCAACTCATGTATCTGCTTTTTCAACTCCACTAACTCTTTAGGTGCCATACGGTAAGGTGCTTTGGATATCGGACTTGTACCCGGTTTAAGCTCGACGCTGAAATCAACATCCCTCTTGGGAGGCAAACTCGGTATCTCCTCAGGAAAGACATCTTCAAACTCTCTCACCACAGATATCTTAGAAGCTGTCGGCGGCTCTACTCGGTGATCTCTCACATTACAGAGAATCAAGGGGCACTTCTTCCTCAAATATGACTTTAAAGTCATCACAACTATGAACTTACACTTAGGTTTTACCACAAACCCTATATAGGACACCCTAACACCCTTAGGACCCTTTAAGGACACTCTCTTTTGCCGACAATCTATCTTGGCATCATACATACCCAACCAATCCATCCCGACAATCACCTCAAACACATCCATAGGAAACTCTAACAGGTCTACCGGTAAATCTACCCCTCCAACCACCATAGACACTCCCTTATACAACTTGAGACACGACACAGACTCTCCTGAAGGTATGAACACATCATCTTTTACAACCTCGAACTTACCCAAACACATAGACATGGCATGACTCTTAGACACAAAAGAGTGTGTAGCCCCTGAATCAAACAAAACAAAGGATGGTACATTATGAACAAGGAAGGTACCGGTAACTACATGAGCATCATCCTGTGCTTCCTGTTTGTCCATCATGAAAAGCTTCCCACTGTTTTTCTGTCCTCCACCCTGAACTGAAGCATTGGAGGTACTTGGCTTGGCTGCGGAATATTGGGGGGTGCTGTTGTTCTGGCGCTGATATGACCCACCACCACTGCGGTTATAACAGCCTTGGTAGCCCTGTCCACTTCTGTTGCCCCAGGATCCTCCCGGTCGGTTACTAGCAAAGCTCTGAGTTGGCCCCTGAGAGAAATTCCCTTGCCGAGCTCCTGAACCAGTGTCGGGCCTGTAACTCGTGCATTCCCGTCTCCTGTGGCCTACACTACCACAGTTGAAGCAAGTAAGGTTAGAGTTGTCACTCACACTCCGACCTCCATTCTTTCCCCAGCCATGAGATCCTCCCGAGAAACCAGCTCCACCAGAAAAAGCCTTTGCATGAATGAAGTTCCCTTTCTTGTTGGCCGACTGACTGTTGCTTCCACTGTCAGCCTTCCTATTTTCAGCAGCAGTCCTCCCATCAATCTCTCTTGAGAGATCCACCATTCTCTCATCTTGGCCCGCTCTCAGATATACTTCCTTGAGATCAGTAGCAACCCCAGCTGGCATACGACTCACGATCTTGGCAAATAAACTCCTCTCATAACGGAGAGCAAAACCCCTCGGTCCTAGCTGCATGTCGTCAACATAACGAGATAGCTCCAGAAAATGATGATAGTAGTCAGTGACTGTCATCTCCTCAGTCATGGTGAAGGAATAAAACTCGGATCTCATCTTATGTCGGATATGCTCCGGCACAAACTGCTCTCTCATAGCGCTCTTCAACCCGGACCAAGGAATAGCTCCCAGACCCTCAGCCTGGTAATAAGCTCTAGCATCCTCCTTTACATTTTGCCACCAAACTCCAGCTTCACCTCTCAGGTAGTATACTACCTGTTCAAAGATCATGTCCTTGGGGCACTTAACCATTTCCATGAGAGCTTCAATCTCACGGTGCCACTTCTCGAGCAGCTTTGGTTCACCTACCCCTTCATATGTGGGAGGGTTGAAGCGAGCAATGATGATGCTGAGCTGAGTAGCATACATCGACTTCTCATTCCCCTTTCCCACATTTTTGAGAGCATCAAGGAGAGCCTCTTGTTGCTCAATCATGCGAGCAACCTCATCAAGAGTCATCTCAGAAGCTTGGATCTGTGCAGGGGTTCTTTTGGGCGGCATTTTGAGCTGATAAGAAACAAGGAAACGTAAGCACAAAAGCCTACGACTCAAAATGTAACAATCTTCCGCCAAAGGAACACTCGGCCGAGTATACTACAATACTCGGTCGAGTAACGACTACTCGGTCAAGTATCCCAGATACTCGGTCGAGTATTCGACTCCAGTAGCTAACGTCAAAAATCCAGAAACAACACTCGGTCGAGTAAAAACAATACTCGGCCAAGTAGTCACTACTCAGTCGAGTATACCTACTTACTCGGTCGAGTAAACACATACAGTAGCCATTGCTACTCACTGCCAAACAACACTAAATCGAGTGCTTGGTTACTTTGCCGAGTACTCCCTACTCGGTCGAGTACCTGCCCTTCTCGGCCGAGCCATACTGTAGACGGGTTTAAACACTAAAAGTCCCTTGTCATGATTTATATTTCCCCCCAACAAACATGTATCAACTGGAACTGAATGCCATGTTATAAACATATAATCATATAAATCATGCACAAGCTAAATCCGATACACCAAAAGTTCCCAAACCCGTCCCCTCAACTATTTCTCAAATCACCAAACTACAAATACCACATATACATTTTTCAACCATCAATTATCATCAACAGGAACCTTCACAAATATGCACATACAAGACACAACTCTCATCACACTTCCCCATGTGACCGGCTCGAGTTAATGAGGGCCAAATTGCGACTCCGGGACGTCTCCCGAGTCTTTGCGGTAGCTCCAAACAACTCTCACCGGGTTCATTTTATTTAGACTCCCTAAGTTCATTAGATTCATTTGTTTAGGTGCCGGAATCTTCGGCTCTGATACCACTTTGTAACACCCTCTCATACCAAGGTGCCTTACCAGGACAACCCTACCATGAAAGTGTGTTACCATCTCGGTTACCCGAGGTTAGTACATATCAAAAGCGTCTGAACTGAGCACATATATTAAATGCCATAAAGGGTTAAAGTTTACATCAAACCAAAATCCAAAAACTGATTCAACAATACAACTCCAATGTCTGACAACCAATAAAATCAAAACTAAGACTCGGATGGTGATGCTATGACTGGTGATGACAACGCTCCCATGACTAACCCAAGCTCACCACTAGCAATACCTGTCAAGCCTCCTCACCATCACCAAATGGATCACCGCAGATTCCACAAACAACAACGGGGTCAGTATTACTCAATCAATATAAGACAAACAAACGAGATAACCAGCTGATCATCCTCCAACCCCAGTCTCCCGATCTCACACGGTAACCGACTACACACCAAAGTGTGTAGCCCTGCCAGATTACCCATCGCAACAGGTAATCCTCGCCGCCAGTGGGTGACCGCAACCGCTCCCACCTAGTCCAGCTCATCAACGAGCGAGTAACAAGCCCTGTCTCTTAATGTGCACATCCCCTCCCGTGGCGGGTTCCACGGAGGGCGAACTAGGATGTGAAGCCACTGCCGCAAGTGACTCCACCACAATCACAATCACAAAACATCACAGCCGTCACAACATCTCCACACCAACACCGTCACCACAACACCCGTACTCCGATGATCAGCAGATAACAATATTTACAAAACAAACATGTCTTAACAATGAACAGTAAACTGAGTAGGGAAACCCTACCTTAGCAATCAACAGTAGAACGAAACTTGGACAATAAGAAAGGCTCCTCTACGAAGTCTTCTCCTATACAATAATCACATACACAATTACACATTGCACAACCCCCATATCCCCAATTCCATAAATACAATGATCCCAGACGAATATAAATAACATGCAGATGAAACTTACTAACAGTAGAACAAGAGATTATACGCAAAGACCGCAACAATTGCACACACACGAGATTAGAGGATGATTAGGGAGTGATTAGGGTAATCGTAAAATGATGAGGTTTGAAATAATATTTTAGAAACTGACGCGGGATATAAAAATAACCCTAAACATTCCCTAATCAAACCGTCAAAATACACTTCGCCAGACCGGATACTCGGTCGAGTATTCACTATACTCGGCAGAACCAAAACAGAATATAACAACAGCACTACTCGGCCGAGTAGGCTCTACTCGGTCGAGTAGTCACCAAAGAAAATCTGTAGTATTACACAAGTAGTGACCAACCGAAACTATAGGATCTAGTTTTGAGGTGAGGGATCCTTGTCACCCAAAACTGACCGCCTATTGTATTCAAGTCGGGTTCATTTTATTAGACACTCATAGATTCATTTTATTTCATTGGTTTAGGTTCCAAAATCGTCGCTCTGATACCACTTTATAACACCCCAACTATCCGGCCAAGATAATTGGAGCGTTACCGTCTCGGTTTCCCGAGGCAGTGAAATCGGAATTACAATTACGAAACATTATTAAATAAATAACAAGTTTAGTTATTACAAACGTAAACTAATGGATGAAATACAACTCGTCTAAGACCATGCCATCTACCTAGTGACTATGTACTCGACTTCAAAGTCCGTAGCGTGGCCTGAATCCCGATCACGTCAACAAACTAACCTGTATTTAACCTGCTCCCCATATGACTAAAGAATATCATATGGATCGACATAGGCCACCCCAAAAGAGATAGGTGACAAAGACACAGACACACAAACGTCAGTAACGATAAAAGAAAGTGTGACACGACTCAACTGCGTGAATCAACAATATGACCATGATATGAATGACACATAATCATCCAACCGTCATACCGGTACCGGGACACGCCAAGACGTCCCCACAACCACTATTGCAAGGAACACATCCACGGCACCACAATCATACAAGGTACTCCGAACACGTCGGTGGTACCGGGCCCAAGAGTGACTCGGGTACCATACAGACGTCGTGTCTCACCCACACGCGTCCCTCCAAAATTCAAGTCATTAATGTGCACATCCTTCTTGGAGTGGGAAACTCCAAGAGGCGACTCAAACGGAAGACAGTCTCCCAACCGCCTTCCGTCTCAATAGAACAAGTAACCAACCAACACCGCAATATCCTCCAATATACATGATAAACACAATAAATGTAAGATACCATATAACATGCCAATTACCGACTCAATAAATGCAATTAATGACAAACAACTCATTTTTAACAAATAGACTTATTATCGAAACTGAGTAGGATAAACCTACCTTTTAACAAATCTACATAAGCAATCCGTCACAAAAGCTAGGCCCGTCTCGTAAAACCGTCTCACAAAACGCATTTTCTAAAATACGATAATAATACAAATACGTATAAATACACTCATCTAGTCATACAAATACGTATAAAATACATATAAATATACTAATATATTAATACTAATACGTATAAATATACTAATACATTTACACAAATACGTATACGACTAAATTAAATAAGAACTAACTTAATTAAATAAAACCCGCCTTACTAATTACCCAAAACCCGCCTTACACTCCACACCCAACTACCCACCACCACCACCATCCACTGCCGCCATCGTGGCCACCACCACCAGCCATGGTGAGCCATATCCAGCACCGCAACCCCACGGCAACAAGCCCGAACACCGCACAACAACCTGACGCAACCCACACACGCATAAACTACCACAACCATGGTGCCGCCCTGACCATGGTTGGTCCTAGGGTGGCCACCATGGCGGCAGCCACCACCTACAACATCAGCAACAACCGCAACAAAAACCACAACAATGACAACAATAATAAACCCGCGATAGCCGTACACCCCCTTTATACCCTCGTTTTCCACCACCTACAGCCACCCTAACCTCCACCCATGGCTACCACTGAACTCTCCTCTCAACCCTCGACACAACCACCCCAAAACCACCCAAGGTTATTCACGGTTGAAGAGGTAAAAACCCGTCTCAAAATCGTGTCACACAAGCCAAAACCGTGCCCTAGATCTACTCGGCCAACTCGTTTTTGGACGGTCAATGGCGGTCAAACGGGTGGTCAAACGACGGATCAAGGTCGGTTGAGGTTGGGGAGAGTCGATGTTATAAATTAATTAATGTAAATGTTAATGTCAGACGGTATTACCTTACGATTCCGAGGTGGAGGGACAAAATCTCTAAATCTCCTCTCTTTCTCTCTTCCTCTCATCTTTTCTCTCCTAAATGTGGATTGTGTTGAGATTACAAATGGATAGGGTAGTATGTATACATATGGTGGGAGTTTATAATACATGTATAGTGCATTATTATTATTATTATCATAATCATTATTATTCTTACTAATAATATTATTATCATTACCATCTCATTATTATTATTATTATTTTATTATTATAAAATACTGAGTATTACACTTGAGGTGTAGAAACCAAACCTTCAAATTGTGAGCTTTCCTCCAAATATAACTCTTCTCCATCCAATTCTATCTCCAAAGCATCCACATCTTCACATCCAATTTCATCATCACCTGCAAATGATTCCAATAACAAGAGTGCCTCCAAGGGATCTTTAGCCAAGATCGAGGTATAGAGTCTTCTTTGACAACATCAACAATATCCAAAACGTCTATAGAATAAAAAAAACTCTTCAAGCATTGGACTGCTCATGGCACTATTCAAGTTATATGTGACCTTATTGTCACCCAGTTCCATGATTAATTTACCATTCTCGACATTAATTACCGCACCCGCGGTATGTAAAAAGGGTCCACCCAAAATGATTAGGATTTGGGCATCTTCAGCCATGTCAAGAACAACAAAATCAATCGGAACAAATAGTTTACCGACTTTAACCGGAACATCCTCCAAAACTCCCAAAGAGTGTTTTATGGAACGATCCGCCATTTGCGATGTGACACTAGTACATTTTAAGACTCCCATATTTAGCTTATCACAAATAGAATATGACATCACACTAACACTAGCACCTAGATCACATAAAGCTTTTTCAATAGTATAGGTGCCAATGGTGGATAGAATAGAAAAGCTACCGAGATCTTATAACTTAGGAGGGGAATTGTTTTGCAAAAGAGCACTACACTCGGCGGTGAATGTTATAGATTTAACATCATCAACAGTCCTCTTCTTAGTTAAAATATCATTCATGAACTTAGTGTATGATGGAATTTGAGTAATTAATTCGGTAAAAGGAACGGTTACCTGTAAATTCTTCACCACTGCGATGAACTTACCAAATTGAGTCTTCTTTTGATATTTGGCCAATCGATGAGGGAAAAGCACTTTGACTTTTTCCGGAGCTTTGACTTCAACATCTTTCTTTGGAGTAGTATCCTCCACATCTTTCACTTCCTCAATAACAATGGGTTCATCAACTTTCTTTGGATTACGAGAAAGCTCCATTTCAATAAGTACCTTCTCACTTTCTTTGGGCATAGGGGGCTCATCATACTTGGTACCACTCCTCAAGGTAATAGCAATAACGGTATCATGTGGTGTCTCACCTTGAGGTGGTAGTTGACCCATTTTCCTTTGAGAGCTAGAAGCGGCTAGTTGAGCCATTTTATTCCCTAGCATTTTGATGGCGGCTGATGTGACTCATATTTGAGCACATTTAGTCCCCGAATTTACCTCGTTCCCATGCTTTATAGCACATATTTGGGTAATTTACTATCTTTAGTTTCCCATTTTGCATATTCTTTGAGGTTTTATCTCCTTGGTAGGAAAGGAGTGCTAACCTTGCATTTATGAGGCGAAATGGAGCTAAATGGATCGCATCTAATGACCAAGCATCAAAGAGAAGACCGACACTAGAGGCCTAAGTAGATAAATAAAGTGAAATGGGCAATGATGAAAAGATCCTTGCATCCCCAATACGATCCTTGCGGATTGTTAAGGAGCTAAAGAAGAGAAGCACTCTGCCCAAGGATCCGAGCAGCCCGAGCATGATCCGAGCGTGCCACACTGCAAGGATCCGAGCGGCTTGATCCCAGGATGAGGAGACTGTGCAGTAAGGATCCGAGCGTCCCCTCCCTGATCCGAGCGGATCCCAAGACAGAACAGCCCGTTCCAAAGCATGGGACGAGCGGATCGTGGCAGGACTTGCAAGGAGGATCCGCGCATTTCCCTCTGGAGTAGTATTTCCTCAATTTTTCTTAGGGTCTTAATAGTCATTTAAGCCCTTGGTAACCCTAATCCTTGTACCTAATATTTAGTATAAATACCCCTTTTTACTACTTAGATTAGCATCCAATTTTAATAAATTCCTAATCCAATCTTAATACTCTCTTAAATTAGTCTTAATTTAGTTGTAATACAATTCTCAATATTAATCACATCTTAATCTTTCCTTAATTTCTCTATTGTTCTTCCTTTTATTTGGGTAATTAGAAGATTATTTGGGTTTATTTGGTGGATTGACAACCTTCCATCAATCATCAAGTACTTCTATTATTCTTTGCTTTATTATTTTCGATCATCTCCATAGGTATAATTCCTTCTTAATCTTGTTTAATTATTGTTAATCACTTTCATTTATTCATCATGTTTTGCTTTGTTAGTATGATTGACAACCTTATTAGCATGCTAAACTTGATCATGAGTGATTAATTTCTTTAGCTAGGGTTAATGGGGAATTAGGGGAAACAAACATGGGGATTGATCTATGCTTAATCTAATATGTTCTCATAATTAACTTGCTTGCTTGTTATGATTTCAACCTATGCACATATTATGTTTGATGAAATACGAGCCTATGATTCCTTGTATTTTTTTACCATCCTTTATCTTTTGAATGAGGCTTGTAAGACATAAACCAACTTGAGCCTTATTAGACCATGCATAGAGTTGAACAGAAAGGATTAAGTCGACTTGTAGGTGTTGTACAGTCTAGACGACTCGGCTCAGGGACCCAAACCTTCTTAGGGATTGTAAGATATACCCTAACTCGATCCCGTCAAAACAATAAGTGCTTGCATCTAATTGAGAACATGTTTGTATGATCAACTCCCATGAATTGCCTATGAACCCATGACACCCTAGTGCCTTTAATCATTTGTTTACAAACCCCTTTAATTACTTTGCTTTGTTTTCATTAATTTACTTTCATTTTTGTTGATTAGTTTAGATTACATATCACCTCAACCTAAATTATGACACCCTAAGACATAGTTAATTATAATTGAGAATCCTACATCAATACCCGTCCCTTAGGATTCGACCTTTACTTTCCTCTTTACTAAGAGTAGTTTGCGAAGTTATAAATATTATTTTGGTTAGTAGCTTTTGACGACGAGTTTGAACCGGACCAGCGGCATTGTGAGCTTGATCGCTCTTTTGCATTTGAGCCAACAATTCGGTTTGGGTCTTAGCCATTTGCATCACCAAAGCTTCAAGTTTGCTCCCCCCTTGGTCATTTTGTTGGAAACTTGAATATTGACCTTGAGTTGGTTGGGAGTTTTGTTAAAAGTTTTGTTGTGGTGCTCTTTGATTTTGGTTTTGGCCTTGATTTTGATTTTGATAGCCCGGTGGATAATTGAAGATTTGTTGTTGTGGAATGAACGTATGTTGTTGTTGTTGTTGTTGTTGAGGCATAAAATTGCTTTGTTGTGGTTGGGACCCAAAAGTATTTTGTGGTTGAGGATTTAGCACATTATTGCTTTTGTAAGATAAATTTGGGTGGTACTTGGTATTGGGATTGTATACATTTGAAAAAGTACCCACTGTTTTCTGGGATGGATGTGCTGAATACCACAGGGTGCCACTGGTAAATTGGGACACTGTGACTCTTCCAAAAAATAAAGGAGGTCTTGGAGTTAAAATGCTGAGCTATGGAACATTGCAACTGTTGCCAAGCTAGTGGATTGGATTTATTGTAAAGCTGACAGGCTGTGGATCAAATGGGTTAACCAGGTATACATTAAACAACAGACCTGGCATGACTACAAGCGATCTGCTGATGCTACCTCGACTTCGAAGAATATTTTCAAAGTCAAGGAGATCATGAAAACTGGCTATTTTGATGGAAAACGGATCCCTGATGCAAGGGGTTACATAGTTAGTAGGGGATATGCCTGGCTGAGACCACATCAAACCAAACCTCATTGGTATGGGGTTATGTGGTGCAATTGGAACATCCCTAAACATTCCTTAATCACGTGGCTTATAATGAACAAGGGGATAAACATGAGGGAGAAACTATTCAGGATTGGATGTTGCAGCTTTGATAGCTGTTGTATATGTGAGGCTGCATCATAAATTCAGGAACATCTGTTCTTTGAGTGTATGTATAGCAAAAGTATTATGATGCAGGTTGCTGCCTGGTGTGGACTTCAAATCCCATCTGCAGTAGGGATGAGTGGTGGAGGTTCAACTCTGCAGGAAAATGTGTATGCTCTTATGTTATTAGCTAGCTACTATCATATATGGACACAGAGAAATAATGCAAGGATTAATACAGTGTTGATCAGTCCAAAACGGGTTGTTCAGTTGATCAAAGAAAATGTGCAGTATCGTATCAGGCATAAACAAGATGCTCATATGTCAAGTGTAGAGAAGAGTTGGATAATGAGTCTAGGAAATGATATGTAAGGGTGGCTCCTTGTGAGTCTCGACCCCAAAACCTTTGATTTCTAAGCCTTGTAATTATCTCTTTTTGATATATAATATATACATCTCACATTTTACCAAAAAAAAAGTACCCATTGGAAATGAAATTTGTCTAAAACTTTGAAAAGCATTTACCTCCTCAATGGTAGCACGACATAGAGTGGTGCAATGTCCCGCACCTCCGCCACCTTCACAAACAATTATTTGGCCGGTAGTGGAAATGGCATTGACTTGTTAAAGAAATGAACTTGGGTCTCCAATTTTTTTTGAAGCAAGGCAATTTGAGCTTTCAAGACGGATGTGTTAGAAGAATCCTCCTTTGTCTTTAGTGGTGTACTTCGGGAATTAACATATTGCAAATCATGAATCGCCATTGATTCAATTGTGGCATGAGCAATATCAGTGTCAATTTGATCAAACCTCCCATTTTTACCTATCCTAATTGGTGATCTCCATGGCGGTTCTATCAAGGCTGTTGATCCATTTCATAGCCTTGTCCTTCAATGAGAAAAGGGAAAAGTATCTCCCTTATTTGAGATTGTGTGACTCCCGTTTGCCTAATCATTAAGCACTAGTCACAAAAGTTTTGCACATGGAAGTTGGGATTCTCCAAAGGACTACCCCCAAATTGGCTTCTCTCCAAAAGGCTAATGAAAGCCGGTTTGATCTCAAACTCCGCGGCACCAATTTGGGTGGTACTAATACCCCTTGGAAGCATAGCCGCGGTGGGATAGTAGATGATGAATTATAACCTTCTTCTTCATCACGGAGTGGGTAATTGGTACGAATGCGACCCAAATAATCGGGACTAGAAGATTCGGCAAGCTCCTTGAAATAATTGAGTCGGCCATGGAAAGTTCTCTCGGGTTCCAAATCAAAGGGAATCAATTCTCCGGTGCGATAGGACCTGGGCATAAGAAAACAACCTCAAGAAATTTGTAAGTAACGGTCTCAAGGAACAAGTATTCCTCAAGACGAAACAAAACAAGATAGAAATCAACAATCCAAAATGCAAAAAAATTGTGCTCCCCGGCAACAGCGCCAAAATTTGATAGGCTATCGCACACCTAACAAAAATACCCTAGACTTGGCTAACAAATAAATGTAGTAAAGTAGGGGTCGAACACAAGGAGGCGAGAATTGCGTAGTGAATTGCTATGAGTAGAATTCTATCTAGGTCGGTTTCGATTGTTTGTTGGGTTTGTTTGGTAAAACTTGTATTAAAAAGATGTAAATTAATAATGCTAAAAGAGCCTAGGGGAGTCGGGTCACACAAGAAAATACGTGAAAGCTCTTGTTAAACTAGGAGTTGATAATAATGTTAATCGTTTAAGTCTAATGACAACCACCTCTCTGCCTTATTGTCAACCATAGAACGGGTTCTAGCGAGCTCTCGCTATGGCTAGGTCAGTCTACTAAAACATGCTTAGTATAATTCATTTTCGTGCCTCTCGACTTATAAAAGTGAAGTAATATGTTTAATCTAAGATAGTGATCAATTACCGAAGATTAGCAAATAAAACAAGCATGTGATATAAACTATTAAACGATTATTATAACATCCTAATTCAACAATTACAATTACTTAAGTATGCATGGCTTCCCTATTCCCTAGACAAAATGAACTACTCACTCATATTGGAAATTAAACTAATAACATAGGAATTAGTAAACATGATGATAATAGAATGAAAACTAAAAATAATAATATAAGAATTATAAATATGCTAAATGATGATAACATATGATTAGTGAAATGCTAATGATAAGATATGTAAATGAAATTGCTAGAATAAATTAGAACGATAATGGCTTGATAAAAATTGTAACAAACTAATAACAATATGTAAAATGGTAATAACAATACTGTAAACTATATGATAAAAAAATGACAAATGAATTAACGAAGTAAAGCTAGTAATGAAATTACGGTAACACGAGAAATAGAACTTGAACAAGGAGACGTCAAATAAGAAACCCAAATACTTGAATAGAAATCTTATATTATAAAGAACAAATGCTTAAAGTAAATTGTTTATAACAAGGAAATGCTTAATGAAATGTAAACTAATTCTGAAAACTAAGAGAAATTTGTGTGCTTAAGAGTATGAAGAGTGTATAAAAGATGATCCCTAATGACGGATTAAGCACCCTTTATATAGGAATAAAGGCTGAAATGTAAAAGTTCTAAGTGAAGGTGACCCCGATCGGGGACGCAGGTTCCTCGGTCAAATGCTATTAATCCTTAATTAATCAGCACAAGGTATCCAAAGTTCCATCATTAAGCTCCTTAATTACTCGAGTTAGAGCATCATTTGGAATCCTAAGCTTCAACTTCCACTTGATATTTTTTGGACTTTATTTGGGCTTTATCTTCATTTCTTTACTTGCATCAACCCATGTTCATTTCTTCAGGCTCGGGATTTCTTTTCTCGGAATTCTCCATAACGCCCTTCCATTTGCATGATCTTGTTTCTTTTAGCCTCGTGAACTTTAGTGCTTGCATATTTGACGCGAAAAAGCTACCGAATGCTTCATTTCCTACAAAATACAATGAATACAAATAAAGACACCTAGAACACGGAATTAGCTCACAAATACACTAATAAAAGTGCAATAATCAAATAAAACCGAGCTAAAATAAGGGGTAAAATAGTATATAAATTAGACACATCAGTTATGCAACGACAACCATCTTCTAAATATCCAAATATCCATATTCCACCATTACTTAACCTAAACTCGCTAGGCACCATCCCATTATATTTCACTATAACAGTTTCCTTTCACATATATCGCTAACTAACGTAGGTGTACTCATACCCCTCCATTGAATCTTACTCGTCCCATAATACACCCGTTCATATATCTCATTTCAATCCTTTATTCCTACACTCGCCATATCCACATTACTACTTGATCGTAAACAAACATACTACATAAACCAAGATTACGTAGATATTATTCACCATACATCGCAAAACTTTTTTTTGACTCTATTAACCCATCAATTTCACTTATATCCGTCACAATCACATATGACCGCACATCCTACTTCCAACCATACTAATCATAAGATAAGCTCTCCTGTTTATAAGATATGTCTAAATCATGGAATAAAAATAATACGTAAGTAAAATAATGCAGTAAGAAGCAAACGAACATCTTCGAAATCAATATAGCATGGAAAAGGGGACAAAAGATAAGCATAAGAGCATAACCTAATTAATTTATATAATGATATATAATTATTAGGTATGTATTAATTTGATTAATTACATACTACATAAGATATTAGGTATGTAAGCCTCAGAAAATAGGTTATGATGGTGTTTAATCTACAATTAAAATAAACACACACTAAATCTTACACCCCTTAATTTCGGTCCATTCCATAAAATGGAAATCCATTTTATTTTGTTAAATGTCAATTGTCATACAACATGTCACATATCGTATGTAGTATGTAATTAATCAAATTAATACATACCTAATAATTATATATCATTATATAAATTAATTAGGTTACATTTAACAAAATATCTAGTAATTCAAAATCACATGTGTATAAAATGGATCATATTAATATAATTCACAACATCTTGTTATTATAATTAACTACTCATTCTTATTATAATTGTTTAACAAAAAATAATCAAATTTTAGCAATAAAGCATTTTAATTACTAAAATGAATCTCACATAATCAAATTACAATGAGATTTAAAACTCTTATTCAAAATGTAAATAGTTTAATTATAGGGAATTAATTAATCTGTATCAATATACAATTAATTGATTTATCCATTAAGGGAATTGTCCTTTAGGTATGACCTTAAGGGATCAACTGATCACCACCGTCAAACGACAGTAATGTCAAACTCTAGTTAGCCAATCATTACCGATTATTGTTGATCATCTGACTGTATATATATTAAATCATCCCTTACGTATTCTTACATGAGATTTATTAATGTGATTGCACTATTGTTGAGGACACTTACTCCAACATAACCGGGGTCACTAGGTCGAGTGCTCAGCCTACTCGACCGAGTATGGGAGATCAGAACACGTATAGCAGGTATTAGGTTACTCAGTCGAGTTTGGTAATCCACTTGGTCGAGTACAAAGGTCCACTCGGTCGAGTGCTCTACGCAGTTATCACTATTGTCCAATTTTCGTAAACAAATCATATCTCACTCGTTTCTTGTCCATTTTGGGCGTTTAGTCTACCGTTGGAATCGTAGGAGAACAATCTATCACCTAAAATCTGAATCACATCAATATCATTTATAAATCCCAAGTTATAACAGTTTTAAGACGACCCTTTTATAGGAGGAAATTCTAACAACACGATTTTCCTTCTAAAGAACTTAAATATCAACAATGCAAAAAATAGCAATCCAATAATCCTAAAATCAGTATCGAAGGTGAGCTTTTACCATACAAACATGTAAAATAAACACGACACTCAATATGCCTTGGAATAACTCCCACTGTCCTCACAGTGTGTAGGGATCGGACCTTCGGTTATTGGAACGAACTACCATAGTTCCACCAATTCATAAAACCGAATCCTAATATCATCTTTTCCTTTTTGCATATCTCATTATTGCAAGTGTACTCAATTTCCGTTGTGTATATCTCTTTGTTCAACTGCCTAGGACGTTTCTAGCATATATCCTCCTTAAATAATATAGCCAAGATGGTTCTCTAACCATCCTTATGAGTTTAGAACATGGTTTTTGTGTAACTCATTGCACATAAATCCATCTCATTTCTAAATGCTTAGCTTCATATCTTTAGTACTTCCTGAGTACTAACAAATGAACTATGTGGATATATAGAGACTTCTCTCAAGAATTCGATTTGTAACATCTCGTCATACTCCAAGTATACGAAGTTTAAGAATGGTGATACATCTTAGCGTAATGAATTAATCCCGCAGCGGAAGTACGTGGATTCAATTTCTACATGTTCAACACCTTTGAACTTGTCAAGATTCTTATTAACATAAGAATACTAACTTTATGCTAATATCCATTGAACTGGATATTTTAGAGATTTATTATTCTTCTCCTAATTCTTTCATCATTCACAATGATCAATATGTCTATTACATGTATTAACACCACCTTACTGCCACTAAACTTCATGTATAAACATAACTACTCGACAATTCGAGAAGGGTTTATTACATGACCCATGACCAAAACATAAAATTCAACTCTTTGACATCTACTTAAGACTTCTTCTTAAGTTCGCATCCTACCTTAGGATAGTTGCGATTTACAAAACTCATGCAAGATGATTTTAAAATCCAACTATATCAAATCATATCCGAATACAATGGAGCATTGTTGTTGCGTGCAAAACCCTTTCCCACCAATCAACCAAGCTAAATAAACATCTTCATGTTTATGCTCACTTCGGACTCTTGTGGAGTTGAGACCAGATAATGCATCTTAACAAGTTGCACGATTGTTACTTTCAAAAGGTAACATGACTCCTGTCAACTTATGTTTCATTACAAATATCAACTAACTTAGACAAAGATGGAACATTTTCCTTTGTCTTATGCTCTCAGTTTGTGGCTCTTGAACATTTTCTCCCACTTTGTCTTTTAGAAATAATCCTCTTTTCTCAAAAGACAACATTACGAGCCATAAACTTGTTGTTCTCGTGATAGTTGGGTTAGAAAGCCACATGCTTTCTTTCGAAACAAGCTACAACTTAGGTACCATGCCTAATCATATCATATATGAATTATACTTGATTGTTTTAACTATGTTTTGTTTTAGTGGAATAAATAAATACTAGACAAATTGTGATAGAACCTACTTCCAACTTTATAGTAAAGATTCAATCATATCTTATAGGATTCTTTGTATCCTTATAACACACCTTATCTTTATAAGGTGTGAATATGAAAGTGATCTTGTGATACCATATCATACTCTATTTAGTGTAAATCAAAGTCATTAATTTATTTTTCCAACCTTAACAAAGTTCTAATACTTTGATTATATAACCTCTAGGTTTCGATACTTCATGTATAGAATTCATTGAACTTATTCAAAGAATTTCTCTTCTTACCTCATTAGGTAGATACCAGGTATCAACCTAGTTCGTAGATAAAAGAGATGAAGTAATAGTAACCTTTTCTCATGAAGTTGTATTCGACCATACACATCATGTTGTAAATAGGTCGAATAACTTATTCTATTCGATATTCTTTTCAACAAAAGTCACGAATCATCTTGCTTTGAATACATGATTCGCACATTCCATGAGATTCCTAATCAAATGACGTGGGATACTAGTCAAAACTAGTTTTCTAAATTTGACTTTCAATCGAGAAATGAGAAATAATTGGGATCACCAACTTGAGTCTTATATAATATATATGACATTTAATTCTAGTTTAGCATACAATCACCTTGATTAGTATGGTGTAACCATAAACCTAATCATGGTATGTAAGAGTACAACGTTTGTTTTAACTGCATAATAGTAAAACCCTTTACCAATTGTGCAAAACTCGAATTATATTCTTATTTAGAATTAGTGTACATCATAACAATTACTGAGGTACATCTCTAAATCGAAAACTAGATCTAGTACACTATAACATTTATATGTCTATGTATGAATTGGTAACCAACTTGGTTCCATTCTTTTATAAAATGTTTATAGGGTCATACACCCAACTCATTTGATCTTTACTAATTTGGGGTTTGTATCTAGTTTAATGTCCAACACCTTCTCTCTTGAATCTCGTTCTATCCTTAACGATTTAAGATAGATGCGGTCCTCTTATAGGTCCAACTTACTTCTAATAATTATCACTTGATGAAGCTCTTATTCACTTAATTCCTAGTTAATCCCTCATAAAGGTCAACTACTTGAAGTGTTTGTGGTATTTGGTCACAATGATTTCTACAAATCGATTTTTCAATTTATGTTAACATTGTCATGTTCTTAACTATTTAAGCACTTGATGACAAGTTTTTAGTTTGAGCTATAAGGTCGTTGAACCGTGGGTGCATAGAAGAATTATCAAAACATATTTTGACTAATTACTACTTCTATTTATTCTTCTTCATAAGAGATTTCATATACATAGGTATGTAAGGAATTTAAGATGTTAATCTTATATTTGCATAGGACGATTCCTATCGAGTTCTATGAAATAGAACGATTCCTATGGAGCTAGTCCACAACCTATGATACGGTTCATTTTTAGAAAGAGATTCTTTGTCGTTAGCAATAGTGGTTTAGCGGAGACTCGTGTTACAATCGAATGATATCGCATATGAGTAGGAGTAATGAAATAGAACAACATTAAAAACAACGAAATAGTGGGAAAATTAAACATTCATCGTTATATTTAAAACATTGTAGAATGTTTTAGCATTTATATAATGACCTCCACCCAATTATATAAATGATTCCGAGATCCAAATCCATACTAACTCGATTGTGAGCCAACGGGCCCTCTACAACCTAACTAATATGACTTGGTGGGTTAACTCTTTAACCGATTCTACACTTAGAACTCTCGGTTGATGAAATTAAGTTAAGTTCATCTTTAGCACGGACCTATTGCGGCTACGGTCGCTAATATTTCAGTTGAGATCAACCAAATTTCGAAGTGTAATAACTATTTATTACCCCACTTACCCAACGTCAATAGAAAGCACCCCGAAAAATCGTATTGTACTCCTTATGAAATTGAGACTCATGGGCTCCTACTATTTGGTAACGCTATGTCTCAATCTTTAAAATGTGTGAGGTCGAGTCAATTTATTATCTATCAAATTTGAAGTGGACTAAATTGTTGAACTAACAATAATTATAATTGACACGGTCGAATATTCGATATAATATGCATGTTTAGTTTATGGCGATTTGGCAATGCATGCAAACATATAAAGGAAAAATGCAAAGCAATAAATAAATTTCCTAGTATGGCCTTCCTAAAATAGTAATTCTAATATTCTATTTACAAATTCGGAAACCAACTCCATTTGTCCCTTGAACTTCAAGTGGCACGCTTCCCAAGGACTCCGTCTTGATCGGAACTCCTTTCCGAGTGGCACCGTCTTCGGGAAACTTCGGAATTACAAATATAATAAAAAATTACATAACTTTTTTTATTATACATTTGTAACTAGTAAAATAAAAGTGATACGAGATCACATTAAAATTACAACCGAATCGGTATTCCCTTATATTACGGATAATACCGATTAAAACTAAGGCCATATTAAGATAAAATTACATAATTCAAAACTACATAAATAAAATATGACATTCATAAAAAAAAAATATGCAGCATAAATATGTGTCTAACATGCCAAATTAATGTGCCATATCGCCCTACTTAAACCTCATATCTTATATAAGCCAGTTTTATGGAAATGCGTGATAATAACTTATTAAAATCACAAATCAATACTTAAATCTAATATAAGCCCAAGTTAATTATCCCAACCTTCCTTGGACTAAAAAATTAGTCTTCACTAAATATTTGACAATAATTCAACTTGGTTTTGCATTATTGCTTATTTAAACATCTTTTAATCATAATAATTAGGAAATAATCCCCAATAAATCATAAAAAATTTGAAAAATTTTGAAATCACATTTTTTCATATACTGGAATATTAGTGAGATTCCAAAACTTTAATAAAATTTGCCCACAAAATAATTTTCAATTTATTTCTTAAATAAATCGCATAAATCATAACCTTTATCATTTAATTCCAAATTAAACATAAAAATTATGGAAAAATCAGAATCAAAATTTTGAACATTCTTAAATAATTTCCAGAACCTGGAAATGGCAAAATTTTAACCAAAAATTTTGATTTAATTTTTTTATGACTAATAAAGTTGCTTTTTATCGATTTTATCATATAAAAATCAATAAACATACTAAATCAACGAAATTAATCATGCAACTTTAGATCTGATGTTCATATTATATATACAACATTAGGGGAAATATTTCATGCCAAAAATTTTATTTTAGCTATCTTTGCTAAAATTAGTCACTATGTATGTCATTTTTACATTAAAAATTCATAAATCATGAAAATAAATCACAATTATCTCAAATTTTACACACAATCTGTAAAATATTCATGTGACAACATATTAAAATTTTGTGGCCAGTTATGAAGTTTAACTAATTTTTTTTTTTTGGTAAAATGTGAGTATGTATATTAAATATAAAAAAAAAGGTACATAAGGCTATCAAGCATCATTGATCATCTATTACATATAATTCCTTGTTTTGTAACCAATCTAAATCCATCTTTGTGAGCATTTTAAAATCTCTTCCTCGTAGTCTTGCTTTAATCTCCTCAATTACTTGACTAACTATTCTTTCAGGCCTTAACAGCATCCCCTCCATTCTGCTTTTGTTCCTCTACTGCCAAATTTTATACACAATTCCCCACAACAAAGCAAGCTTCACCCCCTTTTGCAATTTTGTACCAGTCCTCTGAGTGCACCAGTCTAACATATGAGTGACAGGGAACGCAATCTTCATCCTCTGATCATATCCGGCACGACCCTCCTACTGTATATGCAATCACACAGTAAATGGTCCATACTTTCAGCAGCCTGATTGCACAAGAAGCAGCTGTCATCAACCTCCATTCCATACTTAATCAATTTATCCTTAGTCCTCATAGCTCCATGTGCATACAACCACCCCATAAGTTGATGCTTTGGAACCACTTGCTCATTCCAGATCCATTTAGACCAAGTAACAGCAAGTTTCCAATCCTTAAGCCATTCATAGCCCATAGCAGGAACATCCTTGGACTGTGCAGTCCATGTGCCATCATTATACCCAGGGAGCATCTCTTCCTTAACTTTGCAAATCCTTCTCCAGACCCAACTAGAGTTAGCAGAAGGTTTATAGTCCATCCAAGCCTTCCCTTTTAGGTAGTTCTTATTCACCCACTTCAACCAAATTGAATCCTTCTCTTCCATGATCCAGTGAACCAGTCTGCCTATCATAGCCTTGTTCATAGTTTCCTGGTGTATTAGCCCTAATCCTCCCTCTTCTTTAGAACAGCTCACCTTTTCCCAATCTACAAGTGGTACTCTCCTGTAATCAGAACTGTTGTCCAATAAGAAATTTCTGCAGGTAGCTTCTATTCTACTGATGATTCCTTTTGGGAGCACAAACATTGAGGCCCAATATGAATGCAATTTTGAGAGCACTACCTTTACCAGCACCAGTCTCCCAGCATAAGAGAACTTGTTTGCCCCATAATTGTGTATTCTACTGCATATCTTCTCTACCAGGCACTCACAATCATTTTTCTTCAGTCTTGTGGTCTGTATAGGCATCCCAAGGTATTTGAAAGGCAGCAGTCCCTCCACAAACCCAGACACTCTCAAAATATCCTGTTTGATGTTCTCTGGTACTCCTTGGAAATAAGCATTCGATTTGGCAGCACTTACCTGTATTCTAGATGCCTTAGAAAAGGTAGAGAAGGATCTTAGTAAGAGCATCATGGAGTAGGCATCCCCTCTACTGAAAAGGAGTACATCATCTACAAACATTAAATTTGCAAATTTGACTTCTTTACATAGGGGGTGGTAGTTAAACTCATACTTATCTGCTGCATATTTCAAAGTCCTGGGTAGGTACTCCATACATAAGGTAAAGATAAGGGGAGAAAGTGGATCCCTCTGTCTAAGGCCTCTCTTACCTTGAAAGTACCCAAACATGTCCCCATTTAGAGATAAAGAAAAGCTTGCAGTAGTGATACACTGCATTATCATCTCTTTAAAATCAGTGGGGAAGTTAAGGGCATCTAGCAGCTGTTCAACAAAAGTCCATTCCACTGTATCATAAGCTTTTTGCAGGTCTTTCTTGAACATACACCTAGGAGTAGCATTAGGTCTTTCATAAAGTCTTATCAGGTCTTGGCAAATAAGAATGTTCTCCTGGATGCTTCTATTTTGAATGAAAGCCCCCTGGTTTTGATCAATGATACTAGGCAAGACATCAACTAATCTGGAACACAGTAGCTTAGAAATGATTTTGTAAATGACATTGCAGCATGCTATAGGACAAAACTGCAAAACACTTTGAGGTCTCTCACATTTGGGAACAAGTGTAAGGGTTGTAGCATTGATTTGCTTGAGAAGTTCCTTGTGAATAAAAAAATCTTGGACAGCAATTACCACATCTCCACCTATAACATCCCAAGCATCTTTGAAGAACTTGCTTATGAAGCCATCAGGTCCAGGGGACTTGATGCCAGGAATTTCAAACAATATATCTCTTACCTACTTACTAGTGACTGGTCTGCTCAGCAAGGTATGATGATCAGCATTACATCTGGGCCCTTTCCCAATTATTCTCCTGTTTACCCTTTTTGTCTCCTTATTAGCTCCAAGCAGGTACTGATAATACTCCAGAAAGGCATTATGTACCTGTTCTGTTGTATCACTCAATTTACCAGTCCTATCCTCAATCATCATAACTCTATTTCCATTTCTTCTTTTTTTGAGCACTCCATGAAAATAAGAGTTATTAGTATCCCCCTGCTGCAGCCATTCTATTTTAGATTTCTGAGCCAAGAAACTGTCCCTTGCCTCACTCAGCTCCCTCAAACTTTTAGAAGCCTCAAACTCCTCATATATAAGGGACGCATTAGAGGGATCCTTTCCTATCATATCCTGCAATTCCGCTACTCTACTCTGCTTAATAGATGTAGCAGTCTCAATATCACTAAACTTCTCTCTATTCAATGCTTTCAGAGCAGGCTTCAAGAGCTTCAAGTTTTTTGTCAACCTGAACAGAGGTGTGCCTTGGATATTATGATTCCCAACACCTTTTGATGATAGGCACAAAATCCTTAGAAGCACCCCACATATTATAATATTTGAAACTTCTGGGTTTTTGGACCTGAGTTGAGCTACAAATCAAACAGGGAGTATGATCCATCATGCCCTCAGTGAGGAAATTAGCATATAACTCAGGAAAATGATCACTCCAAGCTTTATTTATCATAAACCTATCAAGCCTACTGTAATCCTATCCACAAGCTGCTGCTTATTATTCAAGGTGAACAAAGAGCCAGTATCCTGAATGTCCACTACTTCACAGTCATCAATGCAACTTCTGAAAGGTTCAATCTCAGCATTGGTTGTATTGCCTCCTACTCTCTCAGTAGTTGACAGAACACAATTGAAGTCACCAGCCACAGCCCAAGGGCCATCAGCTTGACCAGCAAATCTCCTTAAATGATCCCACAAAGGAGTCCTTTCTTGAATACCATTAAAAGGATATATCATTGTAAAATAGAAAGTACTTCTACTCACCAATGCCTCAACTTTCATATGGATGAATTGAGCATTGTATTCAATAAATTGAATTCTGAAAACCTTAGGATCCCAAAGAATCCAGATTCTGCCATTATTGTGGTACCCATTATTTGTTGAAATGCACCAGTTACTAAATTTATTTACAACTTTACTAATCGCCTTGCTCTTTATTTTTGTTTCTAACAAACCAAATAAACCAACACCCTTATTTTGCATGAAAAAATTAATAAACTTTTGCTTATTTACCCTATTCATTCCTCTCACATTCCAAAAGCCTATTTTATCCATTAAGTATAGGAGGAGAGTTAGTACGACCATTACTAATATCAGTACCATTCATTTTTGAAAGAGATGTCAGTATTTCTTTATAAGAATGAGCGCCAAAAGTATCAGCACTATATCCACTCCTGTCTCCTTCCTGCCTATGCATTCTGACTAATCTTTTGCGTGGGGTTACAAACCCAGGTACCATCTGAGTCTTTGGCTTAGTCAGAAGCATAGTGCCCTCCTGTGGTTGTACCCCAGCATGTTCTTGTACCCCAACAAATTGTTTTACTCTCCATATCTATTTAACTGATTTTTTTTGCAGCATATCCCTGATTTCCTTTTCTACAGTGCTCCATCTCATGCCTCATGCCTTGGCATTTCTTAAACTTGACAAGTCTCCACTCATACTCTATATCAACCCTTATGATCAGACCTTTTTCATCATTAAAAGCAATCTGTGCAGGCAACTCTTGGTCCACCATTAGTTCTACCATTACACGTGCATACCCCAAACTTGTCCTTTCCTCAGTGGTTGCATCACATTTAATGAATTCCCCAAGTAAGCCAGCTATTTTAGGTAACCCCTTACCCCAAAATTTCAGGGGAAGTTTATGGATTTGAACCCAAGCAGGAACCGATTTCACATCATCCTTTGTCATTTCCATGTCCCTAGTCCAAGCCTTAACAATTATTGGTTTGTTGTCAAATAGATAGTGCCCTGAACTCATGACTTTCTCTTTCATTTCCATCGTTTTAAACCTAACCAAAAAAATACCATTGGGCATGAACGAAATTTTATCAATATTAAACTTCGTCCAAATTCGTCTTATGAAACCTTCTACCACCTCCCACGGTGGATTTGCCCCCAGAATATCAAGAATAGAGATCCTCCTCTTGGATTGTACCCAAGACAAACCCTTAATATTAATATTATTATTTACTAGATAATAATACTAAGCTCCTTATAATAAATCTTATAACTATTTATTACTACAATAGTAATCTTTGAAGATTTATTAGATTTTGTACTTTAACAATTTCTATGGTTTTCTAACAATTTAGAGAAGAAGAATAAGAGAGATTTTCTAATTTTGCATGAATGAGTTACAAAAAATAAGAAAACAATTTCTTATTCTTGTCCATAGGGGGCCGGGTAGAGGGGAATTTTTTAGGCCAATGCATGTACACCAATTTCTCTTATCAAGATGCTAGGTATGTAAGCCTAAGAAAATAGGTTATGATGGTGTTTAATCTACAATTAAAATAAAAACCCACTAACCCTTATACCTCTTAATTTCGGTCCATTCAATAAAATGGAAATCCATTTTATTTTGTCAAATGTCAATTGTCATACAACATGTCACATATAGTATGTAGTATGTAATTAATCAAATTAATACATACCTAATAATATTATATCATTATATAAATTAATTAGGTTACATTTAACAAAATATCTAGTAATTCATAATTACATGTGTATAAAATGGATCATGTTAATATAAATCACAACATCTTGTAAATATAATTAAATACTCATTCTTATTATAATTGTTTCATAAACAATAATCAAATTTTAGTAATAAAGCATTTTAATTACTAAAATGAATCTAACATAATCAAATTACGATGAGATTTAACACTCTTACTCAAAATGTAAATCGTTCAATTATAAGGAATTAATTAATTTGTATCAATATACAATTAATGGATTTATCCATTAAGGGAATTGTCCTTTAGGTATGACCTTAAGGGATCAACTGATAACCACTGTCAAACGACAGTAATGTCAAACTCTAGTTAGCCAATCATTACCGATGAATGTTGATCAGTTGACTGTATATATATTGAATCATCCCTTACATATTCTTATATGAGATTTAATAATGTGATCGCACTATTGTTGAGGACACTTACTCCAACATAACCGGGGTCACTAGGTCGAGTGCTCAGCCTACTCGACCGAGTATGGGCGATCAGAACACGTATGGCAGGTATTAGGCTACTCAGTCGAGTTTGGTAATCCACTAGATCGAGTACGGGGTACTCGGTCGAGTACAAAGGTCCACTCGGTCTAGTGCTCTACGCAGTTATCACTAATGTCCAGTTTTTGTAAAACAATCATATCTCACTCGTTCTTGTCAATTTTGGGCGTTTAGTCTACCGTTGGAATCGTAGGAGAACAATCTATCACCTAAAATCTGAATCACATCAAGATCATTTAGAAATCCCAAGTTATAACAGTTTTAAGACGACCCTTCTATTGAAGGAAATTCTAACAACTCGATTTTCCTTCTAAACAACTTAAATATCAACAATGCAAACAATACCAATCCAATAATCCTAAAATCATTATCGAAGGTGAGCTTTTACCATACCCACATGTAAATTAAACACGACACTCAATATGCATAGAAAAAGCCGCCTTACTACACATTCGATTCTTTCACATATCGTGTCACTAGTGCTCCTACATCCCCACCAAATAATACTCATCACATATCGCACATTTGAAGCACATATAAAGCATATCACAATTGATACCATTCGCCATATACTTCAACATACAAATACCAACCATATTGTTCATCAAAATCATCACATTACTCCATATATCCACATCTATACAGATTTGATTACCACAATTACACATCATTCACATTACACATCACATAGCATCCATTTCATCCCACTTTATTAATTCCCCCGTAGTTACCAGTTTGGGATCGTAAGGGCCATAATGCGATTTTGGGACGTCTCCCAAATCTTTGCGGTAACTCAAAACAATCTCTATTCAGGTTCATTTTATTCGACACGCCTAAATTTGTTTTGTTCATTGATTTTTGGTTCTAAAATTATCGCTGTAATGCCACTTTGTAGCACCCCCATTTACCAAGGAGCCTTTAGTAGGACCTTCCCTATTAAATAAGGGTACTACCATCCCGGTTACCCGAGGTAGTACATATCATTAGACAAAACAAAGAAGAATTAATATTTGTAATTTAGAATAAAGGTTTACAACTGATAAGGTTCATAAACAACCCCGATATCTACTAACTGGAATACAACTGGTGGAATTCTAATATCATGAAGTCTAGCTTAACTCGATGTCATCGCGTCTTCATCAACCAAACCTGTTGCTAAACCCGTAACCATAGACAACCTGAAAGGTCTAACTTATCATCATTTGCCGGCAATATTAAATGGATCACCGCAGACACAAACAAACAAGACAACAACCAAAGAAACACCACACAAAGTCAGTACTACACAATCAATTATAAGAACAGAAGCATTTACATATAAATTCACAACAAAAATCCAATCCAATATTGATCAACTCGAAACTCTAAGTAACCAATGTCCGACCCGCAGCCCGGACACGACTACTCATAGCAACGAGTAGCCCTGCCGGGTAATCCATCGCAACAGGTAACCCAGCTCTACGGATGTCAGACCGCAGCACTGAACATCAAAATCCCCGATCATCGCAACGAATGAACCCAAGCTCATTAATGTACTCCCCATGCGATAAGAGTCACAAGAGGCTAAACAAGGGGGTAAAACCATCTACGGACATGGCTCACAATATCCAATCCACATCTCCAACAACACCATCACAATACACAATTCAATAACCAAGTAATCACAACACACCCAATTACAATAAATCAATCAATCACAGTCTCTACTAAGTAGGGAAAGCCTACCTTCACGCAATCCTATAACACACAAGAAACCTCAATAGCAATTCTTGAGTATGAGACCGTCACCTACACACAAGAATAGCATACCATCACTATAAACCCAAATCAAAGATTCATAAGAACATATTTCCCCCAAATCCCAATCCTAGGGTTTGGTCACAAAAGAAACCGATTACAAGAATTAGAATAGAAACTTCCCACCAGGATGAATTGAAAGTGGAGAGATGAGTTTAGGAGAGCTTAAGAAGAGTTTAAGGCTAGTAATGATGTTTTAGAATGTTAATACAATTTTATAAACCTCTCCTAATCGTAAAATAAAAACCGCGGAAAAAAGACTCCCAGACCGGACACTTGGCTGAGTAACAGAGGCACTGATGTGACTCATACTTACGCATATTTAGTTCCCTAACTAGCCTCGTTCTAGTGCTCTCTTGCATGCATTAGGGTCATTTCTTTTCTTTAGCTTCCTACTTTGCATATTCTCTGAGGTTTGGTGTCCTTCATAGGAGAGGAATGCTAACCTTGCTTATATGGGGCAAAATAGAGCTAAATGGATTGCATCTAATGCCCAAGCAACAAAGAGGATACCAATACTAAAGGCCTAAGTCAATAAAACAAGTATATGGGCAATGATGAAGGACCCTCACAGCTCCTCAACGATCCCAACGGATCATGAAGCAGCCAAATGAAGAAGAAGCCAAGCTGATCTTTAAGACGGGCATCTCGAAAGCGGCCCGAGCGTCCTCAAGAGAGGGACGGGCATCCCAAGACTCAGCCCAGGCGTCCGAAGACTCAGCTTGAGCGTCCAAAAGGCAGGACGGGCGTCTTTCGTCACATCATGAGCGTCTAACAAAGGCAGGTCGGGCGTCTCCAAGAAGGACTTGCAAGGAGTTAATCTTCATTTAAGGGGCTTAATCATCATTTAAGCCCTTAGTTACCCTAATACTTGTACTTAGTATTAATACTCCATTGTAATGGGTGATTAATCATCAAGTTTTATTAGTGTTAATCAAGTTTTATTTGAAGGTTATCTTAGATTAATCCAAGTTATTAATACAATCCAATCATACAATCCAATCTTAATCATATCTTAGTCTTTCCTTAATTATTCAAGTGTTCTTATAATTAGTTGGGTAATTTGAAGACTATTTGGGTTTATTGGAGAATTGACAACTCTTCATCATTCATCAAGTTGTCTTCTATTATTCTTTTCTTTCTATTTAATCATCCTAAGTTGGTACAATTTCTTTACTCTTTACTTAACCCTTGTTTATTGTTTTACTCTTTCATCATGTTTAGACTTGTTAATATGATTGACACCATTGTTAACATGTTTTCCATGATCATGAGTGAGTAGTCTCCTAACTAGAGCTAGTGGGGGATTAGGGGACTTAATCATGGGATAGATATTTACTTATTAAGTTGATATGATTGTTTTCTTGTTGTAGTTTCAAATTATGCACATGTTATGCTTGATTGATAACATAGCATGATTCTCTTATCCTTTCAACAAGACTTGCAAGACATAAACCAACTCAAGGCTTGTTTGACCATGCATATAGTTGAATAGGAAGAACTAAGTCGACTAGTAGGTGTTGTAAAGTCTTGACCGACTCGGCTCTGAGACCCAAACCTTCCTAGGAATTGTAAGATATAAACTAACTCGATTCCATTACAACAATAATTTGATTTCATCTATGAAACTTGTTTATGCGATCTCATCATGATTTCCCTATGAACCCATGACACCCTAATATTTTTATCAATTGTTTACAAATCCCATTTCCTTGCTTTGCTTTACTTTCATTTGTTTACATTTCCTTTGTTAAGTAGTCTAGATTGCAACTCTCAACCCAAATTGTGACACCAAAGACATAGCTTTCTACAACCGATAAATCAATATAATACTCATCCCTTGGGATACGACCTTTACTTACCGCTCTACTAAGAGTAGTTTGTTGAGATTATAATTAGAGTTTTGATTGGTGAGCTTAGACGACAATGTTTCGACCGGATCAGGCACTCGACCGAGTGCTCGCCAACTCGGTCTAGTTACCCCTAGGCAGTAGGCTGCCAAAACGTTCAAGTCATGCACTCGGTCGAGTACAACCCTCTCGACTGAGTACTCCAGGTCTAGAAATGTATAGTACTACAATACTGCTGGACTATTTTTCTGTTGTTGGCATCGTTGGAATATGAATGTTATTGTTGCAACACCCTGTATTTTATAATAATATTTTATAATAAAAGTATTTTATTAAATTGATTATTTCGGAATTTAATAATGTATTTTGGAAATATTTATATTTATCTTCTTCGTTCTCTATTTATTATTCCTCCATTTTATATATCTTTGGAAGGGTTAAAATGTCCGGGGACAATTTGATTATTTTAATGTAATAACTACTTTTCTAATATAAGCTCTCCTTACGTTTTAATATGGTCCAATCGGATTTGTAATCAGATAATCCATTATATGAGCTAATGGACCCAAAGTCCATTAGTTAATCCTCTTATAAATATAAAACCCTAAGCTAGCAACTAGGTTGCTCTCCCTTTCACTTTTGTGCGTGAAACCCCAAGGCAGCCTCGTCCTCTTTTTCTCTCTTTTGTTCTTCTTTTCTCCCTTTGACTCCATTGTTGAATATCTTTGTTTCCTATAAACTCATACACAAATTAGATTTTCACAATCCTTGCTCTTATCTTTACAACATATTCGTCTCCAGATAATTTTATGAGAATTATTTGTATGGACCTTTAGACCTATCTTTAAGGTCTCTTATTTTAATGGATGAAGAACAAGAATAGCCTTTCATAGCGATTTCAAGGGTTTCGGTCTGTTCTTTTATTTTTGTGTCACTTTTCGGGATGTTGACACGTGTTAGAGACAAGGCTTTGTTGGTCGTATTCTTTATGGAGGTTTTCATTAATTGCTAAATAGGTAACTAGGTGTTTCTCTTTTAATTGTATTTATGCCAATTGATGTAATTAATGTGAATTAATGATTGTTTTGTATGATTGGTACATGTTTGATTGTTTATTGTCATGATTAATTATGTTTTCGCATGTTTGTACGTGTTTTAATGCTTTAGTTATATATCGTATGTTGTTTATATGTTTATTATGGGTGTCATGGTTGTAATTAGGGTTTCCGAATCAAACCCTAATGGCGGCATGATGGCGGCCAAGAGTTCTCTCCAGAGTTATAGCTAAAGCTAGTATAACCTTAATGATGATTCAAGTGTTATAGCTAAAGTTAATACAACTTTGGGTAGTAACTCTAGTTATGGCTGAAACAGGTATAACCTTGGAAGTATGCATCCAGGTTATAGCTGAATCTACTATAACATTGGATACGAGTTAAGGTTATAGCTAAAACTAACATACCCTGAGATTAGGGCTCACGGTTATGGTTGGAACTAGTATAACTTTGAGTTCCGTGTCGAGGTTGTAGTTGAGGTAAGTATAACTTCAAGTTATATGTGTTGAAGTTATAGTAGATGTTACTATAACCTCGCATCCAGTGTTTGTGTTATCGTTAGAGTTACTATAACATTGAATGGTTAATATTAAACTTATAGCTGGAGTACTATATCATTGGTTGCTTATACTTGTTTCACATGTTGGGTTGTGTTCAGTTACTATATGACATTTTGTTTGCATATATCTTTGGTTACTCTTGTTCATATGATAAGTAGGGTAGTCAGTTATACTATCCTGTGAGTTGAGTCGTGATGTTGTTCACGCATGTTAGTACAGTTAGTTATACTGTGCATTCGTTTGTTGGCTGGTTTGAATAGATGACGGTAGTATCGGTTATATACTATCGGAATGAACAAACGCCACCCGTTGATGCGGAATTTATTTTGGTCTATGTTCGGGGGTGGCCAGATTCATCAGTTATACGTTCTGGGTCCCGAGTGTCGTTCGATGTACAGTTATTACATCGAGTGGTCTGGCCAGGTCTTAGGTATATAGGCAATGGCGATACGCTATACATTGTACCGTGGAGGCAGTGGTGATACGCTCCACACCGATGGAGGCAGTGGTGATACGCTCCGTTAGTCAGAGGCAGTGGTGATACGCTTTGACAAGTTAGAGGTAGTGGTGATACTCTCTAACGGGCGTTCGCTCTATTCGCTATGCTTTGTTGCAAGATTTGTGCCTTCTGTTGCTGTGGATTGTGTGTTACCGTATTCTCTACGCTTTAATGCTAGCATTGTGCCTTAAGTTGTTAGGGGTCGTGTGCTACAATGGATTTTTGTGTACAAGGTCTAGTTCTTGCATATGGTTTAGATTTGCATGATTCCGTCTAAGATTGATAAGTCATGGTAAGCTTTGTTGTAAACATGACTGGGAGAGCATCTAGTTACTCCCGACTGATTGTCGACCCCCATTCTCAGGTTATTCAGATGATTGCTGTTTTGGATGATATCTTGCTGGAGAAGTACTGTGCGGCGAGATGAATAATAAAATAGGAGTGTGCTTTATGTTTTGAGAACCTTGAATAATGTAATAGTTTGGTTTTGGATTTAGTAGCAAACCGTATTGGTCAGGTGTTTCCGCCAACTTGACCCTTTTATCAGTATCGTACTCTGATATTTACTTTATAGTATTTTTTTCCTTGTTTTATAATCCGGGTTATTACAATAGTTGTTGAGATCTATTGGTCCTGTAACACCCCCATCTACCACGGAGCCTTAACAAGACCTTCCTTAGCAAATAAGGGCGTTACCATCTCGGTTGCCCGAAGACCGTAATAATCAAATGTCGATAAAAGAACGTTTATATTATATTACAAGTTATTAACAACCGACTGCCGATATAAAAGATACAACTCAAGACTACTATCAGCTATGTGAAACTATCTCTGCCAAGACTCGTGCTAGACTCGTCCCTCCTAGCACGCAACTATGATCCAACATCAACCTGGTAAGACCGACTGCTCACCAGAGTGGATCACGGCAGACACAACACAAACAGACAATACAACAAAACCACACAAGGTCAGTGACTGAGACAACAGACACACAAAAGAAGACACAACACAAGTACAACAGCACATGCACCACACCTCCTCCAACCAACCACACACCTCTGACTGCCTGAAGGTCCAGTCCTGCCAGTGGGGGAGCCGTTTCCACCTAAGCCCCGCTCATCTATCCGAGCGATAAACCCATGTTCCTTAATGTGCACATCCCCTCCTGTGGCGGGTTCCACAGAGGGCGAATAAGGGCGTGAAGCTACTCGCGCATGTGACTCCACTCAGCCGAGGACGCACCTCGAGAACCACAGACAAACAACCACAATCAGCTGTACAGACAACAATCACCAACTATAAAACCAACACAATACTGATCAACTACCGCAACCAATCAGCAATATCGACACTAAACCAAGCAAACAAAATCAACAGGCCCTCTAGACAATCCACAGTACTGAGTAGGCGAACCTACCATTAGTAAACCGCAACGATACTGCGTCCGATCACAAGATACCCATCAACCATGAACACCACCTATTCAATCATTACAACCATCGATTACTACCACTATAAACCTAACTGAAAACAAAGATGTCGATGATGATGACGACGACATACCTATTACACAGCAATCCGGCGTCAAGACCGCTACCCAACTTTAGCATCCCATCCGTAAGGCATTCTCACTCACAAAGGCATCAAGGAGGTGAACCATGGTGAAGGAGAAGAGAGGTGACGGCATTTAGGTTTAGGAAGAATGTAGAGAAAATGATTTGGTGTTTCACGATTAACGATTTATAATTCCCCGCTGCAAACGCGTTACTCGATCGAGTAACAAACTTACTCGATCGAATGACCTCTACTCGATCGAGCCACCAAGCTACTCGATCGAGTAGCTTTAGGTAGATCGAGTAACACACAAACCAAAGCTCAGATCGTCACAAGTCATCACTCGTAAGGTTTTCGAAGGTTAAGATAGGTGTTTAAGGTCAGCCAACGTCGGTCAACGGGTCCCTAAAAGGACGGGTATTACAGTCTTCCCCGCTTAAAAAGAACATAGTCCCCGAAGTTCAACTTATCCTCCCCCAAGACACAAAACAAAGGAACCAAGGTAAACTACCACTATTCGTCCGACACAGGTCAACACAACCGTTTATAAATACCACCCCGCTATGACTGTTCATCAACCATCATCATCAACAACCTTAGCACATATTACACAACACGAATTCTTATCGAATTACGAACTTCCTATTGAATCACCAAACACACATTGTACACCAGAACACCCAACTCGACTATTACTTGCACACACCTCCTGTTATTACTCATATGTAAACCAATACAACTATCATCTTATTCCTCCATCAATTACTTGCCAACAACTACCAGTTACAAAACACTCAAAAACGACAGTTCTACTACTGATATACAATAACATATCATCCATTCCACTCATTTATATTAATTCTTTTAACTCAACTCTATTACTCAAACGTACAGCACAATTCTACTAACAACAATTCTACTATTTACTACTAACATCCAATTTCATGACAACATAGTGAACAATTACTTGAAAACGAGATACAAACAATTACAAACTGCTACTCAATTGCACATTGACTACTACGAAATTACCCAAACAACCATTTTAAATTACTACAAAATATCATAAAAATACTATAAAAATATTATAATTACATCGTTTTTCTCATGCGACATTACTCTTCCCCTCTTAAAAGGAACTTCGTCCCCGAAGTTCACCAACAAAACAACTATAAGAATACACAAGTCGATAAAATATTATTCCATATAGACATTACGAACGAACCATATTACGCATTTAGACTCATGTCAACTACGACACTTTCTTGACATTATATACATATGACTCATATATATGAAACTATTGGCAAAGTGAACAACACAATGATACACCCTATCATCAATTATCAGCCATGTCATCAATTCCTTTCTTATACAACCATACAAATTACGCAATAAGGATTATAACCATTATACACTACATTACCTGAGACAATTTGATTTAGCATACGAAATTATATAAATATCACCAAAATTGTATAAATCATACAAATATGTACAATTGTATAGCCACCGTTGAGACGGAACAATGATATAACACACCCACAACAAGAAACATTATCACAAGAACCACCAACATGATGATACGAGAGAGTGTTAAAACGAATTATAGTTGTTTCAGGGTTACTCGATCGAGCTGGTCTTACTCGATCGAGTTCATCAGTTACTCGATCGAGTTGGCCGAGATCAGAATGCATCCTAGATGTCACCCCTGCAGTTACTCGATCGAGAGAGGGGCACTTGATAGAGTAGCCACAGGTCATCATCCCCCAGTCCCTCACTTTGTAAGTCCATATATATATATATATATATATATATATAAGCCGGAAATATATTCCGACACCAACAACCTGCATATGAAGTCTGAAAACATCCAAAAGAATTGCCTTATGGCCAAAATACAACTCAAAGTCTAATAAAAGTACCAAACAAAACAAGTATCAACAACTACAAATCCATGCAACCACGATAGAAATAAAAGGAGCATCATCACTACAAAGTATAGTCATCCATGATCTCATCTCCACCACCGCCTCCGGACGCGCCCGCTCCAGCTGTACCCGCACCTGTGACATCACCCGTGCTAGAATCGGATCCCACTCGCCACAGTGCCAAGCAACCGTAGGGGTAGCTCGTAGGCTCTCCCCAAGTAGACCGCTATACGCTATAGGAATGGAAGACCCCACTATCATCTCCAACGCCTCTCCACCACACCGGCTGGGCTGCCTCAGTCCCGATGCCCTGAACATAAGTTATTTCATGGAGGTTCCGGAGTGTCAAGGTAGCGGACACCTTTTCCGTGAGCTCACTCACTCTCATCTCAGGACTGAAGAAGGAAGGGTAGCTGGGAAACTAAAACTGTGGAGTCACAGGCAGCTCTGGCTGGGTCTCAGCCATCCTCTCTCTCACCCATCACGGACCTCTCCCCTCTTTAGGCTGTCTATCCTCGGGTCTAGCCTGATCCCTTTTCGTCGGCTCAGGAATCACCTCTAAAATATCGACATCAATGAGGTAAAACTGCCTCTCAGGGACCTCCTCCTCATCATCAGAATCTGCTGCCACCACAGCCGCCGGTAAAGGCTCGGTCACGGGAAGATGCTTGGGGTCAGGTACCTTCATCCAACTCATCTCCCAAACTCTCCAGGCTAGGCCACCACCCTCCAAGGTTCTCAACCATTTCTGGTCGAGAAAGTACTCATGGTCCAAGGTAGGCACCGACATGGTCAAAGGTGTGTAGGTCGAGGAGGCCTAAAAGGTGGTCAGTCTCTCCGCCAACCGCATGGCGATGGCACCACAACTAAAGAAACGGGTGTCAGATGAGGCCATCAAAGCTAAGCTAGCACATACTATGGCCGGGGCACTGAAGGAGACTCTCGGAGCTCGGGTGGGGTTAAGGTACGCAGCAAACAACATCACCTCGTGTGAGTTAAGCTTACTCACATCTCTCCGCTCATATAGTAAACATGTCATAGCACAAAGAAAGATCTTCAGAGTGACGTGTTCCACGTCATTGATCAACATTTTTCTAGAGGTGGGGGTGGCTTGCCAGTAAAGCAAGGCATGAGACTACTGGCTTCACACTCAGTCGGGATGTCCCTAAAGGCTCCTTTCTCTGGTCTAGTAAGGCCGAGGTGGTTGGCAAACATATACATGGTCAAAAAGAAGCTAGTGTTCTTGAGACGGAATTCGATGGTCTTTTCCGCCGCATCATAATGAAAAGAACTCATGAACTCCAAAGTCAGAAAGGCATAGGAGTGTTTCCTAAGGCGATACAACCCGGTCATACCCAAAGTCTCAAAGATGTGTCTTACATCAGTCTCAACTCCTAGGTCCGTCAAGATGGTGGTATCAATACAGCGGGTAAGTCTCATGCGACGTTTCTGTAACTCAATAAACGCATCCCTCTGCTTGAAATCAGTAAAGACGAAGGTAGGGTACTCCGGCACAGGTGGAACCGTAGGTCCCTCACTCCCCTCACCGACCTCAGGCTCGGAAGCCCTTCCCGTCTTACTTTGACGGGTACCAACTGTGGGTCTCGACATCTGTTTTCAACATACATTTTAGATACACAAGCAACCACTTACTTGAATGTACTTAAACCTTCATGTATAATCATAGAAAAGAACAAATACATACACACTTTCACCAAACAATCCAAAATTTCAAGTATACAACTCTCAAATTCTCATCAGACGGTCTTACAGCTACAAATTGTTTGAAAGATTTAACCTCAATTAACACATCAACTTAACACTTTAAAGCATTAAACTTCCAAAATAGCTTTCCAAATAAGCAATCATCAAAAGATTTGGGGCGATTTCCAGTTTGGGGCACTTTTTAAGACGGAGTTTGAAGGCAAAATTTTGAGCAAAATTCATCAAAATCAACACTAAACATGATACACATAACATACATTACTTAATTTTCCCCCTTTCACATGCAAAAGACAAACAAAAATCAATTTGAATTCCCACACCCTAGAAATTTCGGTACATTCAAACCCCCAATTTGATTCAATTTTCCTATTGCTAGCATCAATACTCAACAAATTAAAGCAATTAGATCATGTTACAATAATTACAAGCAACATTTCATGCATATAAACCGAATTTTCAGCAAACACCAACAATTTACATGTTTCTAATCAATTAAAAACATAGAAAAGGATGAATATTCTTACCTTGAATGATTAGCAAATGAAAAAGGCAAATTAAACTAGAAGAATATCAAAGAATTAACACAAAGGCACCAAGTTCTTGAGAGCAAAGAGAGATATATAGGATGTTAGGGTTTAGAGATGAAGAGAAATAGGATGAAGGAGGATAGGAAAAGGGTATAAGAATCCCGTCTTTACCCGGGTACTGTTCACTTACTCGATCGAGTAAGTAGGTTACTCGATCGAGTGGCCTCCACTCGATCGAGTTGGAGCTACTCGATCGAGTTTTCGCTGACAGTTTTAGCTTTTTCGATCTTATAACTCCTCAACTAGATCGAATGAGGTATACTCTGGAACACCCGCGAATTTCTCATTTTGACATTTGTAATTTATTTAACCATTCTATTACTTTATTTTAAAATTTTAAATTATTTAATTAAATTAACTTTGATTTTAAGCATGGTTTTTATAAAACTATTATTTTAAAGCTTAATTTATATAAAAATGCGTATTTTAGTCGGATAGTATTAATAGTGATAATAATAATAATAGTTTTTCGTCTTAAGTTAATATAGACTTGAGACATTTTCCCGTGTAGCAAAAGACTGTCACATTTCACCTTTGAACCTAGTTAAATCCGAACCAATCACAATAACTCGTACCTACCCTTTTACAACTCATTTATATAATCCATTTATTATTATTATTATTATTATTATTATTATTATTATTATTATTATTATTATTATTATTATTATTATTATTATTATTATTATTATTATTATTATTATTATTATTATTATTATTATTATTATTATTATTATTATTATTATTATTATTATTATTATTATTATTATTATTATTATTATTATTATTATTATTATTATTATTATTATTATTATTATTATTATTATTATTATTATTATTATTATTATTATTATTATTATTATTATTATACTCACCCTCACACAAAAATGGACGGACCACAAACTCGTCTTCCCCTTCCTTTTTTCGAAACTCTATCAGCAACAACACACACTTAGTGAGCAGAAACCGCGTTTTTTACTGAGCTTGAAACCTAGATGTCTCCCCCATTTCTCGACCAAATTCCATAATTTTTGTACCTTTCTCTTCCCCTTTCCTTCCTCCTTCTTTTAAGGTAAGAAAGTCTCGTTTTTGTGGTAGTTTCGAAAGTCGCCGTCTTATAAAAGTATTCAATTTCTAGCCTCTTTATCCCATTTTGTTGCTCTTTGATGAAGGTTTCGAAGACTCGTGCTTCGTGAACGGTTTGCTTGAAGATTTAAAGCGTTTTCGAGGTAACGGTTATAGGTTACTCGACAAAAATGTCGAACTTTCGTCTTATTGGTCGTTTTATATGCTTTTCTTCGATAAAGTTTGGTTCTTGCGTCTTATCTCCTTTATATGAGGCGGATAACTCGGGTTTTGTTTGAGTGAAATTTTGGTGACCTGGTTCATGAATTGTTGTTCTAGTTTCGTCTGTCCATGTATTAAAGGGCTCGCTTTTGATCTGTTTGGGTGTCGTTGTCGGAACCGTGACAGACGGATTTTGAGTTGTTGTTGGGAATGTTTTGGTGCCCTGGTGGTACGGCGTTTTATAGCCCTTGTCCGAGTTGTTATGGCAGTTGCGGGTGGCTTGTCACGACCTGTTTTGGGCTCTGTTTCAGAGGTTGTATTGCAAGTCGTTATGAGGCGGTATGGTCTGTTTTAGTTGAGTGATGGTGGCTGGACCGTGGCTTTGGCTTGCCTGACCTAGGCACGGACATAGGCCTGGTGGCGTGGCCGTGGCTAGCTCGTTGCGGCCTTGGCCACGGGTAGTGATTTGTGGTTGTCGTAGCCATGTTTCATCTAGTTGAACCATGTTCGTATAAGTTGAGTTGGTGCCATATACTCATGTCAAGTTAAAATATTGGAATTTCCATCTCGTGCTTTATATAACGTGACTTGTTAATGTCGTTCTTTAAAATGTTTATTTTATTGGCTTAATGTGTTTATTTTGTTGGGCTAAATTCACTACAATTATTGGGCTCGTTGTGTCGAATATGTCGGATTTGATATGAGTAAATAGTTGGACTTCACATGATTAAATGTTTGGATTTTACATGAGTAGTATGTTGGGTCTAGCATGCCTTGTTGTGGGGCTTAAAGTGATTTAATTAATGGGCTCTTTATAGTTGTTTATTGGACTCATAAATGAGTCACATGGAGTTGGTCACATTTTATTCCGTAGATTCCTTCTGGCGTAAATTATTCGTTATCACGTACTATATTTTATTTAACAGGAATATTTAATTATGAAATGAATTATTTACTATTATGTTAAAGGTATGACGGATTATTATAATTACTTGTAATGAGTCGTATTCTTGTAGAAATGCCATAATATTATCATATATGCTTGATTTATATTTACGCCCTACTTGTGCTGTTCTGGCAAGTACGGGTTTGACCTAGTTGTGCTTTTCTGGCAAGTACGGTTTTTGGCTACTTGTGCTGTTCTGGCAAGTGAGCTTTATCTTCGTCTTTCCGCCACTTTAGTGCTGTTCTGGCGATTGGGGTACTCGGTGTCCATTAGTAGTCGAGTCTTGGGTGCGTGCCGTGCTGGCGCACGTCGAATCGGTATGTACACCCGAGAATCTGCAGATTTAGACTAGGACCGTATTATTATCATAGTACTACCTTGGTCATATCTCCTTGAAATACGTGCTCGTGGCTAAGTGGTCGTGTCTGCTTCCTTGTCTTTCTGCTCCATTTATTTATTGTTGTTTATGCGTGACTTACTTGTTTATTCTATCATTTTTTTATCCTTGTTTATTTAAACATGAAGGATCCCATGTTTAGTTATAATTCAATTCGCTCATATCTTATCTAATATGATTATTTATTTATGTTCTTTGTTATGTTTTTTTTGACATTTTGTGGCTGGGAGAACCTTGAGTTACTCCCCACTGACTGTGGCTTTCATGTTTACATGAATGACAGGTTGTGATGATGCATCAACGGGGTTTAGACGTCTGAGCTAGCGAGAACCTTGGACTAGTAGTCATTCTATTAGGACTGCTTAGACTCACCTTTTATTGTATTGTCATTCTAGGGATATGTTTTCCCTCATCTTTGACTATCACGTTTGTATAAACTTAACTTATTTCCGCATTCTTTATTTATGTTTTAGGTTTTAATGAACCCGCCCTTTAAACTTTAAAAGTTTTAAAAATTTCCTAATTTCCGCTTGAATTTTTAATTTATATTTTCCGTGTTATTGCGGGGGTTCACAGTTGGTATCAGAGCCTATGTTGCTCCCGACGCACACACGTGTACCTCAAACATAAATTTGAACTTGACCTTGAATAATGAATGAGAGATGGGTAGAAATATGGACCTAAGTTGGTAGTCTCTTTGTGTATGCTTCGTGGTAGGTTCTTACATGTTTGTTGATTGTCAATTATTGGTTTTTGTGCCCTTGGATCAATGACCGTGAGTTTACCCGTATGGCGATCAAGACTTGGTGCCCATTGCCGGAAATTGAAGATTTGTTCAACCTTTGAAGAATGCTTCTACTTCCTCGTTCCTGTGTACATTGTCTCATTCTTTTACTTCTTAATGCTTATTTCTTCTTCTAAACTCTCTTTTCTTTTACCTTAGAAACTACTCTTGTACCCTCCCAACCTGTCCTTTGCTCCGTGCTTATCCTCCCTTGACGCCTTGTAGATAGTTCTCCTCCTTTTGTGGGATGTTAATCTTTGTTGGATAATTTGACTTTTGAGGAGTTTGTTGGTGGTTGACCCATAACCCTTATTTTCAGAAGTTGTGATGTTAGAAAGACTTAAGTTATGTGATGAGGAATACATACTGATTCTTATACCTAATTCCTTGATAAAGTGAGTATAATTGATTGGTGGATTCTGTGTGTTAAGTGTGAGTTGCTTATGATACTAAGGTTATAGAACTTGGCCTTGTTTTTTATACTTGGAAGTTTGAGTTGAGCTCGGGGTTAGCATAGTCAGTAAACTTTTGTGAGTGTTATGATGATTACATAAGAACCATGTTAGGCGAGAGTTGTTGCTAATTTTGGAATCTCATTTGGGGTATTCACTTTGCGGTAATGAGGATTAGTAGCCCCGTTCTTGAGATGTAATTGTAAGTTGGGGCCGATAGATGTGAGCTGAGATAAGTTAGATGTTTTGGGTGGTTGTCTCGTACTTTGGAAAATGTCACCATCTATGTTTTGGGTTTCGAGAGTATAACAAGATCTCTTTAGATGATAGATTGTGCCAAAAAACTTTTGAATTTGGATTTTTTACTCAGGGTTGTACCATTTTGAGAAAGTCATAGTTGACACTAGTTGGATATGAGTATAGCTTTGTTAGAAGCTTTAACCTTGATCTCGTGGAGGTTGTTTGTAGATGTTTGAGGATTTGGAGTGGTGAAATCACACTTATAGTGAAGTACCTTGTTTCATGGAATTGCTTAGGATGAAGTAACGTAAGTGTTTTGAGGAAATCCTTGGGAGTGATGTGGTTATGAGTTTTGTTGTTAGGAAGTTTTAGGAACCATTTAGGATGATGATGTTATTTGAGATTTGAGTATCTCGCGTTTCCTTGTCGTCTAATTTCCCTTTTTCTTGACCATAAGCGTTACCGTTCATACCTCTCTTCCTCGCTTCGTCGTGCTCCTCCTTTAAGTCGATATAGGTAACTTATAAAAACTCTATCCTTGACATCCTTGTTGACCCTACTTCGACTCTTACCCCTAGGAAGCTCCTCATAGTTCTTTTGTTAGTTAAGTTTGGACTCTCTTAGCGTACTTTGTATTTATGTTGTCTGAATTGCTTTTTATTTCGTACATTTCTAAACATTTCAAGCTACAATTTTTGGTTCGTTATAAAAATTTATATTACTCTTATAAAACTTTACCTATTTTAAAGGTTTGAAAATGAATATTTGATTTAATTCCCTATTTGTTCCTTGAGTATAGACTTCTTTACCAGGATTTTGATTGCTATACCCGAGTTGCTTTTTAATTTTGCTCAATTTCTAACTTACATTGATCTATTTATGACTTATTTGTCAAAGTTTGATGTTACATTTTCACGAACTTGACTCCTTTTTCAATTTAAAAGTGAAACTTTTATTTTTACTTTGGCTTCTGCAAAAGAAAATTTGAGTGGATTACCTTTTTCTTTTAGTTTTAATGTTGATGGGATGTTAGGACTCGTTATTAAAGGCGCCTAATAACTTATTCTACGCATATTGGCCAATGATTTTGTTTTGAATTTGTCTCTGACTTGGAAAGTTAGCGCTCTTGTGTGCACGACAAGAACAATTTCGTTCCATGAAGGGGACTTATACTTTTGAAAACCCTCCCTAAATATTTTTGGAAGTATTTTGACGTTGAATTTCTGCAAATGATTTGATATTTGACCTTGTCTTTGATTTCGAATGTGATGTTCTCAAATGCGCAACGAGGACACTTCCGTTACTCTGACGAGAATCTGGTACCGTTGAAAAATTTTACTTAGACTTTTGAAGAAATTTTGCTTTTTACAGTGACAAACCTTTTAATATTTTAGTTATCAATTTCAAAAAGTCCGGCTTTATCAATATAACCTTTCATGTTCTACTTTCAAGTTTCGAGGACGAAACGTTTTAAAAGGTGTGGTGATTGTAACACCCGCGAATTTCTCATTTTGACATTTGTAATTTATTAACCATTCTATTACTTTATTTTATTTTTTAAAATTATTTAATTAAATTAACTTTGATTTTAAGCATGGTTTTTATAAAAGTATTATTTTAAAGCTTAATTTATATAAAAATGCGTATTTTAGTCGGATAGTATTAATAGTGATAATAATAATAAAAGTTTTTCGTCTTAAGTTAATATAGACTTGAGACATTTTCCCGTCTAGCAAAATACCGTCACATTTCACCTTTGAACCTAGTTAAATCCGAACCAATCACAAGAACTCGTACCTATCCTTTTTAAACTCATTTATATAATCCATTTATTGTAAATATTATTATTATTATTATTATTATTATTATTATTATTATTATTATTATTATTATTATTATTATTATTATTATTATTATTATTATTATTATTATTATTATTATTATTATTATTATTATTATTATTATTATTATTATTATTATTATTATTATTATTATTATTATTATTATTATTATTATTATTATTATTATTATTATTATTATTATTATTATTATTATTATTATTATTATTATTATTATTATTATTATTATTATTATTATTATTATTATTATTATTATTATTATTATTATTATTATTATTATTATTATTATTATTGATATTATTATTATTATTATTATTATTATTATTATTATTATTATTATTATTATTATTATTATTATTATTATTATTATTATTATTATTATTATTATTATTATTATTATTATTATTATTATTATTATTATTATTATTATTATTATTATTATTATTATTATTATTATTATTATTATCACTCTCACACAAAAATGGGCGGACCACAAACCCGTCTTCCCCTTCCTTTTTCCAAAACTCTATCAGCAACAACACACACTCAGTGAGCAGAAAACACCATTTGTGCTGTTCTGGCAAATGAACTTTATCTTAGTCTTTCCGCCAGTTTCGTGTTGTTCTGGCGATTGGGGTACTCGGTCTCCATTATTAGTCGAGTCTTGGGTGCGTGTTGTGCTGGCGCACGTTGAATCGGGATGAACACCCGAGAATCTGCAGATTTAGACTAGGACCGTACTATTATCGTAGTTCTACCCGGGGAAATTATAGTCTAAGAGTGATAAATGTCTTGCATTATTTGGATGGTTACCTTGGTCATATCTCCTTGAAATACGTGCTCGTGGCTAAGTGGTCGTGTCTGCTTCCTTGTCTTTCTGCTCCATTTATTTATTGTTGCTTATGCGTGACTTACTTGTTTATTCAATCATTTCTTTATCCTTGTTGATTTAAACATGCAGGATCCCATGTTTAGTTATAATTCGATTCGCTCATATCTTATCTAATATGATTATTTATGTATGTTCTTTGTTATGTTTGTTTTGACATTTTGTGGCCAGGAGAACCTTGAGTTACTCCCTACTGACTGTGGCTTTCATGTTTACATGAATGACAGGTTGTGATGATGCATCCACCGGGTTTAGATGTGTGAGCTAGCGAGCACCTTGGACTAGTAGTCGTTCTACTAGCATTGCTTAGACTCACCTTTTATTGTATTGTCATTCGAGGGATATGTTTTCCCTCATCATTGACTATCAGGTTTGTATAAACTTAACTTTATTTCCGCATTCTTTATTTATGTTTTAGGTTTTAATGAACCCGCGCTTTAAACTTTAAAAGTTTCAAGAAATTCCTAAATTCCGCTTGAATTTATAAGTTATATTTTCCGCGTTATTGTGGGGGTTCACATACTCGATGGAGTAGGCCCTCGTACTCGGTCGAGCAAGGTTGAGAACAAGATCGACAGTTACGAGTTTAGTTACCGATTCCTGCAAAACAACAACTCGTGTCGATTCCAACATGTATTTGGAAATCGTCACAGATTATTTCATTCATTCACGACATATTATTACTACTCAAATGTAATCCAACTGCTTCATCCAAATAAGACACATATTACATCACTCTATAACAGTCACTACGCAAAACGATTATCATACCATTAACTTATTAGTACCTGCAACCAACACATTACTTCACATTTACTTACGCATTTGCAAATTCAACAGTCCATCTTATACACAGACTACTCTAAGCATTCATCTAACTATAAACCATCATATATCATCCGAGTTTGCTAAAAATCCGATCATGTCACAACAAGTTATCAATTAAATCATTCGACTTAGATATGCCATATCGTAAAAGTACTCAACAATTCATCCATTGAAATTTTCCGATTACTACTTGACAACATTCCAACTAGTTCAAAACATACGACTTACTATCATCATCACATACAAAGACTTTAGAACTCTTATTGTCACCACATCACCCAACACTGTCATGCACTATCGACACTTCCACCATCTCTACTACATCTACACACACTTCCATCCAACCACAATTCTACACAGTTCATCATCACAATAAGACATTACAGAGATTCTATCACAGTTATTGCTAACTTATCTATCATACACTAAGCACATAATTCTCGACTCAATATTCCTATATCCGGTGGCTGGCTTAAGCATAATGGGACCGTGATTTTAAAATGAGGGCGCCTACTCACCCAAAATCAAGCATCTGCTGGGGCTCCCAACATACATACACTAGGTTCATTTTATAAGGCCAATTACGTTAATTAGGCTCATTTGTTACAGGTTCCAAAATCGTCGCTTTGATACCACTTTGTAACACCCCCATCTACCAAAGAGCCTTAACAAGGCCTTCCTTAGCAAATAAGGGCGCTACCATCTCGGTTCTCCGAGTACAGTAATAATCAAACGTCGTTAAAAGGACGTTTATATTATATTACAAGTTATTAACAACCGACTGACGATATAAAAGATACAACTCAAGACTACTATCTATGTGAAACTATCTCTGCCAAGACTCGTGGTAGACTCATCCCTCCAAGCACCCAGCTATAATCCAACATCAACCTGCTAAGACTGACATCTCACCATAGTGGATCACGGCAGACACAACACAAACAGACAACACAACAAAACCACACAAGGTCAGTGACTAAGACAACAGACACACAAAAGCAGACACAACACAAGTACAACAACACACACCACACCTCATCCAACCAACCACACACCTCTTCCTGCCCAAAGGTCCAGTCCTGCCAGTGGGGGACCGCAGCCGTTCCCACCTAAGCCCCGCTCATCTATCTGAGCGATAAACCCATGTACCTTAATGTGCACATCCCCTCCTGTGGCGGGTTCTAAAGAGGGTGAATTAAGGGCATGAAGCCACTCCCGCAAGTGACTCCACTCAGCCGAGGACACACCTCGAGAACCATAGACAAACAACCACAATCAGCTGTATAGACAACAATCACCAACTATCAAACCAACACAAGACTGATCAACTACCGCAACCAATCAGCAATATCGACACTAAACCAACCAAACAACATCACCAGACCCTTTAGACAATCCACAGTACCGAGTAGGCGAACCTACCTTTAGCAAACCGCAGCGATACCGCGTCCGATCACAAGATACCCATCAACCATGAACACCACCTATTCAATCATCACAACCATCTATTACTACCACTATAAACATAACTGAAAACAAAGATGACGATGATGATGATTACGACATACCTATTACACAACAATCCGTCGTCAAGACCGGTACCCGACTTTAACATCCCATCCCTAAGGCGTTCTCAATCACAAAGGCATCAAGGAGGTGAACCATGGTGAAGGAGAAGAGAGGTGACGACATTTAGGTTTAGGAAGAAGGTAGAGAAAATGATTTGGGGTTTTACAATTAACGATTTATAATTCCCCGCTGCAAACCCGTTACTCGATCGGGCAACCAACTTACTCGATCGAGTGACCTCTACTCGATCGAGCCACCAAGCTACTCGATCGAGTAGCCTAAGCTAGATCCAGTAACATACAAACCAAAGCTCACATCATCACAAGTCATCACTCGTAAGGTTTCCGAAGGTCAAGATAAGTATCTAAGGTCAGTCAACGTCAGTCAATGGGTCCCTAAAAGGACGGGTATTACAGGTCCGCCAGGCACGGGGATGTGGATGTGAGGTTGACCTATGCTATTGTGGTCGGCTAAGGACAGTGGTGTTTGGAGTATTACCGTGCTCTTGAGCATTGTTTGAGACGGTTTAGACGAACCGTATGTCACGGCCTTTAGGCACGTGATTTTGATAGTCTTATTGTTGTATTTTCAGTTGCAGTTTTCGCTATATCTATTTTCAATGTTGTTTAGTTATCCTACTCAGCCTTTGGTCGACGTTTGTTTGTTGTTCTGTCAAAATAAAATTGATGCATGCTTTAATTGATGGCATCCTGTTATCAACCATTTAATATTTTTGGTTAAATAGGGATAAGATTAAATTATATGTTTGACTTTAGTAGATTGATGATAGCTCGATGCTTGGGTTTTGGGACGCGAGATAACTTATCACCTGGAGTCTAGCCTATCACTTTTACCACAGAAATAATTATACTTTATTAATTACTCTTTTCGCTGCGTTGTAATAACTTTTTATTCTGTTTGGTTTGGTTGTAATAAGACAATTTAAGACAGTTAATTATATTTATTAAAGTGCCTTTAGCATTGTTCTTCTTTTATACTTACTAACTCAGGCAACTAAGATGATAACACTCTTATTTTTACTTAGAATGTCTTGTTAAACGCTCATGGATAAATGGAGTGTTACTATATGCTCAAGCTCAAATGGGTTCACCAAAAAGGGACCTAGATTAAATGGCAGAACAAAAGCTTTATGGCTATCTAAGGTTTATCATCATGCCTATATATATTGCCTCCAAAAATGTGTACACAAATATTTCTACATATCAAGGAATAAGCGCCCCACTTGTGCTTGTTCACATGACATAAAACGTAAGGAGACCTATTCAAAAATCCAAAACGGGACGATCAAATGGAGGCTCCATACCTCACATTTTGAGAAGGTTTGTCGATTATAGGTCAAGTCTCGGGCTTAGGATGGTCTTACAAGATAGTCATAACTTGGTTGTTAAGCATGTCTTCCTGGGATATCCTATCAAGGTGTCGTCACTAGATGCGAGCTATCAATTGGGAGAAGACACGGTCAAAACAATTTTTGTCATTGACGGCATCTTATCCTTATATAGACTCTTTATAAAGGTGTTACAAATTTTTGGATTATTCAATATTTCAAAAGCAATAAACATGCCATTGATGCAAACTAAGCATATATACAATCTATCTGAATGCAACTAACTATATGACATATAAACTAATGCAAGCTCCTAACAACACATATGAACATGACCGCAAAAAAAATCCACTACACCCTCATTGATATATAAGCCCATTCTCCTCTTGTGAAAAGGAAAATAAATTTAAGGGAATAAGGTTAGAACGATCATACCAATCGGTGTTCATGTTCCCATGTATTAATTATGGCTCGAATGAGGTATTGTACCTATGTGAGAAGAGAACAAAAACACACTTATATACAATTCTACGCTACAAAAGTAAAGAACGTGTTCTTGAATTTTGAATTTAAATTCTCAAATTTTCAGGGATTTTCAATTTTTTTTCTAATTTTTATGAGTTTTTGAATGTAAACTCTCATCCCCACACTTATTATGGATATTGTCCTCCATCTACAAGGTAGAAGTTGAAAATCAAAAATAAAGATATGTTTTTGTATTTTGAAATTAGTTTATTGAAAAATAAAGAACTTGTTTTTAGATTTTCAAATTTTGAAAAGTAAAAACTTGTTTTGGAGTTTTTAAATATAGGAAATGGAAGTATAAATGCACGATGCGATTCTTGATATAAATGAATGCACGCTCTAATTAAATGCATCTATCTATAGGGATATATTACAAATGATAGAACTAATCTAAACTAAAATAAAGCGATGCATGCTTTCTATTGTTCGGAGAGCTAATATTAATTAACTCGGGTTTCTTGTGCTCAAACTTCCCAAAACCACTTACAACACTTTTTCAAGTGTAAAAAAGAGGGAAGTTTGGCCATAAAGCCATGCAAGCAATATGTAAATGTGATTGTCAATTCGGATTCACCTATGTGGGAGAAAAAAGATATACACCTTAATGTTGCCGAGCAGTAAGTCATTTAATGAACCTAGGACTCAAAATCGCATACACCAAGGAGAGCTAAAGTTCACTCTCAAATGAATTACACTACCAAGAATATAATTTAACAAGAGCTAAACAAAAGAAGGGGGTACTCACAAAGTTGCGTCCATGGTTAGATGCTATAATAGACACCAATCACCATCTATCCAACCTCCCTCTTCACGCCTTTTGATGTTCACCCATCATCCACTATTGTCGCTAATGGTGCCCTCATCATCATCCTCATTTGAACATGAATTTGAATCATCCCCATCTACATGAGTTTCATTCTTACCTTCAATTTCTTCTACTTCTTTTCATCAATTTTCTCTTGAACCGTTATCCTACTACCTTCCCCCTCATCTCTTGAAATACAAGGAAAGAAAAGCTTCCTATTCACCCAATACGACAAGGGTTCATTAGGATCAAGGAGTAGCCAAGTGAAAGAGTGGAGCATATTGAGCATATTAATTGTTGACTCGATCCTTGTATATTTTCTTATGGATATGCTTCATTAAGTACGTCAAATAATCATTACTCTCAACGACACTTGGGTCATCATAAGTAAAAGCTTCAAATTCAAAGGGGAAGGGAAATATCACAATAGAATAAGAAGTAGTTATTTGTTGACCATGTTGAGGAGGAAGTGGCTCATACTCTTCTAATCCGCCAAGAGGGGTGACATGAACTAGGTAGTCCACCCTATGTTTGCAAAGCCGACGAAGTTTGTTACATGGTAAGAATACAGAGGTAGAGCCCTTTATCAACCACTCAATCGTCTCGATGATGTCGTTCTCCCGTTTTATCCAATTGTATTTATATACAAGCGTGTTCATATCCAAGAGATTACCTGGTCGAGCCCTCTTGAGAGGTTTAGTTTTCGGTACTTAAGTCGTTAGGAGCACCTAGACCAAAACAACATTTATAACTCCACAAACAACTCTACTATTAGTAAAGAGGTAAGTAAAGGTCGGATCCCAAGGCACGGGTATTGAAGTGAGATTTTCAATTGCAACTAGCGGTGTCTAGGGGTGTCACAAATTGGGGTTTGAATAGAAGATCACTAAACTAAATAGAAATGAAAGTAAACAAGCAAGATGATTAAAAAGGGATATAAACAATTGATAAAAGGCACTAGGGTGTCATAGGGTCATAAGGGATTCATGGGAATTGATCATACAAACATATTCTCAAATTATAAGCAAGCAATTATTGTTATGATGGATCGAGTTGGTTTATATCTTACAATCCTAGGAAAGTTTGGGTGCCACAGCCGAATCGATTAGATTGTACAACACCTACAAGTCGACTTAATCTTCTCTACTCAACTATATGCATGGTCTAATGAGACTCGAGTTGGTTTATGTCTTACAAGTCTCATTGAAAAGATAGGTGATGGGTAAAAAATGCAAGGATTCATAGGCTCGCATTTCATCAAACATAACATGTGCATAAGTTGAGATCACATTAAGCAAGCAAATAAACTATGAAAACATATTAATTTAAGCATGAATCATCCCCCATGTTGGTTTTCCCTAATTACCCATTAACCCTTGTTAAGGAAACTACTCACTCATTATCATGTTGAACATGCTAGCAAGGTTGTCAATCATACCAACAAAGTAAAACATGATGAATAAATGAAGATGATTAACAATAATTAAAAAGGGATTAAGAGAATTATACCTACTAATGATTCCAATAATAAAGCAAAGAATAATAAAAGTACTTGATGATTGGTTGGAAGGTTGTCAATCTCCCAATAATCACCCAAATAATCTTCAATTACCCAAAATAAAAGATGAACAAAAGAGAGATTAAGGAAATGAGATTTGTATTAAGACTTGATTAAAAGTTGATTACAAGATTAAAGAGAGATTAAATTGATATAAACTACACTAGAGATGGATAATAAGAACATGATAATCTAATTAGACTAATGGGGTATTTATAGTGGGGATTAGGTACATAAATTAGGGTTTACTAAGGGCTTAAATGACGATTAAGTCTTTGAGGAATCGCTCCTCTTAGAAAAATATGCGAGTCTCCTTTTTGCTAGTCTTTCCCGAGGTATGCGCATCCTTCATAGAACAAGTAGAAAACGAAATAGCTGTCACACAATCCTAGCGTCTAGGGCACGGGACGAGCGGATTGTGGGTCTTTTGGACGAGCGGATTTGTGGGGTGGACGGGCGGATTGTCGTGGTTTTGGACGAGCGTCCATCTGAGGGAGACGCTCGGATTCCTTGTGCTGGAGGGGCGTTCAGGGTGCAATCCGCTCGGATTCTTGATCAGCTTCTTCCCTTCTTCTTTTCTTCCTTCTTCTTCCTACAATCCTTGGGGATTTCATCGGAGATGCAAGGATCTTTTCTAATCATTGCCCAACTACTAAAATATGTACAAAGGCCTTCTAGTCTTGTCTTCTCTTTGATGCTTGGTCATTGAATTCAATCAATTTAGCTACATTTTGCCATGAAAATGCAAGGTTTGCACTCCTTTCCTACCAAGGGATCAAAACATCAAAGAATATGCAAAACAAAGGACTAAAGACAATAAATGACCAAAATATGCACTAAAAAGCATGGGAACAAGGCTAATTATGGGACTAAATATTCTCAAATAATGGTCACATCAAATATCCCCAAACCGAACCTTTGCTCGTCCCGAGTAAAGAGGTGACAAAAACTAGGACCGTTATTTAAACTAACCTAATAGCATAGCCGATATGAGACAATTAGCGGGTCTTACTCCGCCCCTTCAACACACAACAAGACAACCATGAGGTAGGATGCCTTCTTGCAAGGCAAGGCGGGTCTTGCCAAAATGGCGACACATTCAAACATTAAAGCACATAAAATCAAGTAATGGATGCATCTACAAAAGAATAGCCACTTTCCTCATCTAAGTGGCAGAAATTATCTACAAGGGAAGCAATTCAAGGGTACACACTCCTTCATAGATGCAATTTCTTCAAACAACTAAGCCTAGAAGGATACCAATAAATCACCTCCAAGTTGTGTCAAGCTAGTGTACCTTTGTCCACAATCGTTAAATGCTTTCGTCAAGAGTAGACTCCCTATGGTGTTAGAAACACTGGAGGATTGCGGAATTCCCCCTCTTGCCTAGACAAGAAGAAGGGTCGTCCCATCTCTACCATGCACAAAAATGGATATGATGGATAAAGGGATCAATAGAATTTGAGTTTCATTTGGGAGTTTGCTTTTGTTTTTGTTTTTCCCCCCAATTTCTTGTGGCATATAACATTTGAGAACACTTTCTTTTTGCCATTTATTTTGATTTTTGGCATTTCAATACTTGACAACTTTCAACTTTTTGCATTTTCTTTTGAACATTTTCAAAGTCACCCCATATGTAGTGAGGGTGCCTTATATTTGAAGCTTTAGGAGTCTATTTTTGCTCCTCTTTTCATTTGATGCAATTGCAAACTTTTTCTTTTCTTTTCTTTTCATTTCTTGAACTCAAATCAATTTTCTTTTTGTGCCCATTCCCTTTGATGACAAAAATGTGGTAGAACATGGATGATGGATGGTTGCATGGTTTCAAGGGTCACCTTTGAATAAACGGTAGCCAAAGAGTTATCACACCACAAGGTACTCTTGACTAGGCCTTAATCCATGGGTCAAAGGATACTAGCATGACACATCCTAGGGAGTTTTACAAGTATTCTAACAAGCAAAGTCTTAAGAAGAAAAGGCATCTACTAGGGCCTATATAAACTTGTCAAGCTTCACAAGTAGACGGTTTCGCAAAATTTTCTAACATGCAACTATGGTCCATGATGCAACTAACATATATACATCCTAATGCATATGATTCTACCAACTAGTATGCCAAATAATCTAAATGCAAGTCCTAGATTCACATTGTTTATACCGCATCAATCAAAATAAAGCCACATAGTCATTAACGTAAAGAGGAAAAAGGAGATTGGAAAGATCATACCATGCGGTCTTCAATATCCTCATGTCTCGGATGTGGCGTAGTCGATCAATGTGAACAAGGATAGACAAACATAATATATAAAAACAATATATACAAGTCTACACTACAAAGGAAATGAACTTGTGTTTGGATTTTCAATTTTTCAATTTTTTTGATTTTTTCTAAATTTTTGATTTTTTTGGATTTTTGAATAAAAGTAAAGTTAGAATTTCCCATCCCACACTAATATGGGCATTGTCCTCAATGGCCAATATGATAGGAAATTATGCAAGTATGATGCATGATTTCTATACTAAATGCAAGCTATACTAATCTACACTACATGATGCATGAGTTTTTTGTTTATGACGGAGAGTGTAATTTAGATTACCTCCTATTGCGTATGCATGTACTTCCCCAAACCGAGATAGACATTATTTCTAATGTCTTAAATTTTGGGGTAGTTCATGCACACAAGATGCAATGCATAAAACTACATATTGTCATTTTGGATTTTTCAAATGGTAACAATAAAAGAACACCTCAATGGGGCCGAGGTGTTAGTCCTCATGTTGCTAGGACTCTCCAAACTATGATCAAGATAAAAATAAAGAAAAGAAAGAAAGAAGTAGACAAACCTCAAGAGGGTAGGAACCTCCAAAGTTTGCTAGTCCTCCACCATATCATCATTGTCATCATTTTCCTCCATAGAAGCGGACTCATCTCCACTCTCATCTTCACTTCCTTGATCTTGCTCACTTCCTTCATCATCTTAATTAGCCTCTTCTTCTTCATCTACCTCTTCATCAACACCCTCATCATCAACAACCTCATCATCGACATTCTCATCTTCACCCAGTCTTTCACCCCTAGATGTGCTTGGAAAGAAGACTTCCCTATCTGCCCAACTAGGCAAAGGACATGATGGGTCAAGTAGTCCTTGCCTAGCTAAATGAAGGAGGGGTGTATATTGGGCCAAATATGCAGCTACTCGATCATTATAAGCTTGTTTGTGCATCTCTTGCATGAGTAGGGTCATGTAGTCATTGCCCACTTCAACATCTCTGGGTTTGAAATCTTGATATTTGAATGGGTAGGGTGGTGTGACAATGGAGGAGGAGGGCTCTTCAATCTCGCCCCTTTGTTGACGGATGATGTACTCGGCATCCTTGGAGAGTGGAAGAAGGTAGTTTGTTCGATGAGCACTTAATCGGCATATCTTGGAAGGCAAAGTGAAAGATCTAGCATCATTGGTTAGCCACCCATAGTTGGTGTCAAGAGAGTTATGCTTGACCCACTTATACTTGTAAATCATGGCATCCATGTCAATGAGATGACCCCCTTTGATCGCCACATAGTTGTTATCCTTGTTGAAATTTGCATCAAAGTGCTTGGACCAGAGAGTAACTAGACCTCCATTTATAATATGAGCGGTGCCTTCCTTGCCACAATCAACATTAAGCCATCTTTCCATCAAAAGCCTTAGAGCATTGTAGGGCTTGGTGAATTCCCTTCCGACATTTAAGGCCGACTCAAGTAGAACACAATCGAGCTTTGTAAAGTGATTAGTGCCTTTTCTCGCTATTATAGTATTCCCGATGACCTTATGCCACACTCTAATGCCCGGATGGTGGACTAATAGAGCGCGACAAGCATGACAGCTCACAAATTTCTTTCCGGAAATCGCCTCCCAAAGAGGAGCGGGGTCATACTTTTTGGGCATCTTGTAATAATATGGTGTATCACTAAGGCCTAATACCTTACTCAAAACATCATAGGTGATGCACCTATTCACATTGGGAAGACGAAACTCGATGTATTCTCTAGTCTCTACCTTAGTCACTTTCAATGAACTTAAGAATTCCAAGGTAAGGGAGGGGTATGTCAATTCTCTTGTAGTAAACAATTTACCCACCCCATGGCTTCAAAGAAGGCTTTTGTTTGTTCAAGGACACCCAATTTGTTCAAGGCATCTTAACAAATGAATTTGGTGGGCAAAACGGCCTTCTTAGCATACTTGGCAAATGTATCCCTATGAGAGTTAGAAATGAAAATTACCTCCGGATAGTTGGGTAATTGAGCGATTTCCGGAGTTGTTGATGTTGTTGCTTCCAAGGGAGGATCTTGTTGTTGTTGAACTTCCAAGTTTGCATTAGAGACCACCATAGCCATTGAAGCTTTCTTTGTTTGAAGGCTTTGTTGCCTTTTCGAAAGTGTCTTTGCCTTGAGTGCCTTTGTTGCTCCTTTCGTTCTTGCCATTGTTGATTACACCAAGAAAAGATTGAAAACCTTCAATTTCTAATTATACCCAAATCGATTTATGATGAAAGGATTTGTCTTTGTATTTCAAAAATCGACTCAAAAGTTGAAGATTTTGGTGCTTGTATTGATTATTGTTGCAAAAGGAGTGATTAATTGTTGTTGTAAGGAAGTTTGGATTTGATTTTGTTGAATATGGTTGAGGAAATTTTATTTTTGGTGATGGAGAGGATGCAGGTTTTGTGGTTTTGGGGTTTATGGGTAGTGTTTGAATGAATGAATGAATGAAATGAAATGAATGTGGGAAGGGGTATTAAAACACCCGAAAAATTCAATACTACAGGGGGAAGACGAGCGGATTCCCGTCGGGACGCTCGGATTCTGCTCAAATTGGCTTCAGGAAAACTCGCCTAAAGACGAGCGTCTTTCAGTGAAGACGAGCGGATTCTGCAATTCAGGACGAGCGGCTTTCCTCAAAGACGAGCAGATTCTCTTACAGGAACTTTTCTTAATCTGCACTGGCAAAAAGACGAGCGTCTTTCTGCAAAGACGAGCGGCCAATTTCAGACGAGCGTCTTCTCAGCTAGGACGCTCGGATTCTCTTACACACCAAAATTTTTCATTTTGCAGCTCATTTGGACGGACGGATTCTTCCACAGACGCTCGGCTTCCTATAAGACGAGCGAATTACCCAGAAGCCGCTCGGATTCCACCTGGTCTACCCGGATTCAGGTCCATCCGTGCACTTGCATATCCTGTGTCATTTTTATTCTTTAAATCCCGTGTTCTTCATTGTAGGGGCACTACAAAGGCATGAATAGCCTAGGCAATTGCTATCCCCACACTAAGTGAAAGCACTACACATCAATAAAATCATTAGTCCCTCCCTCACTTCTCTAAAAAATGATCAATATCTTGATCAAGGCAAACAAATCCAAAAATGACAAAAAATGCAATGTAAGAATTAGAACGCAAGTTAGGGAGTTAGAAATATTTACAAATGGTGGTTTGGAGAGGACTCCACCAAACTCTCATCCTTAGTGAGATGTCATGGGGGCATGTTCAAGATGTTGTTGATGTTAGTCAACACCTTGAAGAAGTAGTCAAAAGCTTCTTCATTATCATGATAAAGATCTTCAATAGATCTTTGTACTTGTTGTCCTTCATGCTGGTCTTGATCGATAGCATTACCAATGTAGGGATTGAAAATCCCTTCAAACTCATCGTCCCAAAGACCACGAACTTCGTCTACTTGATCATTAAAAATCTCTTGAGTTGATAGAGACAACTCTCCTCCTTTCTTGTTTTGGCCAATGAGGCCATCCTCTTCACTTGTCATGGGTGAGCTTTTCAAGTTATCTTTGTTGCTATTCTCTTGCTCTTTTGATGGAGCATCATCAACTTTCTTTTTCCATTGGAATTCCGACTTCTTCCTATCATCCTTCCCGCTATAATGATCAACCACAAAACATGGTTCATGCAAACGGGGAGCTCTCATGGTCTTGTCAAGATTGAAAGTTATTCTCTCATCTCCCACCTCTAGAGTGAGCTCTCCATGCTTCACATCTATCACCGCACCCGCGGTGTTCAAGAAAGGTCTACCTAGAATGATTGGAATATTGGAGTCTTCTTCCATGTCAACAATGACAAAGTCCACCGGGATGAAAAATTTTCCAACTCTTACGGGAACATCTTCCCATATCCCTAATGGTGTCTTCGTCGATCTATCGGCCATTTGGAGTGTGATATTGGTGCATTTAAGTTCTCCCATCCCTAACCTTTTACTTACTGAATACGGCATAACACTCACACTAGCCCCTAGATCACATAGGGCTTTGTTGATCGTTGTGTCGCCAATGGTACACGGTATTGAGAAGCTTCCCGGATCTTTAAGTTTCGGAGGTGAACTCCCTTGAAGGATTGCACTACTAACCTTAGTGAAGGCGATAGTCTCAAGCTTCCGAATCGACTTCTTTTTCGTAAGGATGTCTTTCATGTACTTTGCATAGGCCGGCACGTGATTAATTAATTCCGTGAAAGGAATCGAGACTTCCAAATTCTTCACAATTTCCATAAATTTTCCAATTTGGTCATCAAATTTAGGCTTGGCTTGACGACTTGGAAAAGGAAGTCTAATCAAAATGGGTTCTTTCTCCTTGGCATTGTCTTCATTTTTCTTTGAAACTTCTTCTTTTGATGGTATTCCATCCTTGGAGTTTTGCACAACTTCTTCTTTGTCACTAGCTTCCACAACTTCATCCTCAACTTGCTTCTTTGGTGCTTCATACCTCGTACTACTCCTCCAGTGAATGGCACTAACCGTTTCATATCTCGGGGGATTACTTTGAGGTTGTAATTGCCCCTTTTGTCTTTGTGAGCTTGAAGATGCTAGTTGAGTCAATTGGGTTTCCTATATTTTGGTGTGGGCTAGGATGTTGTTGATCGTGATTTCCTTTGCTTGACTATCCTTTTGCATTTGGGTGAAAAACTCTTGTTGATTCTTTTGCATTTGGAGGACCGCTTTTTGAACATCAAAACCTTGGTCATTTTGTTGATTGTATGGAGTTTGATTTTGGTAACCTTGGTTTTGGTTGTAAAAGGGTCTTTGGTTTTGGTTTCTCATGGGATGTGGGGTGTATGTTGGTTGAGGATTTTGAACATTTTGGCTTTTGTATGAGAGATTTTGGTGGAATTTGGTGTTTTCATTGTAATAATTGGAATAAGGGGTACCACTCTTGTATGCTTAAAAAGCATTCACTTGTTCATTTGTTCCCCTACATTCATTTAGGTCATGTCCCAAAGTTCCACAATTCTCACATATCCCGCTTGGGATTGATGAAGATGCCGTCATGGCATTAACATGTTGCTTTAGTGATTTTGAGGCTTCTTCACGTCTAGCCATAGCTTTTTCGAACTTCAAATTGATGGTATCAATACGAGCACTAAGTTGAGCACCTGAATGAGTAATAGAGTCCACTTCATGCTTTTCTCCTCTAGTAGCCTTGCGAGGTCTACTATATTGTGAATTATGGACCGCCATTTCCTCAATCTTGTTCCAAGTTTGATTATCGTCAACTTCGGTGAACATACCATTTGATCCCATGTTGAGAATGTTTCTTGAGTCTTCATAAAGACCATTCCAAAATTGTTGTACCAAGAACCACCCGCTAAGTCTATGATGAGGACATGAGCAACAAATTCCCTTGAATCGCTCCCAAGCTTCATACAAAGATTCTTCATCTCTTTGCTTAAAGCCCGTAATTTGAGCTCTTAGCATGTTAGTCTTTTCCGGTTGGTAGAACTTTTTGTAGAAAGTTAGAGCCAATTTCTTCCAAGAGTCAATTCCGAGAGTAGCCTTATCAAGGCCTTTTATCCATTGTTTTGCGGTGCCAATTAGAGAAAAAGGAAATAAGACCCATCAAATTTGGTCTTGAGTTACACCGGTTTGAGAAATCGCATCACAATAGTCACAAAAAGTCTCCATGTGAGAGTGAGGGTCTTCACTAGGCATCCCCCCAAATTGGCTTCTTTCGAGTAATTGGATAAATGCGGATTTGGCAATGAAATTTCCGGTTAAGTGTTGTGGTGTGGGAGTACCATTGGGTAGGTTCTCCTCGGTTGGTACGGAATGTGATGAAAATTTAGGCATTGTGGGTTGATGTTGTGTTGGATTTTGTGTTGGGTTCTCCTCACCTTCTCTTGCAAAAGGGTTGACGAACTCAATAGTGTTTGGTTGAATAACTACAACCTCACCAATACCTCTCAAAGTTCCTCTAGCAAGTCTTCTATTGTTTGTCAATGTCCTTTCAATTTCGTGATCAAAGGGTAACAAGTTACCTTGTGATCTTCTAGACATGCAAAATATCAAACAACTTGAAAATAATTAGAACAAACCTTGAGGAGTTTTACTTCCCCAAGGCAAAGAAAGACACAACTAATAACAATCTAAGAAAATCTAAATCACGGTAACACCGTCCCCGGCAACGGCGCCATTTTTGGTCGAGCCCTCTTGAGAGGTTTAGTTTTCGGTACTTGTCGTTAGGAGCACCTAGACCAAAACAATATTTATAACTCCACAAACAACTCTACTATTAGTAAAGAGGCAAGTAAAGGTCGGATTCCAAGGGACGGGTATTGAAGTGAGATTTTCAATTGCAACTAGTGGTGTCTAGAGGTGTCACAAATTGGGGTTTGAATAGAAGATCACTAAACTAAATAGCAATGAAAGTAAACAAGCAAGATGATTAAAAAGGGATGTAAACAATTGATAAAAGGCACTAGGGTGTCATGGGGTCATAGGGGATTCATGGTAATTGATCATACAAACATATTCTCAATTAATAAGCAAGCAATTATTGTTGTGATGGATCGAGTAGGTTTATATCTTACAATCCTAGGAATGTTTGGGCCCCGAAGCCGAATCGATTAGATTGTACAACACCTACAAGTCGACTTAATCTTCCCTACTCAACTATATGCATGGTCTAATGAGACTTGAGTTGGTTTATGTCTTACATGTCTCATTGAAAAGATAGATGATGGGTAAAAAATGCAAGCATTCATAGGCTCGCATTTCATCAAACATGACATGTGCATAAGTTGAGATCACAACAAGCAAGAAAATAAACTATGAAAACATATTAATTTAAGCATGAATCATCCCCCATGTTGGTTTCCCCTAATTACCCATAAACCCTAGTTAAGGAAACTACTCACTCATTATCATGTTGAACATGCTAGCAAGGTTGTCAATCATACCAACAAAGTAAAACATGATGAATAAATGAAGATGATTAACAATAATTAAAAAGGGATTAAGTGAATTATACCTACTAATGATTCCGATAATAAAACAAAGAATAATAGAAGTACTTGATGATTGGTTGGAAGGTTGTCAATCTCCCAATAATAACCCAAATAATCTTCAATTACCCAAAATAAAAGATGAACAAAAGAGAGATTAAGGAAATGAGATTTGTATTAAGACTTGATTAAAAGTTGATTACAAGATTAAAGAGAGATTAGATTGATATAAACTATACTAGAGATTGATAAGAAGAACATGATAATCTAATTAGACTAATGGGGTACTTATAGTGGGGATTAGGGACACAAATTAGGGTTTACTAAGGGCTTAAATGACGATTAAGTCCTTGAGGATTCGCTCCTCTTAGAAAAATATGCGAGTCTCCTTTTTGCTAGTCTTTCCCGAGGTATGCGCATCCTTCATAGAACAAGTAGAAAACGAAATAGCTGTCACACAATCCGAGCGTCCAGGGCACAGGACGAGCGGATTGTGGGTCTTTTGTACGAGCGGATTTGTGGGGTGGACGGGCGGATTGTGGTGGTTTTGGACGAGCTTCCTTCTGAGGAAGACGCTCGGATTCCTTGTGCTGGACGGGCGTCCAGGGTGCAATCCGCTCGGATTCTTGATCAGCTTCTTCCCTTCTTCTTTTCTTCCTTCTTCTTCATACAATCCTTGGGGATTTCATTGGAGATGCAAGGATCTTTTCTCATCATTGCCCAACTACTATAATATGTACAAAGGCCTTCTTGTCTTGTCTTCTCTTTGATGCTTGGTCATTGAATTCAATCAATTTAGCTCCATTTTGCCATGAAAATCCAAGGTTTGCACTCCTTTCCTACCAAGGGATCAAAACCTCAAAGAATATGCAAAAAAAAGGACTAAAGACAATAAATGACCTAAATATGCACTAAAAAGCATGGGAACAAAGCTAATTCAGGGACTAAATATGCTCAAATAATGGTCACATCATTACCACCCAATTCAAGGCATGTATTTATTGTCTTTATTAAAGTTGGGTTTGAAATGCTTTTATAACATTGTTACTAGCCCTCCATTGGTTATGTAATTCTTCTTAACTTGTATTTAAAGCCATCACTCCAACATCAATTGGATGACGTTGTATTTTCACTAGTAGGAACCTTGTACATTCAAGCGGGATTCTAGGTATGACAGGTCATTTTCAGAAAAGTTACAATCTTCTTTTCTAGCAATGATTGTGTTGGAAATAAACCTATGGCAATATTGTTATCCCGAAAAGTGGACGTAAAGAAAATTGTATTCTCTAAATGTGGTAAATGTCCTACTCGTAAGAGCCTTCCAAATGGGCTTTGCATCAAAGCTTGGTGGCTTCTTTGACAAATTTCATGGGGGTTTAATTCCAAAAACATTACCAAATCCCGACAAGGTAATTTTCCTTGATTCATTTCACATCAAAGACGGAATTCCACATATTTCCTTTCTTAAAATCTATATGTGTTCAAAGAGCTTATAAATTCAAGGGTAGTAGATGGATAAGTAGGCTCGTTCATGTCAAACAAGATTGAAAAACATATGGATTTACAGAATTGCCTTGTATCCTTGTGGATTCCGAGTTGTTGAAGGGTCTCATGATAAACGAATTTTATGGCAATAACCTTCTTACGGAGTGGAGAAGAAAATACTAGCTATTTAGTGCATTCCTTTTAAACAATATGCCACATAAGTTTGGTGACCGGGAAGTTTCTCTATAACTTGAGCAGTTGGCGGTGTTCCCATATCTAGAGCTCTATGTGATTTAGAATCTAGTGTAAGTGTGCTTTATTTGAAACTTGCTAAGAGAATTCGTATATATGATTTGGTCCGGATAAGCATGACTCTCCAATTGGCGGATAGGTCCGTCAAACGCCCTTTGGGGGGTACTTGAGGACATACCCGTCATGGATGGAAAATATTTTATTCCCGCCGACTTTGTTGTTCTCGATATTCCGGGGGATAGCCACACTCTCATCATCCACGATAGGCCATTCTTGGCTACCGGTGGGGTGTTAATCGATGTGAAAGATGGGCGAATAACCTTTAGAATAGAGGGCGATCAAGTTGAATTTAACCTTCCTAATCTTGTGAAAGGACCAAAGCTAAACCAAGCATGCTCACTTGAAGTCATTGATAAAGTTGTCAGAGAAGTGGCTAAGGTAGAGTCGGAAATGGAAGAAGCCTTCCAAATTGCCATCCATGATGAAGAGATGGATGAAGATCATGAAGTTGATGATGAAGTGCTCAAGAAATTTGAGGGCTTACTCCCTCCTAAGGTACAACTCAAAACTTTGCCTCCCTCACTTAAGTATGTCTTTCTTGGTGAGGGAGAGACTTACACGGTTATCATCCATGCTAACCTAGATGATATTCAAGAAGAAAAAATTTTAAAAGCTCTCAAAATCCATAGAAAAGCATTGGCGTATAGCATTGAAGACATAAAAGGGTTAAGTCTGAGTCTTTGCATACATAGGATTGTCCTGAAGGAAGGGAGTCCGCCTAGTTTAGAAGGTCTAAGAAGATTAAATCCTAAAATGGCGGAAGTTGTTAAGAATGACGTTTTGAAATTGTTGGAGGCGGGAATCAATTACCAAATCACGGATAGTAAATGGGTAAGTCCCGTTAACATTTTCTCCAAGAAAGATGGGATAACCATGGTTGAACAAGAGGATGGAACTTCCCTACTTACCCATTCGGTTACCGGGTGGCGAACGTGCATTGATTAACGTAAACTAAATGCCGCCATCCTCAAAGACCACTTCACAATCCCTTTCATAGACCAAATGCTTGAACGATTGGCGGGTCATGCCTATTATTGTTTCCTCGATGGTTATTCCGGTTTCTTTCAAACCTAACTTACCCGGAAGATCAAGAGAAAACAACATTCACATGCCCCATTGAAGTCTATGCTTACCTGCGAATGTCATTTGGGTTGTGTAATGCACCCGACACCTTTCAAAGGTTTATGATGGCAATATTCGCCGATTTCTGGGAGAAGAGAATAGAGGTCTTCATGGAGGACTTTAGTGTCCATCGGGATTCTTTTGATCATGGTCTTCTCAATTTGTCAAATGTATTGATTCGATGTGAGGAACACAACTTGGTCCTCAATTGGGAAAAGTGCCATTTCATGGTAGAGGGGGGAGTTGTGGTCGGTCACATCATATCCAAAAGGGGAATTGAGGTTAACGGAGCCGAAGTTACGGTGATAGAAAACTTGTCACTCCCTACAAATGTGAAAGGGGTGAGAAGCTTTGTTAGTCACGCCGGCTTTTATAGACGGTTTATAAAAGAGTTTTCAAATATTGCAAAACCCTTAACCTCACTTCTCCTCAAGGGTGCTCACTTTGTATTTAATGATGTTTTCCTTGAGTCTTTCAATAGATTAAAGCTTGCTTTCATCACGGATCCGATCATTCGGGCTTCGGATTGGAGTCTGCTTTTTGAAGTGATGTGTGACGCGTTTGATTATGCCGTGGGAGCGGTTCTTCGTCAAGTAGTTGACAAGAAACATCATGTCATCTACTATTCAAGCAAGAATTTAGATCAAGCCCAATGCAATTATTCAACTACAAAGAAAGAGATGCTTGCAATCGTCTACGCCACTGAAAAGTTTAGACAATGTCTTGTGGGTTCCAAGGTGGTGGTTTACTCCAACCACACCGCCTTGAGACAATTGATGGTGAAGAAGGATGTGAAGCCTCGACTCTTGAGGTAGGTTTTGCTACTTCAAGAACTCGATCTTGAAATTAGGGACAAATCCGGGGCCGAAAATGTCATGGCCGATCACTTGTCAAGACTTGCGGTTGATGATCATGGAATCAAAGATGAAAGCGGATCCATAAATGAATGGCTAAGAGAGGATAGCCTAATAGAAGTGAGTGTCAAAGTGCCATGATTCCCGGACTTGGCAAACTACTTAATGAGCGGATTTATTCCGGATGGGTTACATGCTTGAGAAAGGAGGATATTGAAAAATGATTCGATAAGGTATTTTTTTGAATGACCCACATTTTTCCGAAAATGTGGTGATGCTATGTTTAAAAGATGCGTATCCAAGAAGGAAGGCATGGAAATTGTAGATCGACTACACAACTCGGCCTATGGTGTACACTTGGCCACCTCTAGAACAATTGCAAAGTTGCTACAAGGCGGGTTCTATTGGCCTTCGATGTTCAAGGACATCCATTACTTGGTAAAATCTTGTGACGCATGTTAACAAACGGGAAGAATTGGGAAAAGGAATGAAATGCCGGTCAACAGCATCCTTGAAATCTATCTATTTTATTACTGGGAAACGACGTCATGGGCCCATTTCCAAACTCATTTGAAAATGAGTACATCTGGGTGGCCGTTGATTACGTTTCCAAATGGATTGAAGCGGTAGCATCTTCGACAAATGATTCAAAAGTCGTGATGAAACTATTCAAGGGCACAATCTTCCTGAGATTTTGAACCCCAAGAGTTGTAATAAGTGATGGGGGTTCTCATTTTCGGAAGAGCACCTTCAAGGCCCTATTGAAAGCTCATGGACTGCGGCATAAGACCGCCCTTGCCTAACACCCACAAACTATATCATGTAAGAAACTTAATGCAAATAACATATTCATACAACCATACAACGTTCCACATAGCATTCACCCATACTCATAACCACACACGTAGTGACAAACCGAGACAATAGGCACTAGTTTTGATATGAGGGCGCCTACTCATCCAAAATCGATCTCTTATTGTACTCATATCGAGTTCATTTAATTAGACACACCTAGGTTCATTTTGGTCCATTGGTTTCGGTTCCAAAATAGTCGCTCTGATACAACTTTTTAAGACCCCTAATATCCGGCCAAGATAATTGAAGGCGTTACCATCTCGGTTTTCCGAGGTAGTGTTTCAAAACTCCAATCAAAGACATTTTATAAATAATATGTTTAATGAATTACATAACCATAAAGAAATGAATAAATGAAATATAACCCGTCAATGACTATATCATCCACCTAGTGGCTATGTACTCGACTCCAAAGGCCGTAGCATGGCCCGAATGTTGGGATTCATCAATCTCATAAGTATACATATTGAATATGTGATAAATTAATTTAGTCATAATATTAATTCTAGATCTTATGCATGCAAAACAAAATACAAGAGTGAAGAAAATCGGTTCCTTACTTATGTATTTTCGGCTATTAGGGTACTAGTAAGGTCTCCTACCTTACTTAGTTCTTGAGCTTTCCTAATGGATGAACAAGATTCAATTATAGAATCTCTCCTCAAGGATTGTACCAAGGAAATCCTTCTTAATACGAATATTAATTTAGTTACTAGAAATTAATATTTGTTCCCTTAAAATTACTAATATTATATGTATACTACTTCTAGTATTAAGATAATAATATTAGAGATTCATGTGAGTTTATGGAATTTGTTCAACAACAAAAACTAGAGAAATTTTTTTTTCTCAAGTTCTAAAACTAATGAGAATGAATTAGTGTCTAAAAAAATACACTAATTGAGTGCATTAGGGAGGAGGCCACGGTTTTCTTGGCATGGGTAGAGTGCCCGATGCTTTTTCTTGTTGCTCTTCACAAGAGAGTAGGTTTGCATGCCTATCCTTTGTAGGTAATGATTATGCTTCCCACTAATTAGAATTATAAAGCACAACAATTCCTTTCCCATCCATTTACACGGAAATGTGTAATATGGATCCATTTTAACTTTGTCAATTTGTTAATTTGTATTGTGTGATAAATTGGACATGTTACTAGACATGTCATTTAAATAATGCATTTTTAACAAATGAAAAAGCATTATATAAATGAAATAAATCACATACAAAAATTAACTAGTACTTCACAATTACAATTACTTAAAAATGGGTCATATTATTATAAATCTCAACTACTTGTATTTATAATAAATAATTCAATCTTATTTCAGTTGTTTCATAAACAATAAATAAACCTTAAGTAATAAAACAATTTAATTGCTTAGCACGAATCTTATTTAATCAAATTACAATAAGATACGTATTATTACTCACAAAATCATTTGTTCAATTTTAAGGAATTAATTAACTTGTATCGTCATACAATTAATTAATTAGTCAATTAAGAATGTTTCCTTAGAGGTATGACCTTAAGGGATCAACTGATCACCACCGTCGCACGACAGTAATGTCAAATTCTAGTCTGCCAATCATTACTGATTAATGTGGATCAGTTGACAATAAAATGTTATATTCCCTTATGTATTCTTAATATGAGATTTAAACATGTGATCGAATTATTGTCGAGGACACATACTCGAACAATCTCCCACTTGTCGACGACAAGTGTGCGTCACCAATTCTCTTGTCCTATTACTATCTCCCACTCAATGCAAGGTGACTTGAAGGTCGTACTTGCATTTGATCATATCGTGAGTGGTTTCCTCGATCTGGAGAATAATTGTCTGACCAGAGTTATCTACCATAGATATCTTCCGAGCGTGGCCACGCATTTCCAGTTCATTACTCCTCGAGTGGCCTTGAGATATAAGATAACCCTGACTGGGATGGACAATTCCTATTGCACTCTTCCCTTCGATTAGCCACAGTTCATCATGACCCAAAACATGCCCATTAGACCCCAATTACGAAGGTCGCCGGACATAAATCAAAGTCATTCTGAAATTGTGCCATCTTAGGCGAACAATCATTAGTCAAAGAATCGACTCATAAGAATACCATAGTAGCTCTCGCCACGACCAGGCTATAAAAATTGCCAGAACTCTATAAGCGGTCATAAGCCCAACAAAGTGTCCCTCACAGCCTGCCTATGTTATCGACTAGTCATCTATTATGACTCTATGGCACTTGAACTTGCCATAAATCGCATCACACTCTAGTCACTTCGAGACGTCACCTCATACAAGTGACTATGGGCGAATACTATGTTAATCCTCGTTCACTTTAATGGGGTTCAATCATTGTCTCTACAATCCATTTGGATGTAACAAAGTAATAAGAGAGTTTTTAAAGTAAAAACTCGAACGACAAATGTGATTATCACATATGAATAGTCAATACCTGATTACTACTTCATATTCTTATAATCCAATTTGAACATGTATGTAGTTGTTCATCTCAATCCAATTGAAATGACATGACCCATCATGTTAAGCCTATGAGAAGGCTTTGGTTAGTAAGTTTTATCAACTTCTTGTACCTAACCTAACCTTACTACATACTCGTTTTCCTTTGTAATGTATACATTTGCATTACAAAACTTTCTGAATATGTCTCTAGATCCAATCTAGACATAAGCTCTCTACTCTTAGAATAGCTCCCACTGTTTTCACAGTGTACGGGACCCATCCCTCTCGCACAACTCATGATAGCAAGTGTACTCAATTACCATTGTAAGCATCTCTCATTGTTCTTTATTGCCTAGAACGATTCTAACAATTCCATTTCTTAAATAACATAGCCACAATGGTTCCTTAACCATTTATAGGTGTTTTGAATACGGTTTTTGTTCGAAACCTTATACAATCTCAACAGTCATTAGTGTAAGCCCTTACGCAAATTAGTGAATTGCATCAAAAACACTTAACTTTACATCCTTAATGCTTCCTCAAGCACTTAAGGATAATCTATATGACTACTAGGTAACTATTACATAAATTAGATTTGAAACAATTCATCATACGCAAAGTATATGAAGTGTTATACATCATTACCCATTTAATTGATCCGGTAGCGGAAGCAAATGGAATCAATCAAATATGTTCAACGATTGAACTAATCATGAATCTTATCAACATAAGACTTCTTATTTGGCGCTAATATCATGTGGATTTATCTCCAGAAATCTGGATATTAAAGATGTATTATATTACTCCAAAAGTCTTGAATCATTCCCAATGATCAATATGTCATCCACATATAAGATTAATCAAAATTTTCGTAACTCCCACTAAACTTCATATATAAACACAACTTCTCGACCCATCGTGAAAAGTTTTACAACATGATCAAAACATTGACTCCAACTCATTGATGTCCTACTTAAGACTATCTCTTAAGTTGCACATTGTCTTAGGATTGTAAGAATCTATAAAACACATGACATGTATCGAATATATTCCTTCTTTAAGGAAGAAATGGGTTTTAGATTCACACGCTATATATGTATCATCATAATGAAACACAATCCCTAAGAAGATCCGAATAGTGCAAAACACTTTGCAACTAATCAAGCTTTGATATCTCTCTTTGATATCAAACAATTCCACTTGGAATTTATTTCGGATTTTCATGACTCTAAGCCTTGTATTGAGTTGTGACTTAAACACTCACATGTAAGTCATATGTTCATTACTTTCCGGAAGTAATTTGAATCGAACAATTTCTTTGTAAGTTGCAAGCTCTTTACTTTCTAAAAGTAACACGATTTCATCTTCTTCAGCATCTTCAACAAGTGATGAGTTCAACCTCCTAGGTTTCAAAGAAACAACGTCACGTAGCCAAGAAAGACCAGTTTCTTGCGACATACAATTTTTGACACAATTCTTTTGTGGCTCTTGAATATTTTCTCCCACTCTGTCTTCTAGAAATAAACTTGTATTCTAGAAAGACAGCTTCACGAGCCACAAACCCGTTGTACTCATGATTATTGTAAGGAAAAATGAGCATTTGTTTCTTGTGAAAACTTACAAGCATGGTACCCTACTTTTTCATATCTCATATGAATCGTTTTAGATTTTAGTGGAAAAATAATTTAGACAAAATGATAAAATCCCCAAAAGGATAAAGTAACTCAAAATAGCTTTATTAAAGTCCAAACCATATCGAATAATTTTTGATATCTTCATTTAACCACACCTTCTCCCATAATGCGTGCTAAGAGAGATTAACATGTGATACTATATCACATTTCCTTTGGCTTATATCAAAGTCTTCACTTAGATAATCCCATCACGACTAAATCGTGATTCCTGGAACTCTTTGAACTTCTTCAAAGATTTCTCGTTTTACCTTATTAAGTGAATACATTAGTGTCAACTTAAATCGTTGGTAAAAGAAGATGATCAACCTATTTTGGATCAATGATTTGCATCCTCGATTTCCATTTCAACCAAAAGGCACGAGACATCTTGCTTTGAATACAAGATATGCTTATACCATAAGATTAAAATCTAATGGTTCTAAGAGTACTCGCTAACTCTTTGCATTCATCATTCCAGAATTTAAGTTTAATCTTGGGTTACCAATCTGAGTCTTGCATCATCTAGATGATATATCATTCTAGTTTGGTTTAGAATATAATCACCTTGATAATGGGCTAGCCATACATCAAATCGTTGTGTATAGGGTCACAAAAGTGAAACCTCTTTTGTATCTTAACAAGATTATATTCTTATTCAGAGTTTATGCACTTAATAATCATAATTAAGTACAACATTAAACCCAAAAACTAGATTGAGTGCACAATGACTCTATCTCTCAACATTTTGATGTTAGTCGTCATATTATAATCATCTTATGTATCGAATACAATGATGAAAACCACAACCGGTTTTTAATATTGAAGTAGTACTAGCAAAATTCATGTGAATCAAATAAACATTTAAAGAAGAAAGTCCCATTAGATATCCCATAACTAACTTGTTGATTCTTCAATAATTTGGGGTAGTTTCCTTTCAGTGTCTAACACTTCCAAAATGGAAACTTTATCGTTTGGGTTTGATAGGTTTAGTATCGTTATTCTCAATAACTTTACTTTTATCATTACCTTGTATCAATTCCATTTTATTTTTACTTCTTTAAACCTCGTTCTTTTCTTAACGGTTTAAGAGAATGGTCCCACTCATTTCAATGAGTCTTTGCTTAGAGAAGCAAAATTGAAATTCATGAAGACTACTCTTCAATTTATTCCTTTAGTCTTAAAACCTTTATTGAATTGGTTGCGGTATTTTGGTCAATTATGATTTCTAACAAATCTAGTCACCAAAATGATTTAACGTTTCAAAGTACTTAACTCAATTAAGCACATGAGAAACAATTCATTGTAACTAGATATGTTAGTCAAGAATCAAAAACCCCTTTTGATCATGAATAACTTTTATCTATACTCTTCACAACAGATCCTTGCAATGGATAATACGAGGTTTTTAGAAGAAAATTCAAATTTGTCTTTAGTTACGTTGTTTTAATGGAGATTTGAACTAAAATTGAAATGATATCGTATATAATTTGAGGTAAATAATTAGAATGATATGATTAACGGAATAATGAAAACAAAAACATTTATCGTTATAATAATACTTGTAAATAATTTAAACAAGTTTTAAACATTTATATAGTGACCTCCACCCAACTAATATAAATGATTCCGAGATCCAAATTCATATTAACTCGGGCACGGTGAGCCGATTCATCCCTTATCAATATAACTTGGTGGATTAACTCCTTAATCGATTCTACTTCTAGAACTCTCGGTCGATAAAATTACTCTAATATTTATCTTTAGCCCGGAACACATGCGACTACAGTCACGAATACTTCCGTTGAGCTCAATCCAAATTTTGATGTAATAACATTTTACTACCCCACTTCGCCAACGTAACAAGGTTTGTATTACGGTGAAGCCGGCTTAACTCCCTTATGAAATTGGTACTTCATGGGTTCTACTATTTGGTAAGGCTATATCTCAATTATTAATTTAGCGAGAGGTCATGTCAATTTATTATCTATCACATTTTAAGTGAACTAAAGCGGTGAACTACGATAATTATAATTGACACGGTCGATGACTCGATTAAATAAAATGCATGTTTAGTTATGGCGATTTAGCGATGTATGCAAACATATAAAGAAAATGCTAAGCATAAATATAAAGTCCTAGTATGGCCTTCCTAAAATAGTAAATCTAATAAACTATTACAAATTCGGAAACCAACTCCTTTGGTCCCTTGAATTCGGTCTTGGCACGCATCTTGAGGTAACACCGTCTTCATGGAAACTCCGGGAAATTACAAATAATAAATAAAAAATTACATAATTTCCTATTATACATTTGTAATAAAAAAAAATAAATCTATTAATTTATAAAACGGTGATTCGAGATCACAATAATTACAACCGAATCGATATTCCCATGCATTTCGGGTAATATCAATTAAAAGCTAAGGTCATACTAAGTAAAATTACATAATTCAAAAATTATATAAAATAAAAATCTGACAATCATAAATAAAATGAAGCATTATAATATCTATGAACATGCTTAATTTTATGCTAAATCGCCTTTTAAGAGCCAATATCGTATATTTTATCGGTTTTTATGGATTTACGTGATTATAAGCTTGTTAAAATCAAAACAATGTCTCATAAATTCATATTTATGTTCAATTTAATTACCCTAACCATATTAGGACTCAAAACATAGTCTTCACTAATATTTTGACAATAACTCAACTTGATTTCTTAGTATTGTTCATTATGGACAAAAAATACAATATTATATTATAAACTCCAAATTAAATTATAAAAATTCCAAAAAATTTCAAAATTTAAAATTCAAACTCTTGAACATTCTGGAGAAAATACCATGACACTCATAATGTTCAAAACTTAGGTTAAACATTTCGAAAATTTTTCGAGAAAGACATCGTTGCGGTTTATCGGTTTTAACAACCTTGACCATTAAAATATGAGAAATATAATTTTAATCAGCTTTTCACTTTTAGATCTGAAATGTGGGATAAAATGCAACATATGACGTTTTTCTATAGTCATGAAATATGTTTTAGCATTATAGGCTAATTTAAGTCACTATTTATTGAATTTTTACTCAAAAATCAATAAATCATGCATAAGAAGTTCAATTCGTCTAAGATTTTTACACACACTGAGTAAAACTGCATGTGATAACATATAAAATTTCCATTAGTAGATTCGAAATTTAACTCATATTAACCTAATAAACCCTTTAAATTCAATTTATGTTTATAAAATCCATATTTCATGCAAAATAACTTAGTTATTCACGAGATTTAACATGCCATCAGTAGATAATATATGTGAAAACATATCCATAAATCACTGAAAAATTCGAAGATTAGCTATTTTTCGTCCAAAAATGAAATTTTTCTCATAAAAATCACATTTTAATGCCAATAATATATAAAATGAACTAGTAAGGGCTCCTACCTTACTTAGTTCTTGAGCTTTCCTAATAGATGAATAAGATTCAATTATAGAATCTCTCCTCAAGGATTGTACCAAGGAAATCCTTCTTAATACAAATATTAATTTAGTTATTAGAAATTAATATTTGTTCCCTTAAAATTACTAATATTATATGTATACTACTTCTAGTATTAAGAGAATAATACTAGAGATTCATGTGAGTTTATGGAATTTGTTCAACAACAAAAACTAGAGAGATGTATTTTATTTTATTTTCTCAAGTTCTAAAACTAATAAGAATGAATTAGTGTCTAAAGAAAATACACTACTTGAGTGCATTAGGGAGGAGGCCACGGTTTTCATGGCATGGGTAGAGTGCCCAATGCTTTTTCTTGTTGCTCTTCACAAGAGAGTAGGTTTGCATGCCTATCATTTGTAGGTAATGATTATGCTTCCCACTAATTAGAATAATAAAGCACAACACTTCCTTTTCCTTCCATTTACACGGTCCAAATGTGTAATATGGACCCATTTTAACTTTGTCAATTTGTTAATTTATATTGTGTGATAAATTGGACATGTTACTAGACATGTCATTTAAATAATGCATTTTAACAAATTAAAAATCATTATAAAAATGAAATAAATCACATACAAAAATTAACTAGTAATTCACAATTACAATTACTTAAAAATGGGTCATATAATTATAAATCACAACTACTTGTATTTATAATAAATAATTCATTCTTATTTCAGTTGTTTCATAAACAATAAATAAACCTTAAGGAATAAAACAATTTAATTACTTAGCACGAATCTTATTTAATCAAATTACAATAAGATACGTATTATTAGTCACAAAATCATTTGTTCAATTTTAAGGAATTAATTAACTTATATCGTCATACAATTATTTAATTAGTCAATTAAGAATGTTTCCTTAGAGGTATGACCTTAAGGGATCAACTGATCACCACCGTCGCACGACAGTAATGTCAAACTCTATTCAGCCAATCATTACCGATTAATGTGGATCAGTTGACAATAAAATGTTACATTCCCTTATGTATTCTTAATATGAGATTTAAACATGTGATCGCATTATTGTCGAGGACACATACTCCAACACCGAACCCCTATCATGTCAACAAGCAAACCTGTACTCAACCTGCTCCCTATATGATTGGAATTATCATATTAATCGACATAGGCCGCCCCGAAAATAGGTGACAATTTACACATAACCCAAACACGCCAGTTTCAATAAATAAATATAGAACACGACACAATGTATAAATAAGCAACATGCCAATTAAATGCATAACTCATAACTATACAACACCACCAAGGTACTCAGGCACGCCTAGACATACCCACAACCACACAGGTACCGGCACACGCCTAGACGTACCCACAAACTCACAAATAGGTACCGGGACATGCCTAGACGTACCGGGTCCGGAAGCCAACCGGATCCCCTGCCAGACATCTTGCCTCACCCACACGAGTCCCTCCAAACTCAAGTCATTAATGTGCGCATCCCTCTTAGAGTGGAAAGCTCCAAGAGGCGACTCAAGCGGAAGACGGTCTCCCAATCGCCTTCTGTCTCTTCAATAATAACAAAACAATCACAACCTGTCATATCCTCCAATATACATAACAAACACGATAAATGCAAGACACCACACAATATGCCAATTACCGACTCATTATGAAACACAATCCCGAATGCCACATGAACATCAATTCCTTAATATCCCGACTTCTCGAGTCGTAACAAACCAACAGCATGTTTTAATGCAATACCAATACACATGAGACTCGTCCAAATCATCAACCAACATGGTGTAATTTAATGACTACACAATGACACATATGACCATTCAAACTTTTTGAAATCAAGTAGGATTAATCTACCTTTTAGCATACTGCATAATCTACTCCAAACCACTAAGGATCCATCTCCTAAAGCTCTCTCATCCTACATACATTACATAATAACTATCACAAAGCATTCTACAATAACTAATGATACTAATTACTCTCTAATTACTTTCCTAAATTAATCAATCCCTAATTAAAATCCTATCCTATAACGACTAGCAAAGTTAGGGTTTACTAGGTAAAGAACATAGGGAGAAGATGAGTATAAACTTACAAGTGTCAAAGGATGAGCAAGAACAAGAATTAGAGAGTGAATATTCAAAGGAATGAACTAGATCTTGTGGGTAATGTGTAGTGTATAGTATATAAATTTTAAAGAGATAGAGGGATAAGGTGAGGAGTGCAAAATGGGAAGGAAATTTGAAAAGAGAGGGTTAAATAGAAAAGGCTTACATGTGATTCTAGTGATAGAGACAAGGCACTCGGTCGAGTGCTCGGTTCACTCGGTCATGTGAGCCACTCCACTTGGTCGATTGAACCATCCACTCGGTCGAGTGACACACAACAGGAGATCTGGGCTGTTGTCCAGAGGGCAATCGGTCGAGTGAAGTGATATTCGGTCGAGAGCTGGTGGCACTCGGTCGAGTTCCACCACCACTTGGTCTAGTGCCACCTCCAATTGGTCGAGTGCTAACTTTACTTACTCGAGTGCCGCTGCACTGAGGCTAGTGCCAGCTGCACTTGGTCTAGAGCCAAGTGCACTCGGTCTAGTGCCAATTTCAGTTGGTCTAGTGTACGACCATCCTTTACATCCAAGTACACGTGGGTCCTCTCACGTGTCCTGAGGTCCTTTGTGGGTCCCAAAATATTCGGGTATTACAGTTTCGCGTGCCTTTACTTGCATTTTGCATCTCTATTCCCCAAACTATGGATTTCTAACTTATCATGTAGGACTTGAGGCAGAAATGAGGAAATCGGAGCAAGCAAGGCGGTTTTTGAAGCAAACATAGGAAAAAAGAGAAGAAGAAGCTGAGAAGAGTGTCTCAGCCGGTAGGCCGGTAGGCAGTGGGCCGGCAGCTGGTGGGCCGGCAGCCGGTCTACAAGCTGGACATCCACCCCAATGAGCTAAGGAATAAAAGATAAGAAAAGGATCAAGAGATGCCTGATCGGGCACCGACAGCCAGCAGCCAGGCTGTGCGCACCTGATGCTTTGTGAAAAGTTCCTTTTCGAAGAAGACATGCAGGGAACTCAAAGCCGGATAGCCCACCGGCAGTCGGCATCCCGGTTGTACACACCTAATTGTTGTAATATGTGTCCTCCGACAATAATGCGATCACAAGTGTCGATCATGATGATCACATGTTTAAGTCACATTTCAAGAATATAATTGGGAAGTAATATTTTACTGTCAACAGGTCCACACATATCGGTAATGATTGGCTGACTAGAGTTTGACATTACTGTCGTGCGACGGTGGTGATCAGTTGATCCCCTTAGGTCATACCTAAAGGGTAACACTCTTAATTGATTATTTAATTGATCGTATGACGATACGGGTTAATTAAATTACTTAAAATTGACGGACGATTTTGGAAGCAATATTTATGTATCTCATTATAATTTGATTAAATAAGATACGGTCTAAGTAATCGAATTTTTTTATTGCTTAGATGAAATTTTTGTTTACGGAAACAATTGAAACAGAATGAATTGATTATTATAAATACAGAATGTTGTAATTTATGATTCGGGAACTCATTTCGGTACAAGTAATTATGAATTACTAGGTTAACTTTATAAGTGACATAGTTTATTAATATGTTGATTTTTAATTGTTAAAAATACATTTTATATACCTAATGTCATGATACATGTTACATGTGACAAATTGACAAAATAATGTGTAAAATGGATTCTCCATTTTACACCTAAATGTGCCGAAATAAGGAGGGTTATTAGGCTTATTTTTGTGTTAATTATTTTTAATGGAAAACACACTTATAACCTAGTCTCTTAGCCATGCAAGCCTAGTCCTTTCTTGGGAAGAATAGAGGCTCATGCATTGGTCTTTCTCTCCCTCCCATACCCGTTTTTTTCACCCACCATGCAAAGGGTTTTTGTCTTATTTTTGCACATAGACTACTCTTGTGAAAAATATATTCATTCATTCATTCACCATCTAAAATATTGAGTTTTAGAGAGATAAAAACTTCCTCCTTCTTCTCCCTCTCTTAACTGAAATTAAGAGAACAAAATAAAGATTTTGGGTCAATTTTATTTAAATTAATATTGTTCTAGTATTAATAATATTAATTTTATTAAGTGGTTACCTTGGGTATTATTATTTGGGAGAGATTCTATACTTGAATCCTTGTTCATCCATTTTAGGAAGCTCAAGAACAAGTGAGTAGGAGAACTTACTTGTGCCCAATAATCCGAAATATACATTGTAAGAATGATGATTTCTTCTTTATTCTTATCATTGTTTGCATGCATAAGATCAATATTTTATTTTATGACTAAATTAAATCATCACATATATGAATATGTTAAGTAATGAGATATAGATTTCTAATAAGCGTTATCAAGAGCCTTAGGTTGTTTGCATGCAAATCGGTTAAAGTTTTTCCGAGTTATACGATTAACATATAAAACTTATAAATTTGTGTTTATTATGACATATCACGAAATCATTATGGATGTTAAATTTTCTGGTCCTAAAATGTATTTAGGATTTTTGGTTAATTTATGGATTTTTATTGTTCATTTTATATAATAATGGCATTAAAAATGTGATTTTATGATAAAAATGTCATTTTCGGAATAAAATTAGCTAAACTTTGAATTTTTCAGTGGTTTTTGGATATGTTTTCACATATATTATTTTTAGATGACCTGTAAATTTTCATAATTTTTGGAGTTTTATGCTCAAAATATGGATTTTTCAAGATAAAAATCGAATTTAGATGAAAAATAGGTTAATATGAGAAATATTTCGAATCTGGTCATAAAAATTTGGTATGTTGTCACATGCAATTTTACAAGATGTGTGTAAAATAATAGGCTATAATGAAATCTTTATGCATGATTTATGAATTTTTTATGAAAAATAGCATAAATAGTGACGTTAATTAGTGAATAATTGCTAAAACATACTTCATGACTTAGGAAAAACGTCACATATTGCATTTTGTTACCTATTTCAGATCTAAAATTTAAAATTTGATAAATATAATTTTTCTCATGTTTTTATGATTATTATTGATAAATCCGATAAACCGCAACATTGTCTTTCCGATAAATTTTCGAAATTTTAACCTAAGTTTTTGAAAATTATGAGTGTCATTATATTTTTCCAGAATGTTCATGAGTTTAAATTTCAAATTTTGAATTTATTTGAAATTTTTATGATTTATTTGGAGTTTATGGCTTTTTATTGTAATTTTGAGTCCATTAATGAACAAATTTCAAGAATTAAAAGTTAATTATTGTCAATATGTTAGTGGAGACTAATTTTGAGTCCTAAGTTGGTTAGGGTAAGTAACTTGTGCATAAATATGATTTTATGTAATTTATTGTGATTTTAAAAGGTTGAATCACGTAAATCCGTAAAAACCGTTTAATATAAGATATTGGCTCCTTAAATGCGATTTAGCATAAAATTGGGCATGTTCATACATATCATAAATGCTCATATCTTGTTAAAATTATTTACAAGTATGATTAAAAATGACAAATGTTAATATTTCCTTTTCCTCCATACTTGTAGTTCATTACAATGAATCCATCAAACGCTACCGCACCGATAACTATTGAGTCTTGCCACAATGTTTTTGACGACGTTTGCTTCAACAATGATTTCGACACTACTAGAGAACTTCATTTTGGGATTGATTCGGATGGAAACCTAAACTTCATCACTTCTTCTAAACCTCCTACAAGATCTCTTGTGAGTCGGTCTCAGGAAGACCGCCTCATAAAATCTATAGGATCTTTATCCTTGGAAGATAAAGATGCCAAAACTAGTGGGAGCTCAAGCAATCAAGTTCTTGCTTCAAAGGGCAAAAGGTTCAAGAAGAAGGGAAAGAAAGGGAAAAACTTCAAGCAAGTTGATGATGAGTGCCATTATTGCTATGGCATGGGACATTGGCTTAGGAATTGTCCCGTATATTTGCGAAATATAAGGGAAGGAATCATCGTTCCAAAAGGTAAAATTCCTAAGGAAATTTATGTTATTGATATAAATTATACTTCCACTACGACATGGGTACTGGATACCGGTTGTGGTTCTCACCTTTGTAATCATTTACAGGGTTTAAGAGACGTGAAGAGGCTTAGCAAAGGAGATGTGGATCTACGCCTTGGAAATGGAGCTCGAGTAGCGACCGAATCCAAAGAAACTTATGTATGAGCTTTGCCTAATGGATTGGAGTTGTATTTACATAATTGTTTTTATGTGCCTACACTCTCTAAAAACATTATTTCTATCGCTATGTTAGACCTGGACGGATTTTGTTTTGTCATTAAGAACAATCGTTGTACTATTTCTAGGAACGACTTGGTTATAGGCCAAGCTTCTTCCATTAATGGCATTTACATTTTAGAAACCTCGAATCCGACTAATGATATCTATAACATTCAATCAAAGAAACTCAAATCAAGTGACCCAAATGAATCGTTCATTTGGCATTGTCGATTAGATCACATAAACGAGAATCGCATCAAAAGATTAATTTCGACTAATGCGATTACACCATTTGATTTTCAATCATATGGAACATACGAATATTGCCTTCTTGGCAAAATGACTCGAAATTCTTTTAGTGGTAAAGGGACACGAGCAAGTGAACTATTGGGACTCATACATACCGATGTGTGTGGACCAATGAGTATCACCGCTCATGGAAATTATGACTACTTCATAACCTTCACCGATGACTTGAGTAGATATGGGTATATCTATTTAATGAAGCTTAAAAGTGAAGCGTTTGAGAAATTCAAGGAATTTCAAAACGAAGTAGAGAACCAATTAAATAAAAGAATTAAGGCACTACGATCCGATCGTGGTGGAGAATATCTTAGCCTTGAATTCGATTCACACTTGAAAGGTCGTGGTATTATATCACAACTTACTCCACCCGGAACACCACAAGTCAATGGTGTTGCCGAAAGGAGAAATCGAACCCTACTTGATATGGTTCGATCCATGATTAGTCAAACCGAGCTACCAAACTCGTTTTGGGGATTTGCGATTCAAACCGCAATTAGATCTTTGAATAATAGTGCCACAAAAACAACCGAAAAGACTCCGTATGAGATGTGGACGAGAAGAGTTCCTAATATATCCTACATGAAAATTTGGGGCTGTGATGCTTACGTGAAGACAAAGAACGACAACAACCTTGCCCAAAGATCCGAAAAATGCATCTTTGTAGGTTACCCCTTGACCTCTCGAGGTTACTACTTCTACAAACCTCAAGAAAACAAAGTGTTTGTGTCTTGCAAGGCTGTCTTCTTAGAAAGTCAGTTTATTTCTAAGAGACAGAGTGGGAGAAATTTTGAACTTGATGAAGTTCAAGAGCCACAAACCGAGATAGAGACGCAAGAAGATGTTCTTTCGTCGTCTAACACGGTTGTCTCTCCTCCACTTAGAAGAACGGGCCGTGTTATTCGCCATCCCAATCGATATGTGGGACTTATCGAAGAAGATGGAACACTCGATGTGTTGCTTTAAGAAAGTGACGAACCCGCCACCTACAAGGCCGCAATCTCTAGTCCTAATTCCTCCTTATGGCTTGAAGCCATGAAGTCCGAAATGGATTCTATGCATGAAAACCAAGTTTGGAACTTGGTGGATGTGCCTAAAGGGGCAAGACCTCTTCAATGGAAATGGATTTTCAAAGTCAAGAATGGCATAGAAGGACATGATGATGTCTACAAAGCTAGGCTAGTGGCAAAAGGATTTACCCAAGTCCAAGGTCTCCATTACGATGAGACCTTCGCCCCCGTAGCCATGCTAAGATCCATACGGATTTTGTTAGCGATTGCCGCATTTCATGATTATGAAATATGGCAAATGGATGTCAAAACCGCTTTTCTAAATGGGCATTTAGAAGAGGAGGTGTACATGATACAACCCGAAGGTTTTTTTGATTCTAAAAATCCTAACAAAGTGTGCAAGCTTAAGAGATCCATTTATGGTCTTAAGCAAGCATCTAGAAGTTGGAATCATCGATTCAATCATGTGATAAAAGAGAATGGTTTCACTCGAAGTGTTGAGGAACCATGTTTATACATGAAATTTAGTGGGAGCAATGTTGTGTTCCTAATCTTGTATGTCGATGACATACTACTCATTGGAAATGACATTCCGATGTTATCTTCTGTTAAGAAGTGCTTAGGTAACCACTTCCAAATGAAGGATTTAGGAGAAGCACAACGCATATTAGGTATCCGGATCCATAAAGATAGATCCAAGAGGATATTGGCACTTAGTCAAGAGTCTTATGTTGATAAGATTCTTCGACAGTTCAGCATGGACAAATCTAAAAGGGGATTGGTACCTATGGTAACTGGGACCATATTGAGCAAGTCTAGATCTCCCTCCGAACCCCATGATGTTGAACGCATGAAGATGATCCCTTATCCTTCCGCTGTTGGATCAATCATGTACGCCATGATATGCACATGTCCTGATGTCTCGTATGCCTTGAGCATGACGAGTAGATATAAAGAAAATCCAGGTGAGAGTCACTGGATAGCCGTCAAAAACATCCTTAAGAACTTGAGAAGAACTAAGGATTCTATCTTAGTGTTTGGAGGAGACACCGAGCTACGTGTTAATGGATACACGGACTCAAGTTTCCAAACGGATAGAGATGACATGAAATCACAAGCTGGTTTCATTTTCATGCTCAATGGTGGTGCCGTTAGCTGGAGAAGCTTCAAGGAAGTCATCATCGGATTCAACTACGGAGGCGAGTACATTGCAAAGCATCGGAAGGCTGCCAAGGAAGCTGTGTGGATCAGGCAATTCACGGAAGGTCTAAGAGTAGTACCTACCGCCAATGATCCCATCACACTCTATTGTGATAATAGTGGGACAATCTTCCAAGCTAAAGAGCCAAAGTCAAGTAATAGATCTAGACATGTACTTATAAAATATCATGTAATTAGAGATTTCATTAAAAGAAAGGAAATTGTGATTTGTAAGGTTGGGACGGATGACAATATAGCTGATCCGCTCACCAAGCCTTTATCGCAGGCTAAGCATGATGGACATGTTGCGTCCATGGGACTTAAACGTGTACCAAGTTTATGTTAGATTTTGAAATGAAATAAAAGTGTTGTTTTTTGTTCATGTTCACAATCGCATTTGTCTTTTATCTTTTCTTTATACATTGTTACATCCAAACGGGTTGTAGTGACAATTGAACCGCGTTAAAGTGAACACGGATTAACATAGTATTCGCCCATAGTCGCTTGTATGAGGTGACGTCTCGAAGTGACTTGAGTGTGATGCGATTGATGGCAAGTTCAAGTGCCATGGAGTCATACGAGAATGACTGGTCGATCACATAGGCAGACTGTTATGAACACCTTGTCGGGCCTTATGACCGCTTATAGAGTTCTGGCAAATTTATATAGCCTGGTCGTGGCGAGAGCTACTATAGTATTCTAATGAGTCGATTCTTTTGACTAAAGACTGTTCGCCTAAGATGGCACAGTTTCAGATTAACTTTGATTTGTGTTACTATGACCTTCGTAAATGGGGTCAAATGGGCATATTTTGGGTTATGATGGTTGTGGCTAGTCGAAGGGAATACGTGCGATAGGAATTGTCCACCCCTAGTCAGGGTTATATCAATATCTCAGGGCCACTCGAAGAGTAATGAACTGGAAATGCGTGGCCACGCTCGGAAGATATCTACGGTAGATAAATACGGTCAATCAGTTATTCTCCAGATCGAGGAAACCACTCTCGATATGATCACTTGCAAGTACGACCTGAAAGACACCTTGCATTGAGTGGGAGATAGTAATAGGACAAGAGAATTGGTGACGCACACTTGTCGAGGACCAGTGGGAGATTGTTGGAATATGTGTCCTCCGACAATAATGCGATCACAACTGTCGATCATGATGATCACATGTTTAAGTCTCATTTCAAGAATACAATCATATCGGTAATGATTGGCTGACTAGAGTTTGACATTACTGTCGTGCGACGGTGGTGATCAGTTGATCCCCTTCGGTCATACCTAAAGGGTAACACTCTTAATTGATTATTTAATTGATCGTATGACGATACGGGTTAATTAAATTACTTAAAATTGACGGACGATTTTGGAAGTAATATTTACGTATCTCATTATAATTTGATTAAATAAGATACGGTCTAAGTAATCGAATTGTTTTATTGCTTCGATGAAATTTTTGTTTACGGAAACAATTGAAACAGAATGAATTGATTATTATAAATACAGAATGTCGTAATTAATTTACGACTCGGGAACTCATTTCGGTACAAGTAATTATGAATTACTAGGTTAACTTTATAAGTGACATATTTTATTAATATATTGATTTTTAATTGTTAAAAATACATTTTATATACCTAATGTCATGATACATGTTACATGTGACAAATTGACAGAATAATGTGTAAAATGGATTCTCCATTTTACACCTCAATGTGCCGAAATAAGGAGGGTTATTAGGCTTATTTTTGTGTTAATTATTTTTAATGGAAAACCCAATTATAACATAGTCTCTTAGCCATGCAAGCCTAGTCCTTTCTTGGGAAGAATAGAGGCTCATGCATTGGTCTTTCTCTAACTCCCATACCCGGTTTTTCCACCCACCATGCAAAGGGTTTTTGTCTTATTTTTGCACATAGACTACTCTTGTGAAAAATATATTCATTCATTCATTCACAATCTAAAATATTGAGTTTTAGAGAGATAAAAACTTCCTCCTTCTTCTCCCTCTCTTAACCGAAATTAAGAGAACAAAATAAAGATTTTGGGTCAATTTTATTTAAATTAATATTGTTCTAGTATTAATAATATTAATTTTATTAAGTGGTTACCTTGGGTATTATTCCTTGGGAGGGATTCTATACTTGAATCCTTGTTCATCCATTTTAGGAAGCTCAAGAACAAGTGAGTAGGAGAACTCACTTGTGCCCAATAATCTGAAATATCCATTGTAAGAATGATGATTTCTTCTTTATTCTTATCATTGTTTGCATGCATAAGATCAATATTTAATTTTATGACTAAATTAAATCATCACATATATGAATATGTTAAGTAATGAGATACATATTTCTAATACTAATGACTCCAAAAGTGAAGAAAATCTTACAGAAGACTCTGAGCCAGGATGGCCATCGGCGGCCAGCCCGCCAGCTCAGACCCCATGGCTGAAATCATTCTTTCCTTTGTAGTTTTTGACCAAACTCTTGTGTAAACTATAAATACTCCCTCCCTAATTCATTTTGGACATCATATACCTAGATCTCAAATAATTCCTAATTTTATGCTAAGTTGTCATAATCCAGTTTTTTCTTTCCCTAATTATTCCTTAATTACTCTACAATTTATTTAGATCTTGTTTAGTTGAATTATTTACCTTTGTTACTTGGGTTTATACGTGAAGATTTTGATGAAATTCTTCCATTATTAATCCAAAGGTGCCATCTTTCGTAAGTGTTTGTATAATTTCTTTCCTTGTTCACTTTCGTTTTCAATTGTTTACATTTCTATTTCTATCTTTAATTGTTGTTTGAATTAGCATAATGTTTATTGTTATGTTTGTGTTTGTCTCTTCAATTGTTTACATGTCTCTTGTTAACATGAGTGTGTAGTCATCCTTAGGGTTTATGGGGATCTCATTTAAGGGGTTAGAGGTTGTGAATAGGTCATTAACATTTATGTTTTGGGTGATTTATTGGTCTTCATAAACATGCATAGAAGGTGTTTAATGAAATGTGTGAGTGAAAGTTTATATCTTTTATCAATATATGCTTAGTATTTCCTTGAAAGAGAGTTCTTAGGGGTGCTTAATAGTGTATTTGTGATGAGTTGATAATCAAAGTGACAATTTTGTGTTAAGTTTTAGGTGAGGCTAAGAAACAAATGCCTTAATCCTAGACCATTAATTACCCCATAACTTGTTAACATCGTTTCTAGTCTACCTTGATTGGGTGAACCTGAATTCCCTAGTTTTCCATCAATTGTTTACGTTTTACACTCTAATTAATCTTGCTCTTTTTTAATTGTAGTTATAGTTAAGGTAATTACATCTACATCTCATGTATTAGACTAGAATAAGATTTGCAACTAACCAAGTACAAATCCACTCCATCCTCGTGGTTTAACCCCGATTATACTACTATAATTGGGTTAATTACAAATAGTTTTTGGTGCGAGAATTGATAACAAAAACTCGAACATCACAATGATATACCCTTTTGATTATCGTAATATGTTTTTGTTTGTTTTTAAAATGTTTTCAGTGAACTCAACGAGCTCTATGCAAAATGTTTTTTTAATACAACGTATTTTCTACTGCCTAATATCAGTGCACTTGCTTGTACAACTTGGGGGGGGGGGGTCACACATAACCTAGACAAAAAGGAGCTCTTGAGAGGAAAAAGAGACATTCCACAAAAGTATCCCTGTTGTAAGGGCGTTGACTGCTTGGAATCCCCACTTTTCATCATCAACCTCTTCATTCAATTGGCACGTGATTGCCTTATGATCCAAAAAAGACGATGTCAAATGAGATGAATGACGAATTACAGTTTAAGGGCAGATAGTTAGAACTAAAGAAAGAAGCTCACGCATAACAAGGAAGCGTTTCATCTCAACTTCAGCACGGTTAATTAATATCGTCATCATAGTTTATTATTATTATCTTAGAATAGTAATAAGTTAGTTTCTTATTTTTATTTCCTAATTTCAGAATAAGAATAATAGGTCAATTATATGGGCTTTTGAAAAGTTTTATTAGGAAATTTTATAGCTCGTTGTTTTCCTTAGTTTAGGCATGTGCTAGCTAGTGTTTTAGGTAAGTTTGAGTCGGTCATAACTTCTATATAAGGAGCTTTTCTATTGTATTGTTCATACGTTGCATTATAAAGACACCCTAGAATTTGTTGTGTGCAATTGCTGAAATCGGTTCAACACGTTCGTTTCACACTCTAACTAGATCGACTAGCAATCGGTCTTGCAACATCAATCACCATTGGTTGAGTTATAGGTCTAACTCAACTAAATATCTAGTTCTCGCTTTGTTTCTTGTTCGGGTCTTTGTGTTATTTGTTATTGTTTCCATCTTTTGTTATTATCGAATTCTTCCTTCAAGTCATTGCTATTAGCACTATTATTCCTGGAATTCGTTGGACTTGTTGTTATTGAATGTTGTAACTCATTGTGGATTATATTGTTTTTGTTAGTGTTCGTTCGATTTTTGGAGTTCGTGGTTGGTGTTGTTGAGGCCTTGATGTTGTGTTCTAGAAATTGTCAATCAGGCCTTGTGGTTAAATATAGCTTTTGTCGTTGTTTTTATTTTTGTTTCAAGCCAGGTGTGTGAATTGGTGTTGGTGCTACTGTTGCAATTTTTATTTGAGTTGCTACTGTAGCTAATCTCGCATAAAACCGCATAAAGCTTGAAACTTTGCTGGATATTATGGAATTTGTGATCATCTTAAGGCTTGTAGATTGTAATTGCTTCCGCAACAACGAAAGTTTGTTAACTTTCATATCATAATTGGTATCAGTGCTTCGTTTCTAGATCATTTATCAATATAGATTTCAACAATCCTACATTTATGAAAAGCTTTTGTAGGGCTTTGGAACTATTCATGAGACTCACCCACATAGGCAGCCACGTCATGGAGAGCTTATTAATCGTAGTGACGATGTTAAATTGACGGAGCTTCCTGAGTTTATTGGTGGATCTAACCCGGAGGATTACCCTGAATAGGAGCATAGGATTGTCATGATGTTTGAGTTGAAACACTTAGACGACGAAAAACGCTGCAAATATGTTATCTTAAAGCTAAGTAGAGGAGCATCGTTATGGCTTGAAAGTGTGAAATCAAAGAGAGTTTGAGAAGCAAAGGTAAATATTACATCTTGGGAATCTTTGAAACATAAGTTAAAGAATAGGTATCTGCCATCAACCTATAGACTTACTTTGTACCAGAAAATTGCTGATCTAATACAAGGTAAGATGAGTGTACGTGAATATATTGACGAGTTTGAGAAACTGTCGCTGATGGGTGATGTAGACGAGCACGAAGAGCAAAAGATGGCACGCTTCTTGCGTGGTTTGAAGCGTAACATTACCAATTCTGTTGAGGTGTACCCGTATTATGTTTTCGATACATTATGTGGTTTATGTTTGAAAGTTGAAGCTCAAGGCAGGTCGAGAAATGGGTCAATGATTTAAGTAAACTATTGGCGTGGGCTAAAACTAACATGATGGAGGCGGGTAGTTCAAGTTATAACACGAACACGGTGGTCCAAGCCGGAACTACAACCATACCTGCTCCTATGGTGTCTAAAACCACTGGAAACTCTAAAGAACATAAAGTTATGAAAGGTAGATGCTTAAAGTTTCAAGGATTTGGACATTACAGAATGCGTGTCCAGATAAACGAAATATTGCTTAAAGGGCAGCGGTGGTTGTGCGAGATCAGTTACTTATTGAAGAGGACGAGAATATAGGAGGCATATATAATCTCAATAAGGCCGAGGCCGAAGTTTACGTTGCACCTGTTTTTCACACTTTGGTTAGTCGTTCATTGCAAGCTATTTCCATTCCAGTTGATTTGGAGCAATGTGATCAATTGTTTCATACGAAGTGCCAAGCGAAAGATAAGTGGTGTAGTGTGATTATTGATGGTGGGAGTTGTACGAATGCAACTTCAAGTGAAATGGTACCTAAGTTAGCAATGCTGGTAGGCATTGCTCACTCGAGTCTGTATGCTCTACATTGCTTAGGTGATGATAAGAAGGTGCTGCTTTCGACTTATTTATGCATCACTTTTGCAATAGGTTCTTAAAATTATGATATACTACATGACATTGTTTATATGGATGCTTGTCACATACGTTTGGGGCGTCCTTAGCAATATGATCGAGATGTGATTCATAGCGGTCGAACCAACGAGTATGAACTAATTTCTAATGGTAAGAAGGTCGTTCTTAAGCCCGTATCTTCCAAAGCGGTTCAATTCAACCTATGCGTTATGGTCTTAAGAAAATTTCATGTCTCAAAATCCTCGCCAAGGATGACAAGTTCGAATCTGATGGAAGTTAGACGACGTTGAAGTAAACAAGGGTTGATTCTTCGATTAATTTTAATCGACCACGTGGCTATGATGATTATGAATATAAGGACGTGGACATGGGCCACCTACATGTCGGCCTGTAAGACGTGCAGCGGTCTGAAAGCCACAATCGGGGACGTAGAAATGCTTTCGACCGGATCGCTTTAGATCGCTCGGTTTCATCTCGATGAAGGTCTCGAAATGATGCAGAGATGTTCGGAGTCGCCACTAAGCAATAATGGGATGCCTGAAAACCGTTCGAATCCACTTTATTCCTAGGTCAAACGAAGCACAAAGCAAAGCTTGACATAGGTACTAAAGATAAGGACTCATCTTTCTTTTAGCATCCTATCGCTAGAATGACTCTCGTACGTCCTGGATAAGGCCATCCACTACCAAAGGTTTTTAGTAAGAGGTGAGGTTACATATTGGGAAGCTATCGGCACGATTCTACCTATATAGCTTTTTCGCTTCAATCGGTCTAATCATCCGAGCCCTTTCTTCTTTCAAGCCCTTTCCATATCTTCGCTAGGTGTTTATGGAATTATTATAGCACATTTGATCGAACACCTAATCCCGCCCGCGGTGGCGGCCTTTGCTGATCGATCTTGGTTGGTTAAGTGCAAAAGTTGATAAAATGGGTTTAATACATGAATACGCATCCACAAGTTTAAACCTAACATCTGAGATTTGCTGTGTAGGTTGTTTATCCAAATATCAAGAAATTGATGTCAAGTCGGATTTAAATGTTGATTTGCGTGCAAAGACGGAAACTAATCATCCATTTACCAAGTTAGGTTTAAGTGGTTAACACGATCCACTTGTCTTATAAAAGTGCTTTATAATGCTTAAAAATAAAATATGAACTCATCAATCTGATCCGTCATCTATACGGGTTAACCGAACTCAAGATTATCTTGGACAAGTGCTGGGAATGAAGCAGAATAGTGTTAGGTAACCCCTTTGGGGCGCGAGCCTATGGGCGATACAATTGGGCTTCCTCTGGTTTTGCACATGTAAAGAACAGAAGGGCAATCGGGCGCGTGTCAGATGGCAGCCCAAGTGAGCCTTCTTGATTTGTAAAAGGATGTTAAAACCGTTTTAAAAGGTCGTTAAAACCGCTTTTGTTAAAAAAAGGTCGTTAAGACCACTTTTGTGCTAAAATGTATAATATGACTCGGAATATTCATCATTATGTTGATGATACTCATTGTCGAGTTTGAATTTGCATGCTTGATATGAGTAGTTTTGTAAATAAAATGTGTATGTTTGACCGTTTCTTCACCGTTCTCGAATTAAATCAACATGGCATATATGTTAGCCAAGGATGACATGCAATACGGTCAAGAGAAAGAGAAAATGAAATATGACTAAACCTAAATGGTATAAACTAATTATATTAAGTTCCTTGCTTTGTAATTAGCCGATATTCATCATCGTATTTGGGACTAAACCTATATGGTATATGTGAACCAAGGATGATTATAAATATGACTAAAATGGTTGAAAATATGAATAAATTAGAAAATGAAAGAAATGGGAGATGAAAAGGTTCAAATCTCCGTAAATTTGTTATTAACCAAAAATATTATCGTTACATGGGATAAAACCGTCATGGTATAAATAACCAAGAATTATTTTGATAATGGTCAAAAATAAAAATGTGGAATGATGAACTCAAACACGTTGAGTGCTGACCTGAGAAGCCATATGAGGCGTGAGCCCCTAGGCGAGGCAACCAGCCTCTCTCTGAGGCTAAAACTCGGTTTTGGCTCGATCATTCCAATTTTTAAATCGTGTTATGCATGTTTTATGATGTTAAAGTCATAAAAACAGCAAAAAGAACATGAAATAAGAGGATTAATTACACCCTCATATTTACATGTTCGGTTGCCTCACGAGAAATAGTCAAAGTGTAAAACTTGTGAGTCAGAAAGCTCGATTTGAAAACCCGTTTTGTAAATATGGAGTGTTGCTTTGCTTTAGTGTTGGTGTAGTTGGTTGAAGTGGTAAGTCAAGTGTTTTTAATGCCAGATGACGGTACCAAACAATGTGTATGGCTCGTGTTTTCAATCGGTAGGTCGAAAACACGTGTCGGTTTTTTACTTTAGAATTCGAGGTCTAGAATTCTAGGGGAGGAAGAAAGGGGGGACTCTCGCGTAAATGGTGGTGCTTGAGAATTATTTATAGAGGAATGTGTGGTGTTGTGCGACGTGGGCGACGTGGCCATACATGCCACCCATTAAGGCGCACTTACATTAGCGACACAAGGGGCAGTCTTGCCCCTTTCGCAAATTTGGAATTTGTTTTTTGTTCTATCCTAGGTTTTGTTGGATATATTTTGTGGTTATTGTGTTTACGCTGTGTACAATAAGATGTGGGTGATATTTGGGGTGGGTTTGTTGTGTTTGACTCGGGTTTGACTCGTGTTTGAGTTGGGATTTGAATTTTAAGTCGGATTTTGGTCCACTGTTGATTTTCACACTCATTTGTGTCATTGCGACCCCGTCGTCGTGCATAAAGACTCCAAGTATTTTTGAAATGTTTCAGCATTTTTTTTCATTTTCAAAAACATTTTTTTTGAGCTTACTGACACACAGTTATACAAACTGTCGATTAAACATAGCATTTTCCACTTTGACTGAGGTTTAGACAAGGCGAAAGTAAAAGTATAGCCTCCAGGTCAATAGAAGATTACAATATAAAGTCCAAAGAGACGTCGAGGCCCTTTAAAAGAATTTGAGCAAAGGACCTGCCGCCGGGAAGGTCGACGATAAGGTGACTCAGAGATTCGAGTCACGGACCTACCGTCGAGAATCGTTTAAAGTTTGTTGACTGCCGGTGCGGGTTGTTTAAATTATGTTAGACTACGTATAAAGGCTGGCCAACCATAGGAAGGAGTTAACCTGTGGCATCTTCAGGATATATCCCTTATTTATCCTAGCTCATGCATAGAGGCTCGCCAACCATTGATGGTCGAGTGATCGACTGGCGGAAATGACCTGAATCATCAGGCCTATTTTAAGAGGTTGTTTGTCATCGGTGCGTGGAGACTTGCTAGCCATTGATGGTCGAGTGATCGACTGCGGGAAACGGCTTCAATCATCAGGCCTATTTCAAGAGGTTTCTTGTTGTCAGTGCATGGAGAATCGCGATCCATTGATGGTCGAGTAATCGACTGCTGGAAATGGACTGAATCATCGGGCCTATTTCAAGAGGTTGCCTTTTGTTGGTGCGTGGAGACACGCTAGCCATTGATGGTCCAGTAATCGACTGCGGAAAACGACCTGAATTATCAGACTTATTTCAAAAGGTTGTATGTCCAACCGACCCATTGGAGAGAGACGTTGGTGCCACTAGGGAGGAAGGTGCCAGATTTCGCTTTGCTAGACGCACAGTCGTTGTTGCTTATGAAGGTAGATTTGCAAGTTCATTGAAGGATGACTCCATGGGGAGGTCTTCAGGGGTTCCGATGGTGATTTTTGGTGTTTATAAGAGATGCATGTAATGCTCGGGAGAGATAAGCCTTTTGTAACTTGGGTCTGACCCTTGCGGATAACGACTAAGGCAAACCTAAACCAAACAATGAGACTATCTAAAGAACAAAACGCATTTGCCCTCATGCCTTAGCCGACCGAAGAATATAATATAAAGAGAAAGAAAATGATTACCGCCCGGGTCTAGACGTCTTCTAATCCATACCGAAGTAATACTAATGATTAACGCATTAGTGAGTTTTGAAGACATATCATTCATGGACGAAAGTTCTGGGTACAATCAAATCAAAAAGCACGTGGATGACTCAGGAAAAAGCACCATACATCTCGCCATTCTTATTATCAATGCGAGCCGGCTCGCAAATGGAGGTTCGAAAGCGCGCAAGATAAGTTAGTTGGTCAGATGTGAATTGCGAAGGGAAGTACGATCACAAGCCAAGGAGACCTTCTATTGTTGCCATTTGTAATTTTGAAATTTGAGGAGAAATAACGGTTTTTAATGCCCTCATTCGAAGTTTTCACAAGAATAGCGAGTTTGAATTTCGTTACTTGTAGTTTTGAAAGATAGAAAATAACGGTTTTTAATTCCATCATTTATAATATTTATGATGATAGAGAGTTTGAATTTCGCTATTTGCAATTGTGAAGAAAATAATGGTTTTTAATTCCGTCATTTGAAATTTTTGTGAGAATAACGAGTTTGAGTTTTGCTATATGCACTTGTGAAGAAAATAACAGCTTTTAATTACGTCCTTTGAATTTTTTGTGAGAACAGCGAGTTTGGATTTCGCTATTTGCAATTGTGAAGAAAATAAGGTTTTTAATTTCGTCAATTGAAATTTTTGTGAGAATAGCGAGTTTGAGTTTTACTATTTGCAATTGCAAAGAAAATAACGGTTTTTAATTCCGTCATTTGAAATTTTTGTGAGAATAGTGAGTTTGAATTTCCCTATTTGCAATTGTGAATAAAATAACGGTTTTTAAGTCCGTTATTTGATTTTTTTTTTTTAGAATAGCAAGATTGAATTTCGCTATTTGCAATTGTGATGAAAATAACGGTTTTTAATTCCGTCATTTGAAATTTTTATTTGAGAAGAAGCAATAATTGTACGCGTGTTTGGGCAAACTTCGCTGAAAATGACTAAGCCACCCAAAGAGGCGCGATCACATGGGCGACATAAGGGGCTTTCCCTATTTTATTTAAAAAGACCCGAGAACTTCTTGCTCTTCATTTATATTGTCTTATTCGACAAAATCAAACAAAATCTCTCAAAAATCGCCATTGTTGATCTTCTTAGTTGCTTGGATTCGTACCATTACCACCATGTCATCTCAAGGTATGTAAATCCTCTTGATTCAAATTGGTTTTGTTTGAATTTTTGTTGTTTGAATTAGGACGATAATTCATCTCAAATCAAAATGGCCGTTTTTGATTTGTTCATTTATGAGTGTAATTGATGCTCGAATTAGGTTAGGAACCTTTTTGGGAGTATAGGGGTGCTTTTAGTTTGCATTTTGGTCCCCGTTCCCACCCCCTACGTGCGAAAAATGCCATTGAGGCGTGAAATCGTCTCATTTCGCAATAATGTGTTTGTATGCTCGAACCATGGGTCCCACTAGGTTGCATTGTAGTCAGGGAAGGTTGATTTTTCTATGTGAAACCTTTGTCGTATGCGAGTGGTGAAAATTTTGCGTTTTGCCCTAGTCAGACGGTCTTATGCTGACGAAATAAGCACCTGTTTGGGCTCAAACTGAACCGTCTCGCTTTTTCATGTTCCCTGAAGGCAGTTTAGGTCACATTAGGACGTGATCGGGTCACGTTGTTTTGTCGTGGCCGCTTTTGAAATTTTTGCTTTCGCGCTTAATTTGGCTTAATATTGCCCTTGCTTGAGCTTTGTGAAATGTCCGGCTAGGACGGGTGTTTTTTTTGTTTTCGTAAGCCTTGTGTTAGCCCGAGGGGGTTTGATTGCTTCGTTGTCGTCATGCCTCGTCTTTTGCTTGAAAAGAAGAGCGAGTCAGATTTTTTTGTGGACTTTTTGTGAGTTTCTTTTAGGTGAATTTTTGCTGGATGGGATTGGGCGGGTTTGCCCTTACTTGTTTCGCTGTTGTTTTGTATTTCCAGGCAATTTTTGTTTTGGCCGTTTTCGGCTTTTGCTTATTTTATGCCGTCGTAATGCCGAAATTTCGACTGAAATTGTTTTTGCTTTGGTTTCATGTGAGTGTTCGGGGTATGTAAGGCCCGTTCATCCCGAGTCAAGGACGTTAGATGAGGAGGAGGAGGATCCAGGAGGTTCGGTTGACTTGGCTATGAGTGAGGCTCGATATTAGGCCACTGGGCTCTGATTAGTGACCTACGTCTGCAGATTGAGGGGCGTCTGATGATTGGGGTTCAACATTAGTGCGACGTACTGTGTTTTTGCCTTTAATCATCACTTCGTTTGTTGATTGAGGTTCAACATTGGGGCGATGCACTGTGTTGTGGCCTTTAATCATCAATTCGTCCAAAAGCTACCACACACTTTTTGCTTTTTTGTCTCGGAGTAGGAAGGAGGGGTTATTGTCATGGTAACCTCCTGTACTTCCGTTGTTACTCCATTTCTTTTCATGTTACTCCATTCTTTTCCGGTTCGAGGGACGAGGAGTGTTTTGTTCGGTAGGTGGTGGACAGCCCCCAGTTCCATGTTTTAGGCCAGTGTCTGTATGAAAAGTATTTTTATCGGACCCTGTTTGCATGGTCTGTTTGTATTAAATGTGTGTCGGTGTATTTTCTGTGAGGCGGTTTTTTTATATATGGCCTTTTGCGTTTTTTTTTTGTCGGCTTCTTTTTTTTGTTGTGTTTCGGGGAAGTGCGGTCGACGGACGGCTTCCCGCTTGCTTTTGTATTTGTACCTACTATGTTAGAGTAGAAAACAGGGAAGAGTTAGCACATACGCATTCATACATGCACATAGACACGTAAACGTAGGCAAATTGTTGTCGTAATAATCGCGATGACTCGAAGTTTGAAATTTGAAATTGCTCATTTAAAATTGGATTTTTGAAAATTCCGCGACAAGACGTTAGGCTTGGATTTTTCAAAAGGTAATTGTTTTGACATTTTGAAAAATTAATTCGTGTTTGAATTAAATTAACTCGATTTGCGGATTTTTTTTGAAAATGCCTTGAATTTGCCAAAATTGATTTGCAAGTCGAGTTGAAACTCAAACCGTTTTTTGAATTTAAAACAATGTGAAATCAAAAAAGAATTTGCTCGAATTTGCGAGAACGATTTTTTAGGCCGAAACTTGTAAAATCGATTTTGTAAAAAACAATGTAGTCATGGGAACGATCCATCGCGGATCGGGGCGACTATCCCTTCCCCCCCTTTAAAAAAAGAAAAGGAAACTCGTATGTTAAAAGGTGAGCCATGAAAATCGTGTCGGATTTCGTAAAACGTCAGTCCAAGAAAATGTGAGCGTAATACAGAAAAATTTGTGGGTCAGCCATAAGAGACGCGAGCATTATGGCGAGGAAAAAGAGGTGTCAGAAGAAAACAAAACTAGACAAGGACAAGTCAAGGTGCGAATCCTTAGAACCAGCCCAAAGAGGCGCGAGCTTCTTTGCGATGCAAGGGGCTTTCCCTTTCTTCTGAAAATAAGCGATGATTGTTTTGTATAAGTAGTGAGTTTGTGCTTCATTGTTTCATCATTCGAAACACAAAAATCTGTAAGAAAACATCCCTTCTTCCACAAAAAATTCATGGATACTTTCCAAGGTAGTTTGCGACATTGGTGTCGGGATTTATCGCCTCCCGAAATGATGCAAAATATGATGCAACTCAATAACGAAATGAACAGACACAGCGACTCTTCCATCAGAAGTCAGACTCTGCTACGGGTTTAACAACGATTTCATTCAATTACTTGGACGACAAGTTTAGTACTTTGCTTGGATGTCAAGGAAAGTCTGTGGAGCTGGAGAAGGAAGTCCGTAGGGCTAAATAAAGTGCATAGACAAGCACAATATTGGATGTCTCATCTTTCCTAATTCAGTTTTTCCTTATTATATTAGTAGTTTATTCGGTTTTAGGAATGTCTCCAAGTTTCTTAAAATCTGGTTTAGTTAGTTATTATATTATTTTTATTTATTTTAGTTAATTTACCTAAAGTAATAAGGAGTAGGATAATGCAATATAGAGTTATGAAAACTGAAGGAAATGTAGATTCATATACATGTTAACATACTCTTATATGTCTAAATAATTTGTCATAAAATTAAAACGGATCTTATGCATGCAAACAATAATATAAATAGAGGAGAAATCATGTTCTTACAAAATGGATTTCGGCTATTAGGGCACAAGAGAGATCACCTATCTCTTCTTGTTCTTGAGCTATTCCAATGGAAGAACAAAGATCTAAGTGTAAGATCTCTCCCTATGCTTAATACCCAAGGCTTCTCTTAATTAAATCAATATTACAAATACTAGTTATAATATTAATCAAGGTAGAAAAATGGAACCAAAATATTTATAAACTCTTATACTATTTCGGTTTTTAGAGAGATAAAAGGGAGGATTTTAATTCTCTTAAAACTATATTTTGGATGATGAGTGGAATGAATTAATTTCTAACACATTTTAGAGTAATAGGTAAAATAAAAATGAAAAACCAATGATGGTTTTTCACATCAAAAACCGGGTGGTAGGGGGGGCTTTTGGGTGAGCCAATGCATGAAATGGTTTGTCTTCACAATGCACCATAGGCTTGCATGGCTACTAAAGCAAAACAATCATTGTGTTTAGCTACTAATTAAACAATTAATTAGCTTAAAAGCCCCTCCTATTTTCGGCACCTTTAGCTAATATGGATTCCATATTAATTTTGTCAAATGTCAATATGTTACATGTCACATGTCACATATATTTGTTATGTATTTTTAACATATTAAAAATCAACGTATTAATAAAAATACGTCACATACAAAATCGACTTAGTAATATCATAATTACTTGTGCCAAAATATTTTACCAATTTATAAATCACAACTGATTGTATTTATAACAATTCATTCAATTTAATTGTTACATTAAACAATTATTTCATCCGAGTAATGATACAATTTAATTACTCAGACCGTATCTTATTAAATCACATTTCAATATGATACGTAAATTTTACTTCCAAAATCTTCCGTCAATTTTCTAGTAATTTTAATTAACTCGCAACATTATACGATTAATTAAATAATCAATTAAGAGTATTGCCCTTTAGGTATGACCTAGGGGGTCAACTGATCACCACCGTCACACGACAGTAATGTCAAACTCTAGTCAGCCAATCATTACCGATATATGTTGACCAGTTGACAGTAACAATATTACTTCCCAATTGTATTCATTTTAATGAGACTTAAACATGTGATCATCATGATCAACAGTCGTGATCGCATTATTGTCGGAGGACACATATTCCAACAATCTCCCACTTGTCCTCGACAAGTGTGCGTCACCAATTCTCTTGTCCTATTACTATCTCCCACTCAATGCAAGGTGTCTTTCGGTCGTACTTGCAAGTGATCATATCGAGAGTGGTTTCCTCGATCCGGAGAATAACTCGATTGACCGGATTTATCCACTCGGATGCCATCCGAGCGTGGCCACGCATTTCCACTTCATTACTCCTCGAGTGGCCCTGAGATATTGTTATAACCCCGACAAGGGGTGGACAATTCCTATTGCACTTATTCCCTTCGACTAGCCACGCCCATCATAACCCAAAATATGCCCATTTGACCCCATTTACGAAGGTCGTAGTAACACAAATCAAAGTTAATCTGAAACTGTGCCATCTTAGGAGAATAGTCTTTAGTCAAAAGAATCGACTCATTCGAATACTATAGTAGCTCTCGCCACGACCAGGCTATATAAATTTGCCGAACTCTATAAGCGGTCATAAGGCCCGACGTAAAGTACCTAACATCCGCCTATGTGATCGACTAGTCATCTCACATGACTCTATGGCACTTGAACTTGCCATCAATCGCATCACACTCTAGTCACTTCGAGACGTCACCTCATATAAGTAACTATGGGCAAAAACAATGTTAATCCATGTTCACTTTAACAGGGTTCAATTGTCTCCACAACCCGTTTGGATATAACAATGTACCAAGTGAGTTAATAATAACTCAAACGACAAATGTCGACATCACACTCGGGTAGTCAATATCATATTACAACCTTGTGATGTTTATCATAAGTGTAAACACTTATCGATTGCAATAGAAGGTTAACATCCCATGTGTCCACGTGTTCAAACTTCTTACACTTGCAATTTCCTTCACATTCATGTTCTCATACCATGAATTTTACCAAGCATACATCAAGGTTCTCGACCTTGGTTTTGGTTCTTTAACTTGAAAGAACTTTCTTATCGATCATCTCATAATGAACGAATTTGTGATGAATAATACAACTTGTACCGATCAAGTATTCCATCCACACACAATGCACTAGGTATATGTTTTGTAGAATCTTGTAACAATTGACAAGATTACTAGCTTAGTACTTCTCACAAGTCCTAGCTTTATTAGGAAAGATTGTTTTGAATAACCTCTTATTTAACCAAGTATCTTTCCAAAACTTCTCATTTCTCTTTCTGGGCTTGAAAGATTTGGGATTCTCATAAATCCTCATATGTGCTCGGATTTTCTACAATATGTGCAAACTCTTGACACACAATAGAACATCCGTCAATCACTGAAATCGTTCATCGGATTCTACTCGAGAATTCATGACGCTTCTATTATGGCTCACCAAGTCAATCATCATGCTCTTATGCATATGATTCATAATTGGACATGTACATGATTATTCTAATGGCGGAAACATTAGTTACTAATAATCATGAGATCAACCGTTCTCGTGTTCAATGAACTACCATGATCGCTAATGGTAATCCCATTTTTCATTCATATGAATAACCTATGTAAATGTTGATACGATGTGTATCTCTTTAATACTAATCCAACATCTCATGATGTAATTGGATTCATCATTGTCCATTTTCATCCAGAATTGAAAACTCAAAAGCTTCTTTATGAAAGAAGGTATTAGCTCGTCAGTCTTTAATGAGTAATGAGTTTTATACATTCAAGGATGATAGCTCCCACTAAATTCTATGTCTTCACATGAGAATTTCCTAACTCCCACTCAATTCTACATATTTCGAAATTGACTTCTCAATCGAAATTTGTCAAGAATGTAAATATAAATCGCTTTGCCAAGTTACTAGGATAAAACCATATATGTTCCCATCATATCCTTTCAAAATGCCTATTTTGAAGCGGTCTCATCTCAACCTTACGGAAAGAGATTTTAAATCTCTAACACACTCATGTCATAATGATGTGTAGCAATGTCATCATTCAAATACAAATAATATTTAGAATAGGTCCTTTGGAATACCGTTTCGGAAGGAGGTTTAACCATTTCATAGCGAGGTTAAACAATGACATTTGCGTGGTTAAAATATTGGCAATTGAAGATATCGGAATATCAATCTTTGCAACTTGATCATAACTAGTATGTTACTATGATTCATTTAGGCTCTTAAGTAAAACTCATGATTGAAACTATTGGTCAAATGATTCATAACCTTAGTCAAAAGCTTGTTAAGACTTTACATTAGTCATTTTTCTTCCAAAACTTCTTTTGGTCTCCTCGTGTAGTTATCTTGAGAATAAACTCTTACGATTACTACACTTGGTCTCCTTAGTCATATAGAACTAACTTGAGACTATAGATCTCATCTATTTGGTATATTATGTAAATAGATATACCTTCATTCAAATCATTCTCTCTTGCGTAGATCTTCATATACACAAGTATACAATTATATCTTGCCTTGTGTGTTGTGTCCTCATTTTTCTCCCACTCTATCTTTAGAATGAATACACTAAGCATTCAAAGATAGCATATGAGACACAAATTAATGATGTTGAATTATAAGGAGAACTACCTCATAGGTTGACTAATTGTTATTGATTTCATAAGTGTACTTGGTGGTTGACATACCTTTAAGAGAGTTCATAGACTCAAAGTCACTTTATAAATGATCATACACAAGCCTTAAGCATGTGGACATATAATGAAACCCGTCATTATAGTTGTCTATGGGATCACTTTTAAGTGAATAATCTTATGTTTCAAAACGCAAGCATTTAAAGATGAAATTTTAGAACATAAAGGATAAATGATAAAACGGGTGACTTGGGTTGCAAACCAAGTCACCATCATCCAAAATACAAACCATTATCCAAAATACCTTTCCATGTCGAACACGGAAACTTAAAGTTCTAAAATTCAAAACATAACTTAAAATAAGACAATGAAAAACAAAGCTCCATAAAAGCTATCCTTAGCTTCTCCATGGTTTATCATGCTTGTTTTTCCTTTCCCTTGTCTTTGCTTGGTGGAGGCCCTATTTACAATAAAAAGGGAAGATACATTATCACAACTTTTGCATCATAATACCATAGTTGAATTTGAAACATAAAAAGAAGGTTAGTCATTTACCTACTGGAGTGATCTTTCCAGCTTTGATATCACCAAGGTATTTGGAACAATTCCTCTTCCAATGTCCCATGCCATTACAATAATGGCATTTGTCAAGAGGACCCTTCTTGACTTTGGAGGTGCTAGCTTCACAAGACTTAGCTTTGGTGAATGTGGGAGCTTGCTTCTTGCCCTTTCTCCCATTCTTCTTGAACTTCCCCTTACTCTTTGTGCTTATGTTAAGCACATCCTTGGGAGGGTTCACATTTAACCCCATGTCCCTCTCGGCTTGCACAAGTAATTTGTGCAACTCCTCAAGAGACACATCCTTGTCTTGCATGTTGAAATTCACCCGGAATTGCACATATGCCTTAACTTTAGACAAGGAGTGTAGAATCCTATCTACGATGAGTTCTTTGGGGATTTCAACTTTTTGAATCTTCAAGGTCTCGACAAGCTCCATGAGTTTGAGCACATGAGGGCTAACCTTTTGGCCCTCTTTGAAGTCGAGATCAAAGAATGCCGCGGCCGCCTCATATTGGACGATCCACGGAGTTTGTGAAAACATGGTCACAAGTTTGGAGTAAATCTCATTAGCATTGCCCATTTTGAAGGCTCTCCTTTGGAGGTCCGCCTCCATTGCAAATATTAAGACATTTTTCATTGCGGCGGACTCCTTTTGGTAAGCCTCATAGGCTTCCCTAGTGGCCGCGGTGGACCTAGTGGAGGGTTCGGGTGGAGAGGCCTCGGTAAGGTAACGAAGCTTGTCGTCACCTTCGGCGGCTAATTTGAGTTGGGCATCCCATTCGGAGAAATTTGACCCATTCTTTTCAAGTTTACATCGATCCATAAAGGATCGGAGCCATGAAGAAGTAGCGAGTGGTGTAGCATTAGGAGTTGGTGTTGCCATTGTTATGAATAAGAAGTGGTCTACAAAACAAAATATGAGGAGTAAAACAATTGTCGTTTTGATTATACTCGTAAAAATGTATAATTTAAACAAGTTTTACGCATTTTTCTAGTGACCTCTACCCAACTAGATAAATGATTCCAAGACCCAAATTCATATCGACTTAGGCACGGTGGGGCCGATACATCCTTCATCAATATAACTCGGTGGATTAACGTTTAATCGATTCTACTTTTAGAACTCTTGGTCGATAATATTACATTAACTATTATCTATAGCCCAAAACACATCGACAAGGGCACGGTGGGGCCGATACATCCCTTATCAAATACTTTTGTTGAGTTCAATCCAAATTTCGAATAAATGTGTCCATGATCCAAACCCACATTAACTTGGGCACGGTGTGGCCGATACATCCCTCATCAACATGAATTCGGTGGATTAACATTCATCACCCACTTCCCCTACGTATCAAGGTTTGTACCCCGGTGGGGCCGAGCGCACTCCCTCACGAAATAGGTTTTCATGGTTTCTACTATTTGGTAAGGCTATGTCTCAATTGATAGTTTTAGCGAGAGGTCATGTCAATTTATTATCTATCACGTTTTAAGTGAACTAAAGCGGTGAACTACGATAATTTTAATTGACACGGTCGAAAAACTCGATAAAAGAAGACAATGCATGTTTTAGTTATGGCGATTTAGCGATGCATGTGACATAAAATAAAATGCAAGCATAAAGAAAAATCCTAGTATGGCCTTTCCTAAAATAGAAAAACTATTAATCTATTACATATTCGGAAACCAACTCCATTGGTCCCTTGAACTTCGGTTGTGGCACACATCTCGAGGTAACACCGTCTTTATGTATCGCCATTCTTGAAGTAATCCGTCTTTTGGAACTCCGGAATGAATAAAATTACATAATAAATTACATAATTTCCTATTATACAATTTGTAACTAAAATAAAATAAATCTATTAAATTACAAAACGGTGATACGAGATCACAATAAAAATTACAACCGAATCGATATTCCCATACATTTCGGGAAATACCAATTAAAATCTAAGGCCATACTAAGTAAAATTACATAATTCAAAATTACATAAATTAAAAATATGACAATCATAAAGAAAAAATGCAGCATTATAATATGTATGAACATGCTCAATTTTTATGCTAAATCGCCTTTAATTAGCCAATATCATATATTACTCGGTTTTTACGGATTTGCGTGATTTCAACATTTTATAATCACAAAAATACATAAACTCATATTTATGCATAAGTTAATTACCCTAACCTCTTAGGACTCAAAATATAGTCTTCACTAATAATTTTGACCATAATTAACTTTTATTTACAAAATTGTTCATAAATGGACCAAAATTACAAAAATAAGCTATTAAACTTCAAATAAATCACAAAATTTCAAATAAATTCAAAATTTGAAATTTAAATTCATGAACATTCTGGAAAAAATCCATGACACTCATAATGTTCAAAATCTTAGGTTAAAAATTTCGAAAAATTTCCGGAAAAACAATGTTGCGGTTTATCGATATTTAATAAAATAATCATAAAAACATGGAAAAATTATTTTCATTAACTTTTCAATTTTAGATCTGAAAAATACAATAAAATGCAACATTAGACGTTTTTCCTAAGTCATAGATTATGTTTTATTAATTTTACACTAATAATGTCACTATTTATGCTAATTTTTCTTCAAAAATTCATAAATCATGCTAAAAGACTTCTTTATAGCCAATTATTTTACACACATTTTGTAAAATTGCATGTGACAACATATTAATTTTCTATGACCAGATTCGAAATTTAACTCATATTAACCTATTTTTCTCTTAAATCCATATTTAATAATGAAAAATTCATTTTTCGAGCATAACAAGTGCAAAAATTATGAAAAATTACAGGTTATCTCAAAATAATATATGTGATAACATATCCAAAGATCAACTTAAAATTCGAAGTATAGCTAATTTTCGACCAAAAATGACATTTTTACTCATAAAATCACATTTAAATGCCATTATTGTAAAATATGAACAATAAAAATCCGAAAAAATTAACCAAAAATCCTAAAACACTTTAGGACCAGAAATATTAACATGCATGTAATAATTTCGTGATATATCATAATAACACAAATTTTACAAGTTTTATTTTGTTATTCATATAACTCGGAAAAACTTTTAACCAATTTGCATGCAAACAACCGTGGCTCTGATACCAATTGAAGGAAATGTAGATTCATATACATGTTAACATACTCTTATATGTCTAAATAATTTGTCATAAAATTAAAACGGATCTTATGCATGCAAACAATAATATAAATAGAGGAGAAATCATGTTCTTACAAAATGGATTTCGGCTATTAGGGCACAAGAGAGATCACCTATCTCTTCTTGTTCTTGAGCTATTCCAATGGAAGAACAAAGATCTAAGTGTAAGATCTCTCCCTATGCTTAATACCCAAGGCTTCTCTTAATTAAATCAATATTACAAATACTAGTTATAATATTAATCAAGGTAGAAAAATGGAACCAAAATATTTATAAACTCTTATACTATTTCGGTTTTTAGAGAGATAAAAGGGAGGATTTTAATTCTCTCTAAAACTATATTTTTGATGATGAGTGGAATGAATTAATTTCTAACACATTTTAGAGTAATAGGTAAAATAAAAATGAAAAACCAATGATGGTTTTTCACATCAAAAACCGGGTGGTAGGGGGGGCTTTTGGGTGAGCCAATGCATGAAATGGTTTGTCTTCACAATGCACCATAGGCTTGCATGACTACTAAAGCAAAACAATCATTGTGTTTAGCTACTAATTAAACAATTAATTAGCTTAAAAGCCCCTCCTATTTTCGGCACCTTTAGCTAATATGGATTCCATATTAATTTTGTCAAATGTCAATATGTTACATGTCACATGTCACATATATTTGTTATGTATTTTTAACATATTAAAAATCAACGTATTAATAAAAATACGTCACATACAAAATCGACTTAGTAATATCATAATTACTTGTGCCAAAATATTTTACCAATTTATAAATCACAACTGATTGTATTTATAACAATTCATTCAATTTAATTGTTACATTAAACAATTATTTCATCCGAGTAATGATACAATTTAATTACTCAGACCGTATCTTATTAAATCACATTTCAATATGATACGTAAATTTTACTTCCAAAATCGTCCGTCAATTTTCTAGTAATTTTAATTAACTCGCAACATTATACGATTAATTAAATAATCAATTAAGAGTATTGCCCTTTAGGTATGACCTAGGGGGTCAACTGATCACCACCGTCACACGACAGTAATGTCAAACTCTAGTCAGCCAATCATTACCGATATATGTTGACCAGTTGACAGTAACAATATTACTTCCCAATTGTATTCATTTTAATGAGACTTAAACATGTGATCATCATGATCAACAGTCGTGATCGCATTATTGTCGGAGGACACATATTCCAACAAAAACGTGTTAGCACACGTTAGAATAGGCAAGTCGGTTTAAGGAAGCATGTTTCCTTATTCTTTTGTTAGTCGGTTATTAACTCCCATATAAAGAGGTCTTGTGTTGTTATTTAACAGATAGATTGAGTGATTAAGAAATAAAGCAAAATCGTTTCCGTTTACATGATTTGTAAACCCTAGGTTCGATGAGTTTCGTTCCAAACCTTGTTCTTGTTTGACGCGTTTCAGACATTAACATGATTGTTAGCAATAGGTCTTGCAAATCAATCACCATTGGTTGAGTTATAGGTCTAGCTCAAGCAAATATCTCATTGGTTCGATTTATTCCCATATTTCGAAACAAATATCCTTTTTACTTTATTTTCGTTCACAAATACAAAAACACATACAAATCACAGGTTCGAGTTTATAATCAGACAGTCATTAATGCTATACAAATTATTCCAGAATCGATAAATTCGACTATCAGACAGTTCCAGCAACTGTCTAGTTTTATTAATTCCGCTACAACTCTAACGAATCTTATTCTTTCGAGTAATTTTTATACTACGAAAAATATCAACTCGATGTAATGGGGGTTGCCCAATTGTTGGTGCTTCGCTAAGTCAAGTTCCAATCTTCGTTTCTTGATGCATGCTCCCGGTTTTGGGATACGAAACACCATGTTTTCCTCTTCCCTAAAGGCAAAATTTCCCCGCTTGCCGAAGAAGTAGGTGTCGTTCGAGGGTGTCCGGGTTGTACTGCGGTGCTTCCTCCGACTCAATTGTACTATAAAGAGAAATTTTGTTCCATGCTTGGCTTATCGACGAGCCAAATGTATTTCCTTCTTGTTCCTCATGGTGTTGACATGTTGTCTTTCCTCAACATATTTTACAATCGTTTGGATGCTAATGTATTGGAGGTTGATAGGAAAAGGGCCATTGCCTTTTGCCTAGGGCATGCTTACCTTCTTGTTGATGTTTTGAAGAAGGCCGGATAGGCCGAAATGGTATGGTAGCATGACCCTCATTCATATTGTTGAACAAATGGAGCACGGACGGGACCCGTCTTGGTTTCTGCTTGGCGAAATCGTTCAAGCCTTAGATAAGAAGGAGCCTTGTGGAGATTCACCCTCGTTTGGATCTCCTAGAATCCTCCAGTATGGCTTATGGAGAGGCTAAGATATGTTGAGCCTCCAATAGATGCTTCTTCTTACTCTTTCAGCCACCTTACCATGAATAAAGTTGTATGCGGATAGCTTTGCGTGCATCGAGGCCTATTGGACCACGAAGTTGGTTGAGGAGGGCGATCCTATGTCCGTTGGGTGGTGTCGTGGTGGCACTTGAGGTCGTTTAAGGGGTTGCCCGCTCCGGCTGCTTTTTCTCGCTCTTTCATGATCGTTGGTTTGAAGGTTGCTTCCTTCATTTATCTGGAAACGGTCATGAGCCAAATGGGCCGCCACCAAAGCTTGCCCGCTCAAGATACTTGATGTGACTCTTAATTGCGCACATTTAGTCCACTAATTGAACCTATTTTGCATACTATTATAACATTTCATGGCCATTTTATCCGTCAATTCCTTCCTATTTTGCTTTCCTAATGCATTTTATATGTTTTGTAGGAAAGAAGATAATGAGGCGGAATTCCCGTCTCCCATGCATATTTGGAAGCTTGTTGACAATCTTGGATGGACTAGTATGAAGAGAAGACATGAACGATGACCAATGAAGTAGGAATAAAGAGTATACGTATGTCATGGGTTACTAAAGCAAGAGATGGAAGACTGCATAAAAATCTGTGCGTCCTGGACACAAGACGGGAGGACAGCCTTGACAAGATCCGAGCGGCCCATGAACGAGACGAGCGGATCCGGGACTTTTGATCCGAGCGTCTTCCCTGCAAGACGGGCGGATCCTTCGACATAACAGGCCGTGCTCCAAGCTTATCCGAGCGGATCTAGGTGGGAGTTGCAACATAATATGCGCATCTCCCTTGGGACTTGCAATTCTCTACTCTACACTTAAGCATTGTTATTTACTAATTTATCCTTGCTTAACCTAATGATGTACTACTATATATTCTCCAATTGTAAGAATCAAAAGGAGAGCTCTCTGAGAGGAGGCAAACCTTCTTTAGATTATATTAGGTGTAGATTAGAATAGATTAATCTCAACCATTCCACAAAATTACATATTAATCTTTCCTTAATTATTGTTCAAGCTTTATTATTATTGGGTAATTGAAGATTATTGGGTTATTATTGGAGAATTGATAGCTCTTCATGAATCAATCAAGTTTTCTTCTATTATTCTTTGCTTTATTATTTGGATCATCACATATAGGTATAATCCCTTTTACACTTGTTTAATTATTGTTACTCACATCATTTATTCATCATGTTTTGCTTTGTTAGTATGATTGACAACCTTATTAACATGTTAAACTTGATCATGAGTGAGTAGTTTCCTTAGCTAGGATTAATAGGGAATTTGGAGAAACAAACATGGGGATTGATTTATGCTTAATCTAATATATTTTCATAATTAAATTGCTTGCTTGTTGTGATTTCAACTTATGCACATGTTATGTTCGATGAAATGCGAGTCTATGAATCCTTGCATTTTTTTGATCCATCACCTATCTATTCAATGAGGCTTGTAAGCTTATACACCAACTCGAGCCTCATTAGACCATGCATATAATTAAATAGGAAGGATTAAGTCAACTTGTAGGTGTTGTACAATTTAATCGATTCGGCTCCGGGACCCAAACCTTCTTAGGGATTGTAAGCTTATATACCAACTCGATCTCATCACAATAATAAGTGCTTGCATCTAATTGAGAACATGTTTGTATGATTTACTCCCATGAATCCCCTATGAACCCATGATATCCTAGCACTTTTACTCATTTGTTTACATCCTTCCTTTTATTGCTTGTTCTACTTCATTGCTTCTATTAGTTTAGACTTACCAACTCCAACCCAAATCAATCGTGACACTATCATAAATTAAGATAGATAGACTTAGAACCCAAAGCACACCGTCCCATGGATCGAACTGGACTTAGCACTAACTAGTTGTTTGTTGAGAATATAAATATGTTTGATTGGGCGTAAAACGACACGCTCTACATTAATACTCTTGTCCAAGAGAGCGTGTTCCGATACTCCGCGCTAGTGGAGGTTTTCGAGAGGTGGCGGGCCACTCGGCCAACTTAGGAGGTACTGAATCCCGCTTCTAAGACATGGGTGACTCCCGCTTATGTCAAAAGGTGAAGAACTTCCACCTTGGAAGGAAGGTCAAAGTTCCGCAAGGATGAAGTTAACGACTTAAAGTATAGGAAAGCAGCCAAGGAGAATCATGCCTACATTGATGAGTTTGATTATAATGTGAGTCAAACGTGATGAGGCCGCCGAAGAAGAGGAACGTGGGTTCTAAAGAGGCGTTTGGCCGTTTTTAGGCTCTACTTCGGCCGGGTATTTGGCCGTGTAGGGGCCTGGATGTCGTGGCCATTGCGGATTCGTTGAGGATCCGATCCGAGGAGGAATCTCGTGTTAGGCGAGCTGGCAAGAAGAACAAGGGGAAGCTGCACCCCGAAGGCAAAGGCAAGGGTAGGATGGAGGAGTGAAGATATTCGTCAGCCTTTTATTATTATGTTGTACTAGTGTTTGTATGTGTATGTATCACTATTATGTCGTACTAGTCATGTATTGTGTGTTAGTTTTACTATGTTGAATGTCTTAGTCGGCGCTCTAGCTTTGTAAGTCGTGGACTCGCTTAACCTCTTATTATTTGTTCATCCATTTTCTGAATATAATTCAGTTTGAATTATCCGAAACATGCACATGTGAAGGGGAGTTTATTGTGGAAAGGGAGAAAGGCTTGCCTTTTATTTTTTTTTTTGTTTTTTTTTTTGTCGTGAGAAGAAGACGAATGTTTGTTTTTTTGCTTTGATGTTTGTATGAGTTGTTGTTTTAGTATGTGGGGGAGGGGGGGGGGGGAGGTTCTATCCTTCTTGTGTAAAAAAGAACTGTCTACGTATCCACCTGAAGAGGCGAAATCAAACCATGCTCGTAATTCAGGTGTAGTTTTTTTGTTTGTTGATGTTTGGTAGATGGGATGGTTGTGTCTTTCTTGTGTAAGATAGGATTGCCTACGAATTCGCCTAAAGAGGCAAAATCAGACCATGCTCGTAGGTTAGGTGTTTTTGTTTGTTTGTGGAAATGGATGATTCTGTTAATAGATCAATAGCAGCTGGAAACATCGGAAGGTGTAGTAACTTGGACTTGATAAACATGTAATTTCATATCAGAACTTTTGAGGATTTGAATTCAGAGTTAGGCGTGGTTGTTAAGAGGGGTTTTTGATGCCGGGTTGTGGACACTAGTCGTGAAACTAGGGGTGATTGTTGGTGCTAAGTTTCAACGGTAGTATTTCTTGGGTTGGTCTAGGTTGGTTGGGTTTGTTAAGTGTCCTGCCCAATTGGGTTTGAATTTCCCCCACTGATCGATGGGTAACAGTGCTCGAACTTACTTGAGGACCAAGTCGCCATATTTGATGTTTCTGGTTTTGAATTTCTTGTTGAATGCTCGTTGTATACGTCATTGGTATAGCTGGAAGTTGTGCAACGCGTTGATTCGCCGTTCATCTAGGAGGATGAGTTCCTCGTACCTTCGACTGGTCCTTTCCGTTTCTAGGACTTGGCTTTCTAGTAGGAAGCTTAGAGATGGGACTCCAGCTCTACCGGTTGTACCGCCTCTATACCGTATGCTAGGTAGTAGGGTTTTTCTTCTAATGGTGTTCCAATGGAGGTTCGGTATCCCCAGGCTGCAAATAGGTGTTTGCTCGACCAATCGCGATAATTGTTCTTCATTTTCTTGATGATTGTGACTAGTGTTTTGTTTACTGCCTCTACCACTCCGTTAGTTTGGGGACGGTAGAGAGATGAACGGTGTCGTTTGATTTTGTACTTGTCTAACAATGCTTGTGATTCAGCTCGGAAATGGGAGCCCTAGTCACTAATGATTTCATGGGGTACCTCATATCTGCAAATGATATTGTCTTGGATGAAGTCGACTACTTGTTTAGCGGTCAAGACTGCATATGAATGTGCTTCTACCTACTTTATGAAGTAGTCGATGGCGAAAAAAATGTCCTTTGATATGTATTAGATCTACTTTGCCGATGATGTCGATGCCCCAAGTCTAGAAAGGCCAGGTTGATATCATAGTGTATAAAAGGGATGGTGGTATGTATTGTATGTGGGCGAAGATTTCGCAATTGTGGCAATGGTTGACGTAGTTTCTGCAATCGGCTTCCATGGTGGTCCAATAGTTGCCTAACCGCATGATTTTTCGGGCTAGCATCATTGCATTCATGTGAGGGCCACACTCTCCGTGGTGGACCTCTTCCATGACTTTCTTGGCTTTGTTGTGGTCAATGCAAAGGAGAAGGAGTCCTTGAGGTGTTCTATTGTAGAGTTGATTTTAGTTTATCATGAATTGTGACACAACTAAGCAAATGACGCTTTGTCCTCTTAGATCAAAGTTCGGAGGGAATTCGTTTTTGGTTTTGTAGTTAAGGATGGATTGGTACCAAGGTTCGGCATGGTTTTGCTCGTCGTTGTTGATGGCGCACATGTGAGCTGGCTCGCTCATTCCTTCGACGCATAAAGGCATGGATGACATGTCATCACGTATGTTGATGAGTGAAGGAAATTTTGCTAGGGCATCGGCAAAATTTTTTTCTTCCTTGGGCAAGTGGAAGTAGTGAATTTGGTCGAAGAATTCGGCTTCTTGATTGATTTTTGCTTGGTAAGGTGCTAGGCTATCACTTCAGATTTTCCATGATCCTGACACTTGATTGATGATGAGCGAGGAATCGCCGTGGACCCTCAACCTTTTGATGCCAAGTGTTATGGCTGCTTGTAGGCCGATAAAGCATGTTCGTATTCGGCGGCGTTGATGGTGATGTCGAGATCTAGCTTGACTAAGATCAGAATGTGTCCTCCTTCTGCAGATTTCAGAAGGATTCCTACTCCAAAGTTTCTCAGGTTTGACGCATCGTCGAAGTATAGGTCCCGTGCATCGGTGTCGGCATAGAAGATGTCTTCGTCAGGGAGTGACCATATGTCTAATGTTTGATTCTCATAGACGGAGTTTTTTTCTATGAAGTTGATGACAACCTTTCCCTTGATCACCTTGAGAGGAACAAACTTGTGGTCGAACTCAAATATCATGAGTGTCCATCTGGATAGTCTTCCGTTCAATATGGGTTTTTCGATTATGTATTTGACAAGGTCCATCTAGGAGTACATGTGAATTGTGTTGCTGAGCATGCAATGTCATAGCTTCTTTGTGGACCATACCAATGTGAGGCATATTTTCTCCAATTGGGTGTATTTGGTTTCGTAGTCGATGAACTTTTTATGGAAGTAGTAGATGGCTCGTTCTTCGCCATTGACTGTTTGGGCTACCATTATTCCCATGGCCGTGTCGTTGAGAGTCAGGTATAGGGATAGGGGTGTTCTCTGCTGCAGCGACATATGGACAGGAGGTTTGACCAGGATTTCCTTTATCCCATCGAAGGCTTTTTGGTAATCAATGTCCCAATCGGTGTGATCGGTGAAGCAGAGCTTTTTGAATATAGGCTCGCAAATCATGGAAAGCTTGGATATGAAGCGGCTGATGTATTGAACTTGACCCAGAAATCCCGTAATCTCCTTCTCTTTTTTAGGGCGAGGCATTTGCTGGAGATATTTGATTTTGGTTGGATCGATTTATATGCCTCTTTTGCTGACAATGTGTCCGAAGATTTTTCCGGAGGTGACACCGAATGCACACTTCTGAGGATTTAGTTTCATGTTGTATTTCCGAAGACGGGCGAATAATTATTGAAGGGCGTTGTTATGGCCATCTCATTCTTTTGATTTAACGATCATGTCGTCGACGTATACCTCCACTTCCTTATGCATCATGTCGTTCTTTTGATTTAACGATCATCTCGTTCTTTTTGAAGGGCATCATGTCGTCGACGTACCCGTACATGAACGACAATAGGGCGTGCTCGGTGGTATTTTCTACCAAGATGTCGATGTGCGGTAAGGGGAAGATGTCCTTTGGACTCGCCCTGTTTAGGTTTCTAATGTCAACACAAACCTGGATTCTCCCATCCTTTTTAGGTACGAGGACTATGTTAGCCACCCAGTCAAAATACTCAGAAACTTTGATGAATCCAGCTTTGAATTGCTTGTCAACCTCTTCATTGATATTCAATACCCATTCAGGGCGCATGCGACGTAGCTTTTGCTTCACTGGTTTGGCTCCGGGCTTAATGGGTATCCTGTGTTCTACGATCCCCTTCTTAGTCCCAGGCATGTCTTTGTAGGACCATGCGAATACGTCATTGTATTCGAGTAAGAGGTCGATGAATTGTTGTCTTTCCGAGGGGTCAAGAGTGGTCCCTATCTTAAGTTCTTAAGGTGCTTGGTCAGTCCCTGCATTAATATGATCGGTCTCCTCAATGAAGGGTATTCTAAGTTTGCATTTTTCAATTTCTTTGGCAAAATCAGGTGGGTAGTCTCTGAAGGCAAATTCCTCATGTTCGTTCATAATTGCATTGCAGCTAAAATGAGATGAGTCGTAAGAAAACTGAGCATTCATTAAGTCATTCTGAGCGAAGAGCTCGGACATGAGATACATCTCGTGGGGAGTCAGAGGCAACGCTGCAGAGGAGGTGGCCCCTAGGACAAGCTCCGGGTTGCTACCGTCCGTGGGAGTAGGGGTGACAACAGTTATCATTGAAGGCGATATCTATGATCCCCTCATGGTTGAGGTGCTTGATGTTGTCTTCTCTGAAAAGGAGGCTTACAGCTTGTCCGTCTAGGCAAGGGGTCGACTCAGACATGATTGTTGTAGCATTGGTGTTGTTCTCAAGGATGTAGTAGCAGCCTTGAAAGATTTCTATACCCAGATGTTTGACCTTTAATATGGGATCGTATATTGGCTCGGGAAAAGCATCATAGAATTCGGATTCTCCTTTGAGGCCAGGATGAAATATCCGTTAAGGGTCAGGTGATATTGGTGGAGGATGGCTCCTTGTTTCTGCCGCTTCTTCACGAGGAGGCCCATCTCCCGGATTAATTCTTTAGGTTGTTCGTAACCTAGTCTGAAAGGGATATTGGGGACCTTGGCCTATTTCAGGGGAGATTTGTCGGTAGTAAGCATCTTCAAGCCGGGAGATCCTTTTAGAGAGACTAGCAGTAGTTCTCTCGATTTGCTGAAACATGGCAAGTATAGAGGTGGCGCTAACCATGAACATGCCGTCCGGGGCGAAATTTCCCAAATCAATGATTTCGTCTTCAATGGGCAAGATAAGGTGTCAGCATTCTAGGGTCCATTCATCATCTGAAATAGCGTCTATTCCGAAGGGGTTGGTTTTGTTGTGTGGCTTTTATGGTGGAGGTAGGGGTAGCTCTCCCTTCTCAATCATGGTTTAGATGGCGTGCTTTAGATTGAAGCAACTTTCGGTATCATGGCCCTTACTTTGGTGATATTGGGAGTAGGCATTTGGTTTTAAAAAACGAGTTTTCTTTGCTTCAGGCGGGTCCGGAGTGGGCCCGATTGGTTGCAATTTTCCTTGTTCCATGAGCCTCTTCAGGGCGCTGGCATATGTTTATCCTAAATTGGTGAACGTCCTTTGGGGCGTTCGGCTTTCTTTGCAGTTGGTCCGAGGAGGTTGACCTCGTCGATTTTCTTGGTTTGACCATAGGAATGGGATCCACTTGATATAGACCCGTGATAGCCTGTGCCTGTGGTTTTAGCCAAGACGCCCCTGCGTAGGTCATCCTCAATGCGGGTCCAAAAAATTTGTAGATCCTGGAAGGTATTGATGTTTTGGTTCCTTAGAAGGTTGGCATATACTAGACGGTAGTTGTTGACTAATTTCTCCACCATGGTCGACTCGCTCGGTTTGATTATCAATTGGGTGCTCACCCTTCTCCAGCGAGTTAGGAATTCAACGAATCCCTCCTTGTCATTTTGGGGTAGGACCTCAAGGGTATAGGTGTTTGATGTGACCATTATTTGAGCATATTTAATCCCCTAATTGAGCCTATTTTGCATACAATTATATCATTCCATGACCATTTTATCCGTCAAATGCTTTCTATTTTGCTTTCCTAGTGCATTTCGTATGTTTTGTAGGAAAGAAGATAATAAGGCGGAAATTCCCGTCTTTCGTGCATATTTGGAAGCTATTTTGACGATGTTTGATGGAGTAGTATGAAGAGGAAGCGAGAACTAAACACCAATCCTACGAGAATAGAAAGAAAGTGAAGGAAAGGATTCTGTCACAGAATCCGAGCGGCCTCACTGGCAAGACGCCCGTCCAGAATGACAATCCGAGCGTCCAAGCAACAAAGACGCTCGGATTCCTCCACTACAATCCGAGCGGATTCCCAGAAAGACGCCCGTGCACCCCCTCTAGAATCCGAGCGTCTTCCCTTCCTGGACGAACGGACCGCAACGTCTTCAGCCGAGATGCGTATCCCTCCAAAAAGACTAGCATTTCCCTGCTAAAAACTCAAAGATGTAATTACTAATTTAGCCTTAATTAACCTAATGAAGCTCTACTATTTATACCCCACTTGTAAATAATCAAAGGGGAGAGGAAGGAGATTAGGTTAAGCCTCTACATGAGAAATTCCTCTTAGATTCAATTAGGAGTAGATTAGAATAGATTACTCTTTAATCTTTCCACAAATCTCACATTAATCTCTCCTTAATTATTGTTCATGTTTTTTATTAAAGTTTTTTATTGGGTAATTGGAGATTATTCGGTTTATTGGGAGATTGACAACCTTCCATCAATAATCAAGTTCTTCTATTACTCTTTGCTTTATTATTTGGATCATCTTAAGTTGGTATAATTCTTTTACTCTTTACTCTTTATTGTTTATTTCCTCATTCTCTTATCATATTTACACTTGTTGTGATGATTGACACCATTAATGACATGTTTACCATGATAATAAGTGAGTAGTCTCTTAACTAGGATTAGTGGGTAATTAGGGGAACTAACATGGGATTAATCATGCTTAATCTAATATGTTTTCATAATTAAATTGCTTCCTTGTTGTGATGTCAACTTTATGCACATGTTATGTTTGATGAAATGCTAAGCCTATGAATCCTTGCATTTACAACCATCTCTTATCTATTCAACTTGACTTGTAAGATATAAACCAACTCGAGTCTTGTTAGACCATGCATAGAAGTTGATTAGGAGGAAATTAAGTCGACTTGTAGGTGTTGTACAATCTAATCGATTCGGCTCCGGGACCCAACTCTTCCTAAGAACCGTAAGACATAAACCAACTCGGTTCCTCCACAACACTAATTGCTTGCTTAACTTTGTAAACATGTTTGTGTGATCAACACCATGAATCCCCTATGACCCCATGACATCCTAGTGCTTTTAGTCATTTGTTTACATTTCTTAGTTCATTGTTTGCTTTACTTTATTGCTTGCATTAGTCTAGAACACAACTACAAATCCCATCAATTGTGACACTAGCACAAATTGAGACAGATAGACTTAGAACCCAAAGCACACCGTCCCATGGATCGACCTCGACTTATCGTTAACTAGTTGTATGTTGAGTATGATAAATGTGTTTGATTGGATGTGACCCGACAACATCACCTATCAAAATGGCGCCGTTGCCGGGGATGGTGCTATGTGATTAAGTTCTTACTTGTTTGTCTATTTTGATTTTGCTTTCACCTTGAGGAACTTGTTCCTCAAGGATTGTTCTAACCGTTTTTGTGTAGTTTCCATGCTTGTAGCTGTTTCCTTGTCTTAGCTATGATGGCTCAAGACTTGATACATGGAGTATGTGGTGGATCTTTTGAGTATGACTATGGGTATGGGGAGTTTGAGGAGCAAGTCAACACAAGCCTACCTTATTATTCATACAATGGAAATCCTAACCACTACCCCAAATTTTCCCACCAAAATCACCACATCCAATATCCACAACAACCACCCGCCCAATACCCACTTCATAATGAGTTTCAATTGCCACGATAGAACCATTTTCACACCTACCCACAACAAGAAGATGAATCCATTCAAAATGTGATTCTCCAAATGATGGGAGTGTTGGAAAAGTAGATCTATATACTCAACATATTCATATATGATTTAGATTAATTTAATCATAAAATTAATTGGTGATCTTATGCATGCAAACAATAATTAATATAAAGAAGAAATCTTTATCTTACATTGGAATTTGGGTTTATTTGGGCACAAGAGAGATCTCCTTCTCTCTTGTTCTTGTGCTTTCCTCAATGGAAGAACTAAGATCCAAGTATAGGATCTCTCCCAAAGTATAATACCCAAGGCACACTCTTAATAAAATTAATATTATGTATACTAGAACAATATTAATTTAGTGATAAAATTGACCCAAAAAATATTTTGTTTTGGGCTCTTAAAACCGGTTAAGAGAAAGGAGAAGAAGAAGAAAATATTTTATCTCTCTAAAATATTTTATGATGAATGAAATGAATATCACACAACAACAATTATGTTATGTATTGTATATGAAAAATATATGGCAAAAACCCTTTGTTTTTCCTTGTGAAAAATCGGGTAAGAGGAAGGGAGGGGAGCCAATGCATGCTTGAGTTTATCTTTACAATGACTACTAGTTTGCATGGCTAGTTTTGTAGGGGAATGATTATGTTCACCACTCACATAATCAACACAATAAAACTCCCTAATACTCCCTTAATTTCGGTTTACATAGATAATATGGACTCCATATTATCTTTGTCAAAATGTCAATTTGTCTTATGTTACATGTCATATGTAACATAAATTTGTTATGTATTTTTAACATATTAATAAAAATACGTCATATACAAAAATCGACTTAGCAATTCATAATTACTTGTACCAAAATGTTTTACGAATTTATAAATCACAATAACTTGTATTTATAATAATTCATTCAATTTCAATTGTTTCCTTAAACAATAATTTCATCTGAGTAATGAAACAATTCGATTACTCAGACCGTATCTCATTTAATCAGATTATAATGAAATACGTAAATTTTACTTCCAAAATCGTCCGTCAATTTTAAATAATTTAAGTGACTCGTAACGTTATACGATCAATTAATTGGTCAATTAAGAGTGTTGCCCTTTAGGTATGACCTAGGGGATCAACTGATCACCACCGTCGCACGACAGTAATGTTAAACTCTAGTCAGCCAATCATTACCGATATGTGTGGACCAGTTGATAGTAAAAATATTACTTCCCAATTGTATTCTTTATAATGAGACTTAAACATGTGATCATCATGATCAACAGTTCTGATCGCATTATTGTCGGAGGACACATATTCCAACAATCTCCCACTTGTCCTCGACAAGTGTGCGTCACCAATTATCTTGTCCTATTACTACCTCCCACTCAATGCAAGGTGTCTTTCAGGTCGTACTTGCAAGTGATCATATCGACAGTGGTTTCCTCGATCTGGAGAATAACTGATTAACCAGATTTATCCACCATGGATACATTCCGAGCGTGGCCACGCATTTCCAGTTCGTTACTCCTCGAGTGGCCCTGAGATATTGTTATAACCCTGACTAGGGGTGGACAATTCCTATCGCACTCATTCCCTTCAACTAGCCACAGCCATCATAACCCAAAATATGCCCATTTGACCCCATTTACGAAGGTCGTAGTGACACAAATCAAAGTTAATCAAATCGTGCCATCTTAGGCGAATAGTCTTTAGTCAAAAGAATCGACTCATTTGAATACTATAGCAGCTCTCGCCACGACCAGGCTATATAAATTTGCCAGAACTCTATAAGCGGTCATAAGGCCCGACAAAATGTTCCTAACAGTCTGCCTATGTGATCGACTAGTCATCTCACATGACTCTATGGCACTTGAACTTGCCATCAATCGCATCACACTCTAGTCACTTCGAGACGTCACCTCATGTAAGTAACTATGGGCAAATACAATGCTAATCCGTGTTCACTTAAACGGGGTTCAATTGTCTCTACAACCCGTTGGATGTAACAAAGTATAAGGTGAGTTACTAATAACTCAAACGACAAATGTCGACATCATACTAGGGTAGTCAATACCATATTACAACCTTGTGATGCACATCGTAAGTGTGTAAACACTTGTTGATTGCAATAGAAGTTTAACATGTCATGTGTCCATGTGTTCAAACTTCTTAATCGTATTATCCTTTTCATTCATGTTATCACTCATAGCATGAACCTTACCAAGTATACATCAAGGTTTCCGACCTTGGTTTCGGTTCTTTATCTTGAAAGAACTTTCTTATCGATTATCACATAACGAACGAATTTGTGGTGAATGATATAACTTGTACTGATCAAGTACTCCACTCACACACAATGCACTAGGTATATGTTTTGTAGAATCTTGCAACAATTGTGAAGATTATCAGTCTAGCACTTCTCACAAGTCCTAGCATATTTGGAAAATTAGTTTTGAGTAACTTCTTACTTCAATTAAGTAATATTCCAAAATTCATATTTCTCCTTTTAGCTGAAAGGCTTAGGATTGTCATAAATCCTCACATATTGTTTGAATTTTAATATGTGCAATCTCTTGACACATAACAGAGTATTCTGTCAAACACTGAAATCGCTCATCGGATTTTCCTCGAGAATTCATGACGTTTCTTATATGGCTTGCCAATGAATCATCATGCTCTCATGCATATGATTCACCATTGGACATGTGCATGATTATTCTAATGGCGGAAACATTAGTCACTAATAATCATGAGATCAACCGTTCTTAGGTTCAATGAACGACCATGACTGCTAATGGCAATTCCATTTTCATTTACATGAATAACCTATGTGTATGTTGATACGTTGTGTATCTCTTAATACTAATCCAATATCTGTTGATGTAATTGGATTCATCATAGTCCATATTCATCCAGAATTGAAAACTCAAATACTTCTTTGTGAAAGAAGATATTAGCTCGTCATTCCTAATGAGTAATGAGTTGTAAACATTCAAAGGATGATTGCTCCCACTAAATTTCATGTCTTCACATGATAATTTCTAAACTCCCACTTAATTCCACATGTTTCGAAATTGATTACTCAATCGAAAACATTTCAAAATTGGAATGTATGTTGCTTTGCCAAGTTATTAAGATGAAGCCATATATGTTTCCATCATATCTTTTCAAAATTCCTATTTTGAAAAGGTCTCATCTTAACCTTATGGAAAGAGATTTTGATCTCTAATTCGTTCATGTCATAATGATACGTAGCAATGTAATTGTTTAAATATAAATAATATCTAATACACGTCCTTCAAAATACCCTTTTCAAAAGGAGGTTTAACCAATTCATTTTCAAAATGTGGTTAAGAAATGACTCTTGCGTGGTTAAAAACTTAGCTATTGAAGATATCGGTATATCAATCCTTGCAACTCGGTTATTACTAGTATGTTACTTTGATTCATTTAGGCTCTTAAGTAAAGTTTGAAACTATTGGTCAAAATTTATCATAAACTAGTCAATTAAGACTTTACATTAGTCATTCTTGTTCCAAAACTTTCTTTTGGTCTCCTCGTGTAGTTATCTTGAGAACATACTCTTATGATTACTTCACTTGGTCTCTTTAGTCATATAGAACTTACTTGAGACCATAGATCTCATCTATTTGGTATACTATATAAATAGATATACCTTCATTCAAATCATTCTCCCTTGCGTAGATCTCATTTACACAAGTACACAAATTTATCTTTGTGTGTGTTGTGTCCTCATTTTTCTCCCACTCTATCTTTAGAATAAATACACTAGAGATTGAAAGATAGCATATGAGACACAAATAATGATGTTGAAGTATAAGGAGAACTATCTCATAGATCGACTAATAGTTTTAGATTTCGTAAGTGTACTTGGTGATTGACATTCCTTTAAGAGAGTTCATAGACTTAAAATCACTTTATAAATGATCATACACAAGCCATAAGCATGTGGACATATAATAAATCCCGTCATTATAGTTGTCGATTAGATCACTTTAAGTGAATAATCATATGTTTCTATGAGCAAGCATTTAAATACGAATTTTAGGACAAAGGATAAAACGATAAAACGGGTGACTTGGGTTGCAAACCAAGCCACCATTATCCAAAATACAACCAATTATCCAAAATACCTTTCCATGTCGAACACGGAAACTTAAAGGTTCTAAACATACAAAACATGATTAAAATAAGACAATAAAAAGCAAAGCTCCATGAAAGCTATTCCTAGCTTCTTGATGGTTTCTCAAGCTTGCTTTTCTTTTCCCTTGTCTTTGCTTGGTGGAGGCCCTATTTACAATAAAATGGGAGATACATTATCACAACTTTGTATCACAATACCATAGTTGAATTAGAAACATAAAAGAAAGGATAGTCATTTACCTACTGGAGTGATCTTTCCAGCCTTAATATCACCAACGTATTTGGAACAATTTCTTTTCCAATGTCCAACACCATTACAATAATGACATTTATCAAGAGGACCCTTCTTGATTTTTGATGTGCTAGCTTCATAAGTCCTAGCTTCGGTGAAAGTGGGAGCTTGTTTCTTACCCTTCCTCCCATTCTTCTTGAACTTCCCCCTGCTCTTAGTGCTTATGTTAAGCACATCCTTAGGTGGCTTAACATTTAACCCCATGTCTCTTTCCGCTTGCACAAGCAACTTGTGCAATTCTTCAAGAGACACATCCTTATCTTGCATGTTAAAATTCACCCGGAATTGAACATACGCTTTAACTTTTGACAAGGAGTGTAGAATCCTATCTACAATGAGTTCTTTGGGGATTTCAACCTTTTGAATTTTCAAGGTCTCGACAAGCTCCATAAGTTAGAGCACATGAGGCCTAACCTTTTGGCCCTCTTTGAAGTCGAGAACAAAGAATGCCGCGGCCGCCTCATATTGGACGATCCGCGGAGTTTGTGAAAACATTGTCACAAGCTTGGAGTAAATATCATTAGCGGTGCCCATCTTAAAGGCTCTCCTTTGGAGATCCGCCTCCATCGCAAAGATCAACACATTTTTCATTGCGGCGGACTCCTTATGGTAAGCCTCATATGCTTCCCTAGTGGCGGCGGTCGACCTAGTAGTAGGTTCGGGTGGAGAGGCCTCGGTGAGGTAATGAAGCTTGTCGTCACCTTGGGCGGCTAATTTGAGTTGGGCATCCCAATCGGAGAAATTTGACCCATTCTTTTCAAGTTTACATCGATCCATGAAGGATCGGAGCCATGATGAATTAGCGAGAGGCGTGGCGTTAGGGGTTGGTGTAGCCATTTGTTATGAGAAAAAGAAGTGGTCTACAAAAAAAAATAGAAGGAGTAAAACAAATGTCGTTTTAATAATAATAATACTCGTAAAAATTTATTTAAACAAGTTTTATTGCATTTATCTAGTGACCTCTACCCAACTTGATAAATGATTCCAAGACCCAAATTCATATTAACTTAGGCATCGGTAAAGCCGAAAAACAACCCTTATCAATATAACTCGGTGGATTAACCTTTTAATCGATTCTTCTTTTTAGAACTCTTGGTCGATAAATTTACATTAAAATTTATCTATAGCCCGAAACACATCCGGCAACCGTCGAGAATACTTTCGTTGAGTTCAACCCAAATTTCGAATAAATGTGTCCATGATCCAAACTTACATCAACTTGGGCATCGGTAAAGCCGAAAACAACCCTCATCTTTATAAATTCGGTGGGTAGACATTTATCACCCCACTTCACAAACGTAACAAGGTTTGTCTTACGGTAAAGCCGGCTCAACTCTCTTGCGAAACTAGTACTTCATGGGTTTCTAATTTTTGGTAAGGCTATATCTCAATTGTTTATTTTAGCGATAGGTCATGCCAATTCATTTTCTATCATGTTTTAAGTGAACTAAAGCGGTGACTACGATAATTGTGATTGACACGGTCGAAGAACTCGATTAAATGATAATGCATGTTTTAGTTATGGCGATTTAGCGATGCATGTGACATATAAATAAAATGCAAAGCATAAAAATAAACCCTAGTATGACCTTCCTAGAATAGAAAATCTAATTAACTATTACATATTCGGAAACCAACTCCATTGGTCCCTTGAACTTCGGTTATGGTACGCATCTCGAGGTAACACCGTCTTTATGTATCGCCATCTTGAAGAAATCCGTCTTTGGGAACTCCGAAATAAATAAATTACATAATAAATTACATAATTTCCTATTATACATATGTAACTAAAATAAAATAAATCTATTAAATTACAAAACGGTGATACGAGATCACAATAAATTACAACCGAATCGATATTCCCATACATTTCGGGTAATATCAATTAAAAAACTAAGGCCATACTAAGTAAAATTACATAAAATAAAATTACATAAAATAAAATTATGACAATCATAAAGAAAATGTAGCATTATAATATGTATGAACATGCCCAATTTTATGCTAAATCGCCTTTAAGTAGCCAATATCGTATATTACACGGTTTTTACGGATTTGTGTGATTCAACGTTTTATAATCACAAAAATTACATAAATTCATATTTATGCATAAGTTAATTACCCTAACCTCTTAGGACTCAAAATTTAGTCTTCACTAATTATTTGACCATAATTAACTCATATTTCTAAAATTGTTCATTAATGACCTAAAATTACAATAAAAACTATAAACTTCAAATAAATCACAAAATTTCAAATAAATTTGAAATTTGAAATTTAAACTCATGAACATTCTGGAAAAATACCATGACATTCATAATGTTCAAAAACTTAGGTTAAAAATTTCGAAATTTATCCGGAAAAACAATGTTGCGGTTTATTGGTTTTAACAAAATAATCATAAAAACATAAGAAAAATTATATTCATCAACTTTTCAATTTTAGATCTGAAAAAAATAATAAAATGCAACATGTGATGTTTTTCCTTAGTCATAGAGTATGTTTTATTAATATTACACTAATTAAGTCACTATTTATGCTATTTTTCTTCAAAAAATCATAAATCATGTATAAAGACTTCAATATAGCCTATTATTTTATACACATCTTGTAAAATTGTATGTGACAACATACTAAATTTCTATGACCAGATTCGAAATTTATCACATATTAACCTATTTTTCATCTAAATCCGATTTTAATAATGAAAAAACCATTTTTCGAGTATAAGAAGTCCAAAAATTATGAAAATTTACAGGTCATCTCAAAATAATATATGTGAAAACATATATAAAAATCACTGGAAAATTCAAAGTTTAGCTAATTTTAGTCCGAAAATGACATTTTATTCATAAAATCATATTTTTAATGCCATTATTGTATAATATGAACAATAAAAATCCATAAATTAACCAAAATATCATAATAACATTTTAGGACCAGAAACTTTAACATGCATAATGATTTTCGTGATATATCATAATAACACAAAATTAAACATGTTTTATATGTTAATCGTATAACTCGGAAAAACTTTTAACCGATTTGCATGCAAACAACCAATGCTCTTGATACCGATTGTTGGAAAAGTAGATCTATATACTCAACATATTCATATATGATTTAGGTTAAGTTAATCATAAAATTAATTGGTGATCTTATGCATGCAAACAATAATTAATATAAAGAAGAAATCTTTATCTTACATTGGAATTTTGGTTTATTTGGGCACAAGAGAGGTCTCCTTCTCTCTTGTTCTTGTGCTTTCCTCAATGGAAGAACTAAGATCCAAGTATAGGATCTCTCCCAAAGTATAATACCCAAGGCACACTCTTAATAAAATTAATATTATGTATACTAGAACAATATTAATTTAGTGATAAAATTGACCCAAAAAATATTTTGTTTTGGGCTCTTAAAACCGGTTAAGAGAAAGGAGAAGAAGAAGAAAATATTTTATCTCTCTAAAATATTTTATGATGAATGAAATGAATATCACACAACAACAATTATGTTATGTATTGTATATGAAAAATATATGGCAAAAACCCTTTGTTTTTCCTTGTGAAAAATCGGGTAAGAGGAAGGGAGGGGAGCCAATGCATGCTTGAGTTTATCTTTACAATGACTACTAGTTTGCATGGCTAGTTTTGTAGGGGAATGATTATGTTCACCAGTCACATAATCAACACAATAAAACTCCCTAATACTCCCTTAATTTCGGTTTACATAGATAATATGGACTCCATATTATCTTTGTCAAAATGTCAATTTGTCTTATGTTACATGTCATATGTAACATAAATTTGTTATGTATTTTTAACATATTAATAAAAATACGTCATATACAAAAATCGACTTAGCAATTCATAATTACTTGTACCAAAATGTTTTACCAATTTATAAATCACAATAACTTGTATTTATAATAATTCATTCAATTTCAATTGTTTCCTTAAACAGTAATTTCATCTGAGTAATGAAACAATTCGATTACTCAGACCGTATCTCATTTAATCAGATTATAATGAAATACGTAAATTTTACTTCCAAAATCGTCCGTCAATTTTAAATAATTTAATTGACTCGTAACGTTATACGATCAATTAATTGGTCAATTAAGAGTGTTGCCCTTTAGGTATGACCTATGGGATCAATCGATCAAGACTGGCCGCACGACGAATGTCAAACTCTAGTCAGTCAATCATTACCGATATGTGTGGACCAGTTGATAGTAAAAATATTACTTCCCAATTGTATTCTTTATAATGAGACTTAAACATGTGATCATCATGATCAACAGTTGTGATCGCATTATTGTCGGAGGACACATATTCCAACAGGGAGATCAAAAAAATTTCTTCAAACAAATGCTAGAGGAGAGCCAAAAGAGGGACACTGTTCTTTAAGGCATTGTTGCCCAAGGTGAGGAATTGGAGATTCAAATCACCCAATTGAAAGAATCCCAAGCAATCACTCCCCACCAATCCTTGGACATTGATCATGAATGTGAATTTGAAGTAGTAACTTTTGACATGAAAAATGAAGAATGGGAAGAGCCAATCTCCGTAAGCTCATGTGAGTATGAAAGTGTTGTGTTTGATGAGGAAGAATTGAGGTTGAGTAAGCCGAATACTCTTGACATTTGTGAGTATAAGGGTGTGTCTTTTGAAGTGAGTATTGAGATGTTGGAGGAAGAAATAACGAAGAAGAATGAAGCCACCATTTATGATTCGTATGAAGATAGCAACAATGATGATGAGCCTAAAGGATGGACTTGTAATATCACCTTGCTTGAGGAGCCTATCCTTGAGACATTTGAGATACCCTATCATGAAGAAGAACGTCCTTCCCCTATTCCTCATGAAGACTACTTGACACCTATCATGGAGCCAATGATCATTGAAGAGGACATGGTGGACCTTTTTCAAAAGGCCAAAGCATCTTACAAAAGCTACTTGGTGAAAAAGCTCAAAGAGAAACGTGGTCGTGAAGCTACTTGTGGAAGTTTGGCACCCATAATGACAACTTCTAAGGAGCTCGATCATCAATGCCATGAGAATTTTCCTACTACTATTGAAGGATTGACAAATTCAATTGCTATCATCATAACCAAAATTGAAGAAGAAATTGGTTAGTGGAAGTCTACGGATGAAAATGAACCATACTTCATGCCTAGTGTTGACAAGAATCATGGGCTTGCTTATTGGAAACATTGGGAAAGCTCTAGTGCCGAGGACAAAGCGAAATAAAGAACATATTACAAGCTTCCTTGCCAAATTTCATGTTCAAATGGAGCAACCCATACTTGTGTTTATTTGGAGCTTGTTCACAAGCTTTTGTTCTCCTATTAAGAGCTTTGAGCTCTATGGACAAGAATTTCCACAATTTGAACTAGTTTGGTGGAGTCCTATCTTAAACCACCAATTGTAAGATATTTCTTGGATTCCTTACTTTGTATAATATTGTACATTTTTGCATTTGTATTTGATTTCTTGCATGAGAGTAGTGAGAGAGAGAGTCTTCTTACATTTTTATTGAGCAAATTTCAGAAAAAGATAAGGAGGAATAACAAATCGGTGAAAGGGTATGATTGTGCAAGGAAAAGAGGGAAAAAGAAGAAAAGAAGCCAAAGACGGCCGTCCCGAGGCCTGGACGCCCGTCCAGGGCCCTCATCGTATTACTGTTTAGCACTGTCTTAGAATCCGAGCGGATTCGGCACAAGACGCCCGTCTTCAAAGAAGACGCTCGTATTCTCCACGGGACGCCCGTCCTAAATGGCACCTGAAACAAAGTTTTGAAACTGCCAGGAAATCCGAGCGGATTTTTGAAAAGACGCCCATCCCGAGTAAGATGCCCGTCCCAAAACAGAAGACACTCGTCTTCTTCCTGCTCCCAAAATAGCTGAGGTCCTGCCTCAAAATCCGCGAGGATTTAAAGGAAGACGCTCGGCTTCTACAGGCTAAAGACGCCCGTCCCGCATGAAAGACGCTCGGATTGGGGTCTTTTTCTCGAACAATCCACCCAGGCCCCACCCTTATCCGCTCGACTTCCCCTTTCTTCTATAAAATCACCCCCTTTCTCCCTCATTTCTTCACCTTATCTAACCCTAAAACACTCACCTTCATCCTCAAAAACACTCCCCTCACATCAAAAGCCAACAAAAACTCCATTTCCCTCAATTTCAAGATGATGAACCTCAAGGGCAAGGCTAAGAAGTTTGTTGAATCCACCGGAAGGAAACGCAAGGGATCATCCTCTTCAACTCCGCGAGAGGTAGTGCCACCAAGGAACTTCCGTCCCATCATGAGAGGAGAAATTGAACAACTTGAGTACTTCCAAGAGGTGCTTTTCGAATCCGATGCCCACCGCAACAACTTTGTCAAATTGCTAGGTAAGAACTATGAACCCACTCAATTCATAGATACTAAGGTGTTGGAAGTCCTTGGGATAAGGTACCACACCAAGATGTTCTTTGATGGCTTAGGGATTGGAAAACTTTTCCACGCCCATGAGGAGACGTACCTTAGTCTCACCCTGGAATTCTTGAGTAGCCTTCGCATTGTCACCAATACTCGAACAACTGTGGGCATGGACTTTAGGTTGTGCAACCTAGACCATAAACTTACTCTTGATCAATTTGCCCTCATTTTCGGTCTTGAAGTGCCCACCAACTATACCGAAAAACCTGTTGATTTCGATGCGGACCTACTTTGGAGGGCTATTTCTGGGAGGAATTTTACCGGTTTAAAGCAATGCTATACCTTCGCCATCCAACATCCGGTGATTCGGATCACCGAGCGCTTTGTGGCCGGTACCATCAATGGGAGGTACGAACAAGATAGGTGTACTCTCATTGATTTAACTTTTCTTGAGTCCTATTTGAATGTTCGGGGGACGAGGCGCTATAACTTCAACACCCCCCTTGAGATACTTACAAGTTTCATGATTTTGCTCAAGGGACCACCCAACTCAAGACCTTCGTAATGGGAGGTCTAGTTACTATTCTGGCCAACTACCTTTGCCCCGGGTTCAACGCCCGTGGGATTTATACCCCTCTTGAGGGGAGTACTTTAATTGATGAACATGCCGTCTTCACCCACCACCGATGGTGTAACTACACTCAAGAAGGGCGTGTAGAATGGCTCACAAAAGGGTGCACCTCCATCATCCTTGAGGGTTGGAATATACCGGGCACCGACCCAAGATTGAGCCCATATTCACCTCCACCAAGCTACCTCCTTGATATCCAAATCCTTGACAATCCCCCTCAAAAGGAAGAGCCGCCCCTCCAACAACAAGTACCTCGTGGGGTACCGGTACGGCCTACTTGCCCACCTTCCTATGTGCCTATCCCACCATACCCTACTCCTTACACCCAATTCCGACCGGAAATCCCCAATACCCCGGGTATTAATGATTTGATGAAACTCATGAATAGAGTGGATCTCGGGGTACATGAAGGGAGGGTTGACAACTACTTGGCCCTTTATCCCCAATACTATAACATGGCTCAACAAGGGTATATTGACCCCAATGGTCCTAAGCCCTCTTGGGCCCAACCGCAACATTTGTTCCCTAATCAAGGGGAGCAAGCTTGGAATCTTGGTGGTGGAGGGTACTCGGGCCAAAGAGGAGGGCATGATCAAGGAGGATTTGACCAAGGAGGGTACTGGGGCCAACCAGGAGGGTATGACCAAGCCGGGAGTTCTTACCGGTATGGTTACTCCCAAGATGAGGAGGATGACGAGTGAAAGAGGCCTACCTCATCACCTCTATTTGTATGATACTCCTCTCTCCCTCTCTCTTTTGTATATACATTGCATTTAGTGTAGCTTTCGCATGCATTTGTGTCATAGTTCATATAGTATAAGTTGCATTGTAATATATCTCACATGATTCATGTAGTTAGTTGCATATAGACTAGAATTCATGCATAGTCACAAATGACCAATCCTATTCTTTTCTACACTAGGAATAGTGTTTAAATCGGTTTGGGGATGTTTGATCATAGGTGACCATAGTTAACTAGAAATCATGCATCATATAATATAGTTTAGTTTGCATTCATTTGTTATATATATCATATAGAATTGCATTTAGTTAGAGTATGCATTCATTCATACCATATCATTGCATTTGTACTTTATTTCAAAAAATCAAAAATCCAAATACATGTTTTTCTTTTTATTCCTACTCCTACATGTACATTGAGGACAATGTCCAAAATAAAGTGGGGGATGGGAATTTATATTCCAAAAATGCATAAAAATTGAAAATTTCGAAAAATCCCAAAAATATGTTCTTTAATTTAGTAGTGTAGAATTGTATATACTTGTGTTTTTGTCCTCTTCTCACACAGATACAACACTACATTTGAGGCATTAGCAAAGGAAAATGAAGACCGATTGGTGTGATCGTTCTAATCTCTATTTCCCTTCCATTCCTTTTTCATTATTTATATGAGGAGGATGGGCTTACATGTCAAGGAGGATGTGGATTATTTTGTTGTTGTGGTTTATGTATCTATGTGTTATTAGGAGTTGCATTTAGATTATATGACATATTAGTTGGTAGAATCATATGCATTAGGATGTTTATAAGTTAGTTGCATCATGGCATATAGTTTGCATGTTAGAAAAATTTTGTGAAACCGTCTACTTGGGAAACTTGACAAGTGTATATAAGGCCCTTGTAGATGCTTTTTCTTCTTAAGACTTTGCTTGTTAGAATACTTGTAAAACACCCTAGGATGCGTCATGCTAGTATCCTTTGACCCATGGATTAAGGCCTAGTCAAGAGTACCTTGTGGTGTGATAACTCCTTGGCTACCGTTTATTCCAAGGTGACCCTTGAAACCATGCATCCATCATCCATGTTCTACCACATTTTTACCATCAAAGGGAATGGGCACAAAAAGAAATTGATTTGAGTTCAATGAAATGAAAAGTGAAAGAAAGTTTGCAAAATGCATCAAATAAAAACAGGAGCAAAAACAGAACTCCTAAAGCTTCAAATATAAGGCACCCTCACTACATATGGGGTGACTTTGAAAATGTTCAAAAAGAAAATGCAAAAAGTTGAAAGTTGTCAAGTATTGAAATGCCAAACATCAAAGAAATGGCAAAAGAAAGTGTTCTCAAATGTCAAATGCCACAAGAAATTGGTGGGGAAAACAAACAACAAAGCAAACTCCCAAATGAAACTCAAATACTATCGATCCCTTTATCCATCGTTTCCACTTTTGTGCATGGTATAGAGGGGACGACCCTTCTTCTTGTCTAGGCAAGAAGGGGAATTCCGCGATCCTCCAGTGTTTCTAACACCATAGGGAGTCTATTCTTGACAAAAGCATTTAAGAATTGAGGACAAAGGTACCCTGGCTTGACACAATTTGGAGGTGATTTATTGGTATCCTTCTAGGCTTTGTAGTTTGAAGAAATTTCATCTATGAAGGAGTGTGTACCCTTGAATTGCTTCCCTTGTAGATAATTTCTGCCACTTAGATGAGGAAAGTGGCTATTCTTTTGTAGATGCATCCATTACTGATTTTGTGTGCTTAATGATTGGATGTGTCGCCATTTTGGCAAGACCCACCTTGCCTTGCAGGAAGGCATCCTACCTCATGGTTGTCTTGTTCTGAGTTGAAGGGGCGGAGTGAGACCCGCTAATTGTCTCACATCGGCTATATTGCTAGGATAGTTTAAATAAAGGTCTAGTTTTTGTCACCTCTTTACTTGGGACGAGTAAAGGTTCGGTTTGGAGATATTTGATGTGACCATTATTTGAGCATATTTAGTCCCCTAATTGAGCCTATTTTGCATACTATTATATCATTCCATGAACATTTTATCCGTCAAATGCTTTCTATTTTGCTTTCCTAGTGCATTTCGTATGTTTTGTAGGAAAGAAGATAATAAGGCGGAAATTCCCGTCTTTCGTGCATATTTGGAAGCTATTTTGACGATGTTTGATGGACTAGTATGAAGAGGAAGCGAGAGCTAAAGACCAATCCTACGAGAATAGAAAGAAAGTGAAGGAAAGGATTCTGTCACAGAATCTGAGCGGCCTCACTGGCAAGACGCCCGTCCATAACGACAATCCGAGCGTCCAAGCAACAAAGACGCTCGGATTCCTCCACTACAATCCGAGCGGATTCCCAGAAAGACGCCCGTGCACCCCCTCTAGAATCCGAGCGTCTTCCCTTCCTGGACGGACAGACCGCAACGTCTTCAGCCGAGATGCTCATCCCTCCAAAAAGACTAGCATTTCCCTGCTTAAAACTCAAACATGTAATTACTAATTTAGCCTTAGTTAACCTAATGAAGCTCTACTATTTATACCCCACTTGTAAATAATCTAAGGGGAGAGGAAGGGAGAGGAAGGAGATTAGGTTAAGCCACTACATTAGAAATTCCACTTAGATTCAATTAGGAGTAGATTAGAATAGATTACTCTTTAATCTTTCCACAAATCTCACATTAATCTCTCCTTAATTATTGTTCAAATTTTTTATTCAAGTTTATTATTGGGTAATTGGAGATTATTGGGTTTATTGGGAGATTGACAACCTTCCATCAATCATCAAGTTCTTCTATTACTCTTTGCTTTATTTTTTGGATCATCTTAAGTTGGTATAATTCTTTTACCCTTTACTCTTTATTGTTTATTTCCTCATTCTCTTATCATATTTACACTTATTGTGATGATTGACACCATTAATGACATGTTTACCATGATAATAAGTGAGTAGTCTCTTAACTAGGATTAGTGGGTAATTAGGGGAAATCAATATGGGATTAATCATGCTTAATCTAATATGTTTTCATAATTAATTGCTTGCTTGTTGTGATGTCAACTTTATGCACATGTTGTGTTTGAGGAAATGCTAAGCCTATGAATCCTTGCATTTACAACCATCTCTTATCTATTCAACTTGACTTGTAAGATATAAACCAACTCGAGTCTTGTTAGACCATGCATAGAAGTTGATTAGGAGTAAAGTAAGTCTACTTGTAGGTGTTGTACAAACTAATCGATTCGGCTCCGGGACCCAACTCTTCCTAAGAACCGTAAGACATAAACCAACTCGGTTCCTCCACAACACTAATTGCTTGCTTAACTTTGTAAACATGTTTGTATAATCAACACCATGAATCCCCTATGACCCCATGATATCCTAGTGCTTTTAGTCATTTGTTTATATTTCTTAGTTCATTGTTTGCTTTACTTTATTGCTTGAATTAGTCTAGAACACGACTACAAATCCCATCAATTGTGACACTAGCCCAAATTAAGACGGATAGACTTAGAACCCAAAGCACACCGTCCCATGGATCGACCTCGACTTATCGCTAACTAGTTGTATATTAAGTATTATAAATGTGTTTGATTGGATGTGACCCGACGACATCACCTATCAGTGTTGGCCTGAATTTCGAGATTATTGGCATATAGTGTTACTTAACAAACTCAACGATAACTTCGTCCTAAGTGGTGATGCTCTTTGGGTTAAGGGAAGAGTACCATTGACATGAAATGGGTTCTAGAGATGACGCGGAAATACGGGTAAAGAGTTCCTGTTTGACTCCCTTGATTGACATATAATCCTTGAAGGCACGGATGTGTCTAAGGGGATCCTCCACACCTTTGAACTTGGGTACATCGGTTAAGGTGAAGTTTCAGGTGGTTAATCTCCGACGGCCTCGAACTTTCGGTTGTTTTCAAGGTGGATGTTGTTCCCACGGGCTAGGAGTTGCTCTACATAGAGCTAAAGCCTTTTCTCAATTTCGGTCAATGGTGAAGGGTTATTTTCTTCGGACTCCTTGATCTCCAGATTGTCGATACGGGTCTCGACACGGCCTAGGGTGACTTTGAGGGTTGTGAGCAGACTGGCTAGCTAAGCAATTGTGAGATCTCAGTTGTTTTCAACATTGTTGGCGATGTTAGACGAAGCTGAAGACGGGGCCATTGTTTGAGGCGGAAAACGGCTAATGTTAATTCTCCATCCGACACGGTTAAACGACTAAACGCGGAAATGAAATGGGTTGAAAAACATCTCGGACTTAAAGTGGCGTAGGAGACCATGTGGAGCGCCTCGGTGCTTACTCGATTGACGGTGCGACAGTGTCCACTAGACCTTGACTCGTGTTCAACATGAGGGCGTGACGCCGTTGAACGAGTCTCGATGGTGAGACGACTCATAAGTAAAGACCCATAAGTATGTTTTATTTGACTCGGTAGACACAAGGCTGAATCGTAGTGGTGGACTCATATTATCGAAAATAAGAATTTTCAAAAATACATTTGTTACTTTATACACGGTTTCCGAAAATAGAGATCTTCGAAAACTAGCTAGATAGGATATTAAAGGTCGTCTTAGGTTTGTTTTCAAAAGACGGTTTGAGATAAAATTGTGACGGCCTTGAACACGGTTTGTCGTTTCCGAAGACGGGTTTCTGAATTTCAAAAGGTGAAAGTCTTGAAAGTCGAGGTTTGAAAAGTTTGAAATTGTTGTGGTCTCGAAAGTAGTGCGTTGTTTTCGGGATTTGATGTAAAACCCCGGATTATAAAAGAATGGAAAAACGTAATATAAAATAAATATCAGAGTATCATACTGATAAAAGGGTCAAGGTGGCGGAAAAACCTGGCCAATCCGGGTCGCTACTAAAACCAAAACCAACTAATACATTATTCAAAGGTTCTTAAAACATAAAGCAAACTCCAAATTTATTATTCATCTCGCCACACAGTACTTCCCCAGCAAGATATCATCCAAAACAGCAATCATCTTAACAACCTGAGAATGGGGGTCGACAATCAGTCGGGAGTAACTAGATGCTCTCCCAGTCATGTTTACAACAATTGAATATAATCAACAATCATTAACAAATAAAAGGTAAAACCAGTAAACATGTGAGATCATCTATACTCATGAAAACCCAATACAGCTTACCATGACTTATCAATCTTAGACGGAATCATGTAAACCTAAACCATATGCAAAGGTGCTTTTGAAACGGTTATGAAAAACCGGGTTTTGTATTTGTCGTTATGACGGCGTAAAAAGCTGCTCTTTTGCAAATGGTTGTGAAGAACCATGTTTTGAAGTCGTCATTACGAAGGCGCAAAATGTTGTCTTGCAATAGTTGTAAAAAAACAAGCTTTGAAATGGCCATTATGACGGCGCAAAAAGGATTTTTGCAATGTTTCAGAAAAGACATGGAAGGACTTATGATCACATAGCACATAGTCACTCACAATTCATTATATTATGCATAATGGTCACCCGGGTTTTGGCTTAAAAAGAGTGGAAACATAATGGCCTTTTCAAATGTAACACAAAATGTGTAAGGTTGATACCCTAGTCTCGTTCATGTAGGAAGTGAATGCTCTTTGACGAAACAGAAATGTGTGACATCAGTGGTATGCTTGACGTAATCGGGATGAGAAATGCGGGGATGAGAAAAATTAAGCCGACGAGACGATCCAATTGGTCGATAAAGGTGGGGTTTCGGGCCCGGACAAGGAACCCTATTTATGACCTTAATATCAAATAATGCATTCAACCAAGACCTCTTTCAGGTTTTACCATCTAGGGATCACAGTTATACAAGTGTCATAGTTTTCCCCAGTGGAGTCGCCAATCTGTTGACATGGGCCACCTACTCGCCAATCTGCGGATGCATAGCGGTCCGAGAGCCACGTTCGGATGTAGATACCCAGTATCTATTCAATCCCCAACAAACATCCGATGATTATCGGACTACATGCTTAGGAATTGCTATGTTTAATCAACAGTTTGTAAAACTATACGACGGAAAACTCAAAATGATTTCAAAAACAAAACATTTTCAAACGGGGTCGCAATGACACTAGCTAGAGTCAAAACCGACACCTGAACAAAACCGACTCGAAAATTTAAATCCTGACTCCAACAACGAGTGAGACCGAGTCAAACACAAAAAACAAACATCACAAAGCTTCCATGCTAAGTATACACGGTATACTTGATGGTCAAGTACAACAATCATGACATCCAAAACCTAGGATAGAACAAACCATGATTCCAAATGCGTGATAGTGACAAGACAGCTCGAAGACCCGCGAACATGCTCACACCTCTTCGAGTAGCCTATACGTCCACGTCGCTCAAAACGCACACAACAACACAATATTCTATAAATACCCCCCAAATGCCACCATTTGAAGGTACACGAACGTCCGCCCCCTCTTTTCTCCCTTAAAATTTTAGACCTCGACTTCCTGAGTCAACAAACGACACATACTTTCGACCTACCGATCGAATATACGAGCCATACACATTGTTTAGTACCGTCACCGTGCAATAAATCACTTGACCGACCATTTTGACCAACTACACTATCACTAAACAAAGGAACACTCATTACTTTACAAAAACGGTTTTAAACCGAGTTTTCTGATCTAACAAGTTTTTACACTTCTGTCAATTTCTCGTCAACAACCTAGCATGTAATTATAAGAGTATTATTAATCCTCTTCTTTCATGTTCTTTTATCTATTTTTATGACCTTAACATGCTAAAACATGCATAACATGGTCCAAAGTACGGATCGAATGAGCCAAAACTGAGTTTCGACCTGAAAAAGGAGCCCCTAGTCACAACTAGGTGGGTCGCGCCTATACTGGCTGCCCAGGTCAGAACTCGAATGTGTTTGAGTTTATTCTTTCCATTTTCATTTCATTTTATAATCGGTTTTTATCGTTTCAAATCATTTTTATGATAAATATTTTTAACCATAAATCATGTTCACCCTTGGTTCCTTATACCATGACGGTTTAAACCGTGTTTCGGTGATAATATTTGATTAATTACATTTTAAAGGGTATTTTAAAACCTTTTATTCATTTGTTTACTTTTTCAAAACAACCATATTAGTCATGCATGCATAATCATCCTTGGTTCTACATACCATGTCGGTTTAATCCAAGTACGATGATAAACTTTGATTAATTACAAAGCAATGAACTTAACATAATTAGTTCATAACAAATATATTTTGTATCTTTTCTCAAAAAACTATTCATGTCAAGCTTACAAAACCGAACCCGACATCGAATATTATCAACACAATAAAGATTATTCAAGTCCCGTTTTTCATATTAGCAAAAAGTGGTCTAAACAACCTTTTCCAACAAAGACGGGTTCTAACACCCTTTTACAAACAATTTCATAAACATTTTCAACAACCAGGAGACACCCCTTTGGGTTGTCGTTTGCCTCGCGCCTAAACAGGCCCTCTGATTTCCAGTTTTCAAATATGGGCAGGCTCCCTTGTGTCGCCCTATGAATCGCGCCTCAATAGGCTGTCTGATGCAGGTCATGTTTACTTTCCTGCACTCGTCTAGGACGACCCCACTTCGGGTAACTCAAATATAGGACGGATTAGATTGACAATTCCGCATTTTACTTTACATTTACAAAACACTTTTCTAAGACAAATGGATCATGTTATGCACCATAAAACTAACTCGTCAAATGGATGTTTAATTTCCGTCTTGTATGTAAACCAACACTAAATCCAACTTGACATCAATTACTTGATATTTGGATAAACAGCCGACATAACAAATTTCACATGTTAGGTTTAAACTTGTGGATGCACATTCATGCATTTTCTCATTTTATCAACTTTTACATATAACCAACCAAGATCGATCAGTAGAGGCCGCTACCACGGGCGGGATTGCGTATACAATTAAATGGCTTCCCAATACGTACATTCAGCTCTTACTCAGAAACTTTGGATAGTGGACACCCTTATCCAGGGCGAACGAGAGTCATTCTAGAGGTACGATGCTAAAGAGCTACGATTTCTTGTCTTAAGTACCTATGTCAAACACCACGTTTGCCTTGATTGACCTAGGTATAATGTGGATTCGAACTGTTTCCAAGGATCCCACACTTGCTTGACGGCAACCGAACATCTCTAACATCGTTTTGAGACCCTTGCCAAGACGGAACCGACCGATCTAGAACGATCCGGTCGAAAGCATTTATTATGCCGCTGACGTGGCTTTCCGACTACTGCACGTCCACAGATTGTATTGGCGTGTCGGTGGACCGATGTCCACAGATTGGCGACTCCGCTGGGGAAAACTAGGGCAGTTGTGTTTGCGATCCCTAGTTGGTGAGACTCGAACAAGGTCTTCGTTAAAATGCATTAATTGATATTACGGTTATAAATCGGGTTCCTTGTCCGGGCCCATAACCAAACCTTTATCGACCAATTGGCTCAAAATATAATAATTAATTATTTGTATATGAATACAATTTAATTAATTTCTTGTATAATATTGACTTATAATTAGTCAGGTGATTTTTTTATTTGATGACGATTTACGAACTCGGGCCAAGAGTATTTATTATTTACTTATACGATAATTAATTAGTAAATGTTATAAGATAATTTAGTAATTAATAGTTAATTAGCTAAAGTATTACGATATGTGTATATGTTTTGAGGCGGAGGTAATTTGCTAATTAAACTTACAGGAGGTTGTAAAATCAGCTAATAGAGTTTTATGGGACACATTTTATATTAATAAAATGGTCTATTATTACTTAATAGTTAAGTAGAAATTATATGTTAATTTATATTATGTACGTGTTATATAATTAAATTAATATTTAATTATATAAGATAATTAAATATACGACTTATAAGCATTTATGGGACAAATGTCGAAAGTCCACATGGATCCGATAATTACAAGTGCCGCCACTTTCTGATGATGATAGTCATCACATGTGGTTTGGTATTTTCCACTAACAATTCCTCATTTGTTTACATTTTGAGGTCTATATATACCCTTCAAAATACACATATAAAGGGTTGATTTTTAAGAGAAAAGAAAAATTCATTTGAAGAAGAAAACAACCACAAATTTCTTCATCTTCTTCCTCAAGAACTTGATCAAAGGTTGATCAAATCTCATCAAATAAAATCACAAAATAATAATATACATCAACTAATATTTTTAGTGTAATAATATTATACATCTAATATAAGTATATCCTATTTTTACCTAGTTAGTAAACTAGGATATCTTTGGGCTAATCTTGGGTGCATCTTAGAGAAGATCACCTATTTTGGTGATTGGGGTTTGGAGGATCATCCATCAAATTTTTAGCTCAAGAATAATAAAGGAAGGAGTCCTTTGTTGGGCCCATTTTTCCTTAATATTATGTAAGGATTTCTTATCTTTCATGTCATCGTTTAAGCATGCATGTAACTAGATCACTTAAAACAAATTTAACAAGTAATTTGGCAACTAATTAGAGGTTTCTAATTTGGCCCTTCAAGTGGTATCAAAGTTTTAGTGTTGCATGCATGTTGATTTTTGACATTTTTATCGAGTTATAAGATGACTTTATAAAATCGGAATTTTTGTGTAAAAATGTTTTGGCACGAAATTTTTTGCTTGCATGTATACATTCTAACCTAAAAATGGTTTTGGTCAAATTTGGTTAATTATAGAATTTTATTGCTAATTATGTGATTTTTCCGTCATAAAACCGACTTAATATGCATAAAATTGGTTAATTGTTAACTAAAATGAGTTGCATGTTAATTCTGGCTGTAAATTTTTAAATATTCACACATGCATATTTTACTTAGAGTAAGTAACATTTAGAAAATTAATTTGATTAATTTTGCATGATTATTGATTTTTAATAGTTAAAAGTCAATAAAAGGTGATTATATTTGTTAAAAATCATTAAAATGAATTTTGTTGCACGATAAAATTATCTAAGGTTACTTCCATGTAGTAATATTTCATGGGTTGATCCTCGTTAGCTCTTTTCTTCTCAAAGGCCATTTTTTAAAAAATAAAAAATAAAAGGAGGCAGAAACTCATATTTTTGGGGCAAAAATGAGCTTTTTGCTATAAATAAAAATTTAAACTTAATGTTATTATAAATCAATCAGTATTATAAGCTTATTTAGTAATCAAGCCCTTAAAGGTCTCGCTTGGTTCTCTATGCAAAGAGTCCAACCAAAAAACTTTCTTCTTGGTCGGCATGATGGCTGCTAGCACCCAATGACTCCTACATCAAGAGACATCATCATTATTAACAAGTACATATACTAGTTATGAAAATGCAATTGTAGGTGGAATCGTAATATTAATTTGTTTATTACCCGATTTCATTATAAGGGGCAAAAATGAGCTTTTTGTTTGTCGCCAATTCCCGAGCAATATAATCTACCCGATCTTCGTACGATATCAACGTGATATGCATAGATAAAATATAGGGGCACAGGAATCCGTATAGATCATATGGAATCTTGTTCTCGGGCATCACTCTCGATTTCAAGGACCTACATTATTACGGTATTAATTACGGTATTTAAAACACTATCTAGTCAGAATATTAGAATGTGAAATGATTTATTAAGAAACTTACTTCATCCAAATAAATAGGTGTTGGACATCAATCTCGAGAAGGCCAGCCCAAATGGCTAGCAGCTCCCATGACAGAATTGCTTCTTGCTCAATCCCCAAAATATCCTCATCGAGCGAAATAATTATCAATTGCTCGTTTACTATGCGACGGCTAGCCTCCAAATACAGTTCCCTCATCGTCAGCGTTCTTACTTTTTGCATGTATTCGCTCCCACAAAAATTAGTGGAGGTTATACGCCTAACATCTTTCATTTCGGGGAAATAATGATTTTCTCTTTTTGTGCTACTACCAGCCTATACATGTAGATAAATAAAATAATAAAAAATCCAAAGGTAACATATCCTAGTTGGAGTAATAAAAATAAAAGAGTACTTAACTAAATACCTCATCAACCTGCTCTTTCAATGATGAGGCAGTGGTAGGCAAGTCTGGGGACTTAGGCTTATCCGTCTTTTTTGTCCCCTATACAAAATTTCAATGCTTTTTAGAAATACAAAAAAAATATAAATAAAGGGAGGTTTTTAAAAAAATGGAGAAGTTAATTAAATACCTCATCAAGTTATTGTTTCGACGAGGTAGTTGGCATGTCTGGGGACTTAGGCTTATCCATCTTTTTTGTCCCCCACACAAAATTTTCATGCTTTTTAGAAATACAGAAAAAATATAAATAAAGAGAGGTTTTTAAAAAAATGGAGAAGTTAATTAAATACCTCATCAAGTTGTTTCGACGAGGTAGTTGGCATGTCTGGAGACTTAGGCTTATCCGTCTTTTTTGTCCCCTACACAAAATTTCCATGCTTTTTAGAAATACAGAAAAAATATAAATAAAGAGAGGTTTTAAAAAAAATGGAGGAGTTAATTAAATACCTCATCAAGTTGTTGTTTCGACGAGGTAGTTGGCATGTCTGGGGACTTAGGCTTATTCGGCTTATCCGTGGTTTTTGTTCTGTAAAAAAAAAATAACATATAAATTTAACATATAAAAACATTTAACATATAAAAAATTAACATATAAAGGTATTTTTCTAACCCCAACTGCTTTCGGTTGAGGCGGAGACGAACAAGCCAGGAAGATGTGAGAAAAAGGCCATTGGATGAAACTTCCAACCGCATCTGCCATAATGGTAATGTCGTCACGAACTGGGACGGGCAGTTGAAATTTTTCATGGCCTTCAAAGACTTCAGTTATCTCCACTTTTCTATGATTCGGCAAAAGTGGTTCGCCATGAACCAATAAATTTTCCGCTGATTTGGTGGGCAAGTCTACGAGACCCCGGCCAACACGCACATGTTTCGCGTATTTAGGGTCAGTAAGAATAACTACCTTCTTGTTTATGGCCTGAAGAATACACATACATTATATATTATATCCCAAAATTTAATAGAATTCATATAAATTTCACTAAAGACTTCATGCATACCTTGCCGAAAACTGGGAACTGATTTGAAGGGGATGTATGCTGATGTTTTTCATCAGCCGTTTTCTCAAGTTGCATCCCCTGATTATTGTCAGCTGTGGCGGATAACTCAAGTTGCATCCCCTTTTCATCAGACTCATTTACCTAATAAAATTAACCAATGGCACGATGTCAGAACTTATAGCATTAGAGCTGGCAGGGAACGCACCCCCTGATCTTACCCAAAAAAAAAAAAAGGAAGTCATATATTTACCTTATCGGCTTTAGTTATTAAAACTTCAGAAGCAGTAGGTACCTGATCTTTCTGAATGTCGTTGACCGATACTTCCTCCTCATGTATTGCCAAGGTAGTAGTGTTCTCTGCCTCTTGACCAATCTATTGTAGCTTACCCCCTTTAATGACATCCTCCATCATCTTCAATTCTTCTTCGGAAGGCTTGCCTCTGGAATTCATCTTTAGTATCACGGATGCCAATAACTAAACCTGCGTGCCAAAAATGTAATGTTTAAGCAATTTGTTAAAAACAATAACATGTGAACTTAAATGAAAATAATAGAATCAATGGTACCATGTCAGCCTTCTGAGCCTTAGCCTTCCTTTTCTTCTTTTTCAGGGCAGTTGTCCCATAATATTTCGTGACTCCAACATGTAACGGGACGCCCCTCAATCGACCTGGATGTTCGGGTCGGCCGATCGCTCTAGCAAGAACGTCATCACGACCATTGGGAGTGAATTTCCCTTCTTGTACCTCCTTCAATACCTTCTCCTATAATATATTAAATAAACTTCAAATTATATTTGTGACTAAAATAATAAAGTTAGTAATGAACTCGTCTTAATAAAATAATGCTTACTATGTTGGCCAACACTTCTTGATCATATTTGTCACACGACCGGGATCCATTAGGCGTGTGCCCTTCTTTATAAGTTACGTGCAGATTCAAGTTGGTCGCTCCCTTTGCCACCTACACATTAACATGGTAACAGTTATATATATAAATGTGTATCAAGTCCAAGTGTGATTAAAAAATCAAATAAACAGGGGGATGCTACATACGAGTTGGTCTTCTATCAATATGTAACCGCCTTGAGAACCATACCATAACCCCTTCTTGCATGAAATGTTAGCATGATTTCTTTTGCTAACGGCCTTCAAATTATATAAAAGCGCAAGTATATGAGATAATAAAAAAATTATAGAGAACTCATTAATTAAAAAAATGATAGGTAAATCATTAAAAGGCGAGGATACTTAACCTCAAACTTCTCACTAGCTCGAATCGCTTTGAAAAGAACCCATTGTTCCTGAGTGATGGTGGGACACTTGTTTGACGGTGGGCTCTTACGCATCTCCCCCGTCTCCTTGTCCACATACAACCAATACTTACCAACGTCACACTTCCACTGCCTTAAGACACCCCCTGCCTTATTTATTAAATACTTATCATAGCATTCGCCAATATCAAAGGCTTCCTGCATCATCATATCATTCAATTTACATAGCATTCAATTTACCTCCAAAACAAAATGTTGTTTCGCTACATAAGTTATCATACCTTTATACGATCCAAGAATAACTTCTCCAATACAGGATTCAAATTCCTCATTTCATCTAAATGGATAGACACAAACTGTCTTGTTACACATCCAATCCAAGTGGATAAATCCTTCGCATTTGGACCAGTGGGCAAACCCTTCGCGTTCCATGTTATACTAAGCGGCTGTTTAGCCGCTATAGCTGCAAGGGCTGCAGGGCACATCGTAGCACCCGTCTCACCAGGCTTATTATCCCCAGGCTTATTATCCTTTTGACTTCTTTTCTATTTTTCACCCATGATAATCCTAAAACCCTAAATATGAATGGAATAGGAAATGAACAAAGAAATGCAGAGTATCTAAAACCCTAAAGAGGAATGAAAATTTAAAACAACAGTTTGATCTTCTAAAATCCTAAAACCCTAATAAGAGGAATGAAGTAGATGATGCGGGATGATAAAGATAACAAAGATGACGAAAAACAAACATATGAAAAACAAAAAAGATGATCTTAAAACCCTAATGACGAAACATAAAAGTGAACATACCTGATGATGATGATGATAAAGAGAACGAGCAGGATAATAAGGGAAGGCGTCAGAATCTGGTCGTCGAAAACTGGGCGACGGCCGGCAATGAGAATGTAGAAAGCGGGGGAGAGAGAATAAACTCAGGATACCAATGGTTGAACTGTTGTGTGTGTTTGTGTGGTATGCTGTATACTTGTATGTGTTTGTAAATTAGTTTTTTATTAGGACAAACTATTAACAACGGGTCCTTAAAACAAAACCGTTGTGATATGTTAATAACAACGGATCAATAAACGTCAACCGTTGTAATAAAGTTATGACAATGGTTAACATATACCCGTTGTAATATATTTTCACCCAATTTGCGCCAAAATGAAATGTATGTCGAAAAAAAGCAATGACAACGGGTAGAAGTACTATAATCGTTGTTGAAAGTAATAACAATGGGTAATGTCAATATAACCGTTGTTATTGTTTAACTCTTTTTTTTATAAATTCTTCAGAATAATTGTATTACGGTCCAAACTCAAATAATACAAAGAAAGATAACAACTCATAATGACATAAGCACTATATACTGCAACATTAATCAGCAATTTCAACAACAGCATCCACATCTAATAATAAGATGAAGAAAATAAGACAACAACAACAGCATGCATACTGCATATCTACAGGATTTACCATGCCAAATTTGGGAATCTTTAACAATGACCATTGCTTCTATTGGATTTTTAAAGCTACCAAAAGCTAAAGACAACATACATACACTCCCGCAACACATCTCAAACTTGCTATAAATTCAGAAAAGAGGCATCCCATTAGCTCAGTATCCATTAGCTCCCTACAACTCAGAAATAAACCATCAAATTACTTGTCTGAAAATGACTCAAAATGTTGGTCATCTATATCACTGTGTCCTGATGAATGCCCTAGGCCACATAGATATAGACAATGGAAAATTTGCTGGCAAAACCTTTAATCCTTTGAAGAATAAAATTATTGAGCTGGGATACTCGGTCAGCAGAATTAAGCCACAATGGGGGCCATGGGGATTCAAAGGGAGTCTACTCATTCAGTTTGGAACATCACCTGCACATGCAGAATTAGCATTTAAGCTTGACATTATGTTTCAACTCAGAGGCCATGACAGGAACGAATGGAATGCTCCAAATAGATCAACACTCGAACCATACCTCTGGGTAGCCACAGACGAGGATGCCGAACTTTTGAAGAATACCGTGGACTATGTCCAAGTGCCGTATGCGACCATCTTTTATGTGCAGCAGTCGGCCAGTTTAGAAAGCGTCGATGCCTACAACCAGGTTGTGGCTGTGACACCCCCATATACCAAGGAACCTTCAGAAGACCTTCCCTAACATATAAGGGCATCACCATCCCGGTTGCCCGAGGTAAGTAATCATCAAAAGTCGATAAAAGTGTTAGGTTCATATACATTTTATTAGACTCCTCTAATAGTGAACTAATTAACTTGTTAATTATTTGTTCTTAAGATCTAGTGCATGCATAACAAAATGAAAGATTTATAAGAAAAACAATGTTCCTTACATTGTTAGGTGTTTCGAAATAATGGGCACAAGTAAGGTCACCTTCCTTCACTTGTTCTTGAGCTAAATATGATGGATGATCCTCTTAAGACTCCAAGTATAGAAGCCACTCCAATAAATTTCACCCAAGACTAATCCCAAAAATCTCTACTAATATTAACTAGATATGTAGTAGAAATATTACCTTAATGATACTAATATTCTTATATTACTACCTCTAGTAATAGATTTAGTGTATTAGTATTTATAGAGAGTTTTATTGATTTTGCATGTGAAGAAGATTAAGGCAAAATGAGCAAAAACAAGTGAAGAAGCAACAACAAAAAATGAGCAACTAATGCCCCTTTTGTAAGCCAAAAAACCGGTGGCTTGTAGAGCTCCAAGGGAATATATTTTCTCTTGTTTTTATTCACTTGTTTTGTTTAGGTAGAATGTGTAAGAGTTGGAATGATTAAAGCTAGTATGCAAGGTCACTATCAAGCTTTAATCATAAAAAAATAAAGACAAAAGAGCATCTTTTGCTCATCTTATTTGGCCGAAATATTGGTCCTTATATGGTCCATTTTTGCCTTTTGTCATTTGTCCCACAAATGCTTATAAGTCTTATGTTTAACTATCTTACAAATTTAATTATTAATGTAATCATTTAACACTTAAATATTACACTTAATAATATAATATACACTCCACTTTTTGAGTAGTATACTACCATTATATCAACATATAATGGGTCCCATAATTACTAGTTGGTTAAAATTACAATTTCTTGTAACTTTAAATAACTAATTTCCTCTACCTCAAAACTTACATAATACCTCAACTAATTTAGTAATTTAACGCTTAATTACTAAATTAAATCTTATTTAATCACATTAAAATAAGACACAAAATTACACTCCCACAATTAATTAATTAATTAATTCGTATCGCATACAATTAATTAAATATCTATTTGGGCCTCATCCTATAGGTGTGACCTAAAGGGATCAACTGACCACCACCGTCACACGACAGTAATGTCAAACTCTAGTTAGCCAATCATTACTGATTAATGACGGTCAGTCGACTGTATAAAGAATCATCCCTCACGTATTATTAATATGATATTTAATAATGATATTTAAATCTTATGATCGCACTATTGTTGAGGACACATTTCCCAACAATCTCCCACTTGTCCTCGACAAGTGTGCGTCACCAATTCTCTTGTCCTATTACAATCTCCCACTCAATGCAAGGTGTCTTGCAGGTTGTACTTACATTTGATCATATCTTGAGTGGTTTTCTCGATCTGGAGATTAACTGTCTGACCGGAATTATCCATCATAGATACCTTCCGAGCGTGGCCACGCATTTCCAGTTAACTACTGCTCGAGTGGCCTTGAGATTTCAAACAACCCTGACAAGGGGTGGACAATTTCTATCGCCCTATTCCCTTCGTTCAGCCACAGTCCATCATAACCCAAAATATACCCAGTTTGACCTCATTTACAAAATCGTAGAGTATAAATCAAAGCTAATCAGAACTTCTACCAACTTGGGCGAATAGTCTCTAGTCAAAAGAATTGACTCATAAGAATACTATATTAGCTCTTGCCATGACCAGGCTTTATGAATTACCAGAACTCTATAAGCGGTCACTGCCCGACAGATTGTCCCATACAGTCTGTCTATGTGATCGACTAGTCATCCCATATGACTCTATGACACTTGAACTTGCCATCAATCGCATCACACTCTAGTCACTTGGAGACGCCACCTCATATAAGTAACTTGGGGCGAATACCATGTCAATCCAGTTCACTTTAATGGGGTTAAATTTGTCTCTACAACCCATTCGGATACGACAAGGTAGCGGGTGAGTTTAATAAAACTCAAACGATAAATGTGATTATCACATATGAATAGTCAATACACTCTTACTACTTCATATTCTATAATCTATAGTGTATTATAACACTAGTTAAAATGCAATACAAGCTTGGCAAGTGGATATACCTGATATCCATATATTCCAACTTTATTATTCGCTATTTCCTTCTATTCAATGTCATTTCTAATGACATGAATTTATCTAAGTATATGTCTAGACTTCATACTAGACCTGAGCTCTTTAACTTGAAAGAAGCTCCCACTGTTATCGCATAACTTGTGATAAAGTCATTTGAATAGGGATTCACTCTTAATCCCTACGTTGACCATATTATCACAATTTACTTAGATTCCTTTTGTAGATATTTCAATGCGCGAAACTAAAACACCTTTCTTAGTCTCTTACTCCTTAGTCAACAAGTCACCCTAGGATTTCAACAAATCCCTTATAGTTTGGAAACTAAAGTTTGTGCAACCCTTCAACACTTAATTTAGTTTATTATCCAAACATGTGAATGAATCCTTAACTCTTCTCAAGAATTTCAAGGATGTTCTTTAAGGCTCTCACAAGCCATATCATGGGAATTATCTTGTTATTGACTTATAATGCCCTAGGCATATGTTTCATCACCGCACATGCGTCTGTTGGCATACATGATCATTCTAATGGCGGAAACATTAGAAATCGATTTCATGTAATCAACAACTTAATGGGTTCAGTGAACGACTATGATTCCATCATAGTAAGTCCACTTTCATCATCATGAATAAGCCATTCAACTTTGTTGATATTAAACAGATACGAAAGAACTTATCCTCATAAGACTCTCAACTCTATGCCAATATACTCTCACATAGATTCAAAATCTAGAACACTTTGCATCCCTTTCCATGTCTCCCAATTACTCTTACCAGAAGAGAGCATTGGTATATTATTCTCAATAAGTAATATGTTATCTACATATAAGACATGGAGAAACAATTATAGCTCCCACTTAACTTCATGTATATCATGATTCTTCAATCATGTGAATGAAACAATTCACTATAATCACATGAACGAAAAGTATAATCCTTTAATGCTAGCTTAAGACCATCTTGTGATCACTTAAGATAGCTACGCATAATATGATAGGATTCTTAGATCTTCATCTAAGGTTTTGTGTTTTAAACACTTCCTTCTCTAAATTCCCATTTTAGAAAAGCGAATTTTTAATTGCCATTCTTCATTAAAATAAAATGCGGCAATTCCTAACACAATTTATCTGATCAACATCTTCATGTAAATATTATGCATTTGTGTACTCTGGAGCTCTATTTACTTTTGAGGAGACACGCGCCTTAAAGTAAATCTACTCTTGAGTAACAATTTTCGGATTGTAATGCTTCGGCTCGTATGTAACAAGGTCATGATACTATTACTTTCACAAAGTAATATTTTTAAACAATAAGACATGTGCGATAAACTCCCACTGAACTATGCTCTCATACTATCTTCATAGATAATAGATCAATACCAACTCCCACTCTATAATTCTATTACTTTCACAAAGTAACATTTCAACTATAAGAGATGTTTGTGACGATTCAATCTACTCCCACTCTATCTCTCAGAAATATATCAATATTCATGAGAGATAGCTTTGTGAGTCACAAACATATATATTTAACTGAGTGTTAGGAGTTTACTTAGACTATTATTAGCTTTTAAAAGGCCATCCTGACATGGCATCTTGATAATATACGAGTCTTATCCATGTCATCTGTTTAATAGACTCTCTATTCTAGGTATCTCATGGTTGACCATCCGTTTTGAATTACTTGTCCGTTTTGGATTGCAAATTCCCAAAATTGAGTTCAACAACTCAAACCTAACTCATATTACTTTGATCTTATGGGTAGTGATACTAGGTCATAACCCATCTTTAATAAATCAAATTTATTACTTAGATCTTTGCCACCACGATAGGATCGTAATAGTTAGAACTTTATTCAATTTGTTCTCTACGTCATTTTAGAAATTTCTCAAATCTCTCAAATGCTTCACCTTTTATTAGATTAAGTAAATATACTCTTATCTACTTGAATCATTGGTATAAGTGACGAAGTAGTCATAAATTCCCCTTGCGGTGATGCTTATTAGAACACATACATCGGCATGTATTAGTCTCAACAAATCACTTGCATGTGTCCCTTTACCACTAAAGGAAGTACAAATTATATTGCAAAGGAGACAAGATTCGCATATTCCATATGATTGAAAATCAAATGGTTCAATAATTCTAGTCGACACTAGCGTTTAATGTGTTTCTCATTTATGTAACCCAATTGAAAAAAACAAATGTACAAATCATTTGGATTACCAGTTATGAGTCTTTTGGTGGGTATTATGTAGATATCTTTACATGAGTTGGAACTGTCTAAAACTTGTGTATCATAAAGATAAGTGACATGGCTCACATCCATGTCTATTTTAAATAAAATACAACAATTGTATTTGAAGACAAAATATAGATCCTTTCATGTCTCACATGGAAATAATGTTTTAGACTAAGTGGGAACATAATAACAATTATGTAAATCATAACTCAAAGTTATTAGCAAAACAAGTACATAAATTTCTCTTGAAGTGGCGGCTACCCGAGCTCCATTTCATTGTCGGTGATCCACATCACCCTTGTTTAGCTTTTCCACATTTCCAAGTCCCACTTGGAGTAACAAGCCCAACTTTGATATCTTCCAAATACTTGGGGCAATTTCACCTCCAATGGCCCATGACATTACAATAATGACATTCCTCATAGGATTTGGCACCCTTCTTGGTCTTAGTCTTGGTAGTCCCACTATCCATTTCCAATTTATAATCAGGTTTGGGTTTCTCGCCTATTTTTGCCTTCCCTTTATTAAAACCAACACTCCTTTCATTTGCAAGGACACTCTTGCTAGAACTCCCACTGAATTTGAGATTTCTCATTGTTTCTTCAAACAAAGATGCCTTGGGTTTTGTAAGATTTTCTTCACAAGATTTTCTTTCCAAGGTGGTGGGCAATAATATTGGAGTGGGTGGAGTGGAGGTGGTAAAGAAGCAAAAATTTCCATCCTGACCAATGCCAATGCGTAATTCTCTAATCGTTTCATTGTCATAATCGGAGCATTTTTCATCGTATGATTGGAGCCATGTTTCAACGGTGATTGGTGTAGGAGTATTAGATGAATTCATTGCGTATAATTAACTACAAAAATGGAAATAAAGGAAATAATTATCATCTATCGTTTTAATAATACTCGTAAATTTAACTACAAGTATTGCATTTATATAGTGACCTCCACCCAACTACATAAATGATTCCGAGATCCAAATTCATATTAATACGGTAAGCCGAGTCATCCCTTATTAATATAACTCGGTGGATTAACCTTTTAATCGATTCTACTTTTAGAACTCTCGGTCGATAAAAATTACTCTAATTCTCATCTATAGCCCGGAACACATGAGACTACGGTCAACAATACTTCCGTTGAGCTCAATCCAAATTTCGATGTAATAACATTTTACTACCCCACTTCGCCAACGTAACAAGGTTTGTATTACGGTAAAGCCGGCTCAACTCCCTTATGAAATTGGTACTTCGTGGGTTTCTACTATTTGGTAAGGCTTTTTCTCAATTTTTAATATGTGAGAGGTCTTGTCAATTTATTATCTATCACGTTTTAAGTGAACTAAAGCGGTGAACTACGATAATTATAATTGACACGGTCGATGACTCGATATGATATGCATGTGTTGTTATGGCGATTTGGCAATGCATGTAACATATTAAAAGAAATGCAAAGCAATAAATAAAATTCCTAGTATGGCCTTCCTAAAAATAGAAAATCAAATAATCTATTACATATTGGAAACCAACTCCTTTGGTCCCTTGAATCTTCAATCGGCACGCCTCCCAAGACACCGTCTTTGTCGGATCACCTTTCCGAATGACACCGTCTTTGAAGATGCTCCAAAATTACAAATAATAATAAAAATACAAAGCTATTCCTATTATACATTTGTAAAATGGAAAAACTAATTAAATAAACATAAAAGTGATACGAGATCACATTAAATTACAACCGAATCAATATTCCCTTTTATTACGGGTAATATTAATTAAAACTAAGGTCATACTAAGATAAAATTACATAATTCAAAATTATATAAATAAAAGACATTCAACAATTGAAATATGCAGCATTATAATATGTACCTATCATGCAAAATCATGTGCCAAATCGCCCTATTTAACTTATGTCGTACATACAACCCGGTTTCATGGAAATGCGTGATAATAACCTTTTAAAATCACTAATTAACACTTAAATCACATCTAAACTCAAGTTAATTATCCTAACACATTTTAGGACTCAAAAATCAGTCATCACTTAATTTTGACAATAATTCAACTTGATTTAATTTTATGCTCATTTTTTACCTTAAAAACACAATATTTATGAAATAAATCCAAATTAAATCATAAAAGTTTCAAAATTTGAATTTTAAATTTTTGAACATTCTGGAATAAATCCATGACACTCATAATGTCAAAAAACATGGTTAAAATTTTCGAATTAATTTTGAGAAAATATAGATGCAGTTTTATCGTTTTTATCTCATAAAATGTATAAAGTATACGAAAATTAAACCAATAATTTTTATAACTTTAGATCTGATTAGTGGGATATTAATTCAACTTAAAATAATTTTCTCAAGCCATGCAATACGTTTTAGCTAATTTTTGCTAAAATAGTCACTATTTATGCCATTTTTACTCAAAAATCCATAAATCATGCTAAAGAAGATCTCTTAATCTAGAAATTTACATACACTCTGTAAATATTTCATGTGAAATCATATTAAAAGATCATGGCTTAATTCGAGATTTAACTATTTTTAACCATTTTACCTCTTTTATTCCATTTTTATCTCATAAAAATCATAAATCATGCAATATTAATCAAATTAACACGTCCTTTTACACACAACTTGTAAAATATGCATTTGAGATCATATAATATTTCCAAGGTCAGAAAAGAAGTTTAACTAATTTTAACATTTTAATTCCCATTTTAGTCATAAAAATGTAATAAAATGACCAAAAATCCTTAAAATGAGCAATAAATTTTCATAAATCATAAAAATGACCTAAAAACATGTTAGGACCAGAATATATAACATGCATGGTGATTTCGTGGCTTATACTTATAAATCACAAATTTTTAAGTTTTATATGTTAACCTTTTAACTCGGAAAAACAATAACCGATTATGCATGCAACATCCTTATGCTCTGATACCACTTGTTAGGTTCATATACCTTTTATTAGACTCCTCTAATAGTAAACTAATTAACTTGTTAATTATTTGTTCTTAAGATCTAGTGCATGCATAACAAAATGAAAGATTTATAAGAAAAACAATGTTCCTTACATTGTTAGGTGTTTCGAAATAATGGGCACAAGTAAGGTCACCTTCCTTCACTTGTTCTTGAGCTAAATATGATGGATGATCCTCCTAAGACTCCAAGTATAGAAGCCCTCCAATAAATTGCACCCAAGAATAATCCCAAAAATCTCTACTAATATTAACTAGATATGTAGTAGAAATATTACCTTAATGATACTAATATTCTTATATTACTACCTCTAGTAATAGATTTAGTGTATTAGTATTTATAGAGAGTTTTATTGATTTTGCATGTGAAGAAGATTAAGGCAAAATGAGCAAAAACAAGTGAAGAAGCAACAACAAAAAATGAGCAACTAATGCCCCTTTTGTAAGCCAAAAAACCGGTGTCTTGTAGAGCTCCAAGGGAATATATTTTCTCTTGTTTTTATTCACTTGTTTTGTTTAGGTAGAGTGTGTAAGAGTTGGAATGATTAAAGCTAGTATGTAAGGTCACTATCAAGCTTTAATCATAAAACAATAAAGACAAAAGAGCATCTGTTGCTCATCTTATTTGGCCGAAATATTGGTCCTTATATGGTCCAATTTTGCCTTTTGTCATTTGTCCCACAAATGCTTATAAGTCTTATGTTTAACTATCTTACAAATTTAATTATTAATGTAATCATTTAACAATTAAATATTACACTTAATAATATAATATACACTCCAATTTTTAAGTAGTATACTACCATTATATCAACATATAATGGGTCCCATAATTACTAGTTGGTTAAAATTACAACTTCTTGTAATTTTAAATAACTAATTTCCTCTACCTCAAAACTTACATAATACCTCAACTAATTTATTAATTTAACGCTTAATTACTAAATTAAATCTTATTTAATCACATTAAAATAAGACGCAAAATTACACTCCCACAATTAAGGAATTAATTAATTCGTATTGCATACAATTAATTAAATATCTATTTGGGCCTCATCCTATAGGTGTGACCTAAAGGGATCAACTGACCACCACCGTCACACGACAGTAATGTCAAACTCTAGTTAGCCAATCATTACCGATTAATGACGGCCAGTCGACTGTATAAAGAATCATCCCTCACGTATTCTTAATATGAGATTTAATAATGATATTTAAATCTTGTGATCGCAATATTGTTGAGGACACATTTCCCAACAAAAAGAACAATTACAGTTATGTTACAAGTGTTACATCTAAGTTAATAAGTGGAAGATACAACTCATCAACTATATACTACTTCTGCCATTACTCGTGAGGACTCATCCCAACCCGGACTCCAGCTAGCATCCAAGACAGCACCTGCTAAGACGGACTGCTCACCATAAGGGATCACGACAGACACACAAGACAAACAAGACAACCACACAAGGTCAGTAACTGAGGTAAGACACAACAATCAACCGTCACATAATACAAACACAACGAAACACACACAGAGTCACACCCACACTAATCAATCTCCGTCACCGACTGTCCACTGGACCAGCCGTGCCAGTGGGGGACCGCAGCCGTACCCACCAAATCCCCACGCATCATACCGAGCGATAACCCTGTCCCATTAATGTGCACATCCCCTCCCGTGGCGGGTTCCACGGAGGGCGAAACTAGGGCGTGAAGCCACTCCCGCAAGTAACTCCACTCAGGCGAGGACGCACCTCTAGAACCAGAGACAAAAAATCACACACAGCTGCAATACAACAATCAACGAAGCAGCACAACCAACCGACCACCATATATACTCAGCCACTTGAACACAACAACAAGGTATAACGATGACCGACACACTAGACAATCAACAGAAACTGAGTAGGCGAACCTACCTTTAAGCGACTGCAACGATTCCATGTCCACACACGCCACATCCAGCAAACAAGCAACACCTATACACAGAATGCAATCCTCTATCGTTACCCTTCTAACCCTAACTGGAAACACACAGACACGGATGATGATGACGACATACCTACATGTGGAAATCTGGCAAAGGAACTGCTACCTGACTCAAGCTATGCACTCATATGGCACAAGCATCCTAAAAGGCTCCCATGGAAGGTATTTGGTGAAGGGAAGAGGAAGGGACAACATCTAGGTTTAGAGGAAAGAGGCGGAAATGATTTGCGGTTTTAAGAAAACACGATTATAAACCCTCGCTGAAAAGACGCTACTCGATCGAGTAACTAACGTACTCGATCGAGTGGCCCCTACTCGATCGAGCATCCAAGCTACTCGATCGAGTAGCCTCTACTCTATCGAGTACCACCCGCATTTAAAGGAAGTCAAGGCACACGGTAACTCTGACACGTATCACTAAGGACTATTACCTGCTCCCAAGGTCGGTCAACGTTGGTCAACGGGTCCCTAAACGGACGGGTATTACAGTCTTTCTCCCTTAAAAAGAACTTTGTCCCCGAAGTTCAACTCACCCTTCCCCAAAGCACAAGACACGGAAACAAGGTCGACACCACCGTTCTTCCGACATAGGTCACTACTCTCTAGAAGTACTATCCCACCATGTCATCATTATCGACTTTCTAATACCATATACACAAATTTCTACGAATCACAACGTTAAGTACCAAATTCACTATATGTACTAACACAACTAACGACCATACTACTACTCCGAACTTTTTGCCACGCAGCCAAGGGACTATACTCCCACTAGTGCATGAATACTGTTTTAGCAGGATTTTCCTGAACGGATCCGGCCTGATGAGAGTTATTTGGGTATCTAGTTCTATGTATTTGGTACAGATTAAGGACTAATTAATAAGAAAAAGACTACAGTATAGATAATATTGCTTGTATTATATGAACGAATTGAATACAAATTTGTATATGAGATCAGTTATATTATCTATACTTTAGTCTTTTTCTTATTAATTATTCCTTAATCTCTACCAAATACATAGAACTAGATACCCAAATTACTCTCTCATCAGGCCGGATCCGTTCAGGAAAATCCTGCTAAAACAATTGGCGCCCACCGTGGGGCATCTAGTTCTTTAATAAAAAAAAAATATATATTTTTCCCTTTACCATCTTTTCATTTAATATTCACACACAAAAATGGTGGAACTCACCGCAGAACAACAGTTAGCGGCTGCCTTGGCCAAGATCAAAGAATTGGAAACAATCCAAGAGAAGGCGGCCAAGCGAAGCAAAATCAATAGGCTGAAGGAGTCTGAGTCTAGCCTGAGAAAGAAATTGGAAAATCAGGCTTCGGGCTCCAAGACCAGATTTGAACCAGGAACCCCATTCTCATCCATTATCAAAAACATTGACTTCTCCAGTTTTGGGACCCCGGAGAAGGATACATCATCTGATACTCCAACCATTCCCAATAACGAAACAAACAAGACTGAAGCAGCAATAATGATGGCCATGCTTCAGGAAATTCAAAAACTCCACCATAAAATAGAAAACATACCTGGAGTGCCGGACCACTGGGTCAAGTAGAAGTTGACGACTTTGCGGACTCACCTTTGCGGATGAAATTGCAAAGATTGATCTCCCAAGAAATTTTTGTTCCATCCATGAGAACTTATGATGGAACCTCTGATTCACAAAATCATGTTGCCATATTCAAACAGAAAATGTTGGCTGCCTCAATACCCAGTGAACTCAGGCAGGTCTGCATGTGTAAGGGCTTTGGTACAACCCTGACCGGAGCAGCATTACAGTGGTTCATTAATCTTCCAAATGGAGGTATCAAGAATTTTGCAGAATTAATCAATGCCTTCAATCAACAATTCGCGAGCAGCAGAGATATGGCTAAGAGACCCAGTAACCTGTTCCGGGTAAAGCAGCTTCCTGAAGAATCTCTCAAAGAATTCCTGGCCAGATTTGTTAAAGAAAAAGTGGCCATTCCCAGGTGTGATGAAGAAACAGCGGTAGAAGCCTTCAGGCAAGGGGTCCTGCTTGACAGTGACATCTATGCAGACCTGACCAAGAAAGCATGCCCAACCTTTGCTACTGTTCAATCCATTGCCTTAGAGCATGTCAGATTGGAAGAAGACCTCAACTTCAGAACGAACTCATCCGGGGGAAAGCAAGGCTATGGACACACTAACAGGAAAAGCTCCTACCAGAAAGGAGGCAACCCCAGATCAGCACCCTATTCCAGGCCTGAAAGATCTGAAGTCAACATGGCACAAGAACATAGAGGTAACCTTTCTAGCCTACCAACTATTCCTGAATATAACTTCTCTATCAATACTGCAGGATTAATTAAATGCCTAGAAAGCCTGGGAGATACAGTCAGATGGCCCAAGAAATCAGACAACCCCAGGAAAGACCCAACAAGATGGTGTGACTTCCATCAGGACATCGGGCACACCACAGAAGAATGCATCTAGCTCAGGAAACAAGTGGCATATCTCTTAAAGAAAGGCTTCTTGAAGGATTTAATCCTGCAGCCAAAGAACAAAGATGAAGGGCAAAACAAGAGGGATTCAGGGAACAGCAGAGATCCTCCTCCTCCTCCCCCCATCTATGAAGTCAAGTTCATAAATGGAGGATCGAAAATCGTAGTCCGACCATTTCTCACCAAAAGAATATCCAGGGAATCCAGACTTCAACCTCCTTCCAGGCCCAAGTCATTGCCCGCTATTACCTTTGATGACTCGGACTTGCAGGGAATATCAGATCTACATCATGACAGCTTGGTAATCACCATGCAAATTGGCACAGCAAAGGTATCAAGAATCCTGATAGACGGAGGCAGTTCAATCAACCTGGTGATGCTTGACGTCCTCAAAGCTATGAAGATAGATGAAGGAAAGATCATCAAGAAATCCAGCGTCCTGGTTGGATTCAGCGGAGAAACAAAGAACACCTTGGGAGAAATCAGCCTGCCAACCTATGTGGAAGGCGTGGCTTCATATGAAAGATTTGGAGTAATGGATTGCCTATCCTCATATAATGTAATCCTGGGCAGACCATGGATCCACAATGTCAAAGCAATCCCATCAACATACCACCAATGTGTGAAAATCCCAACAGAATGGGGGATAACCACCATCAGGGGAGAACAGAGGACAGCTCAGGAATGTTACACTCAGGCTTTGAAACCCTCAAAGTCAGGTAAGTCCCTTGCATAGCAATTAAAGTCACCTGTCAGGGAAGAATATGTAGCACAATCACAGATGGAAACAGGAGAAGTCACATTAGACCCAGAATTCCCTGACAGGAAAGTACTTGTAGGGTCAGATGCACCCGACTCAATCAGACCAAATCTGGTCAGCTTTCTCAAAACTAAAATGTCTTGTTTTGCTTGGTCACATTTTGATATGACTGGTATAGATGCTGATGTTATTACTCATAAGTTGAATATTGACAAATCCTTTAAGCCTGTACAGCAAAAGAGAAGAAAATTCGCTGCAGAGAGGCATGAAATCATCAACCAAGAAGTTGACAAGCTACTAGACATGGGAATGATCAGGGAAGTAATGTACCCTGACTGGCTTGCAAACGTAGTAGTAGTCCAAAAGAAAAATGGCAAATGGAGAGTCTGTGTAGATTACACCGACTTAAACAAAACCTGCCCAAAAGATCCATTTCCCCTGCCACACATCGATGCGATGGTAGATGCCACTGCAGGCCACGAAATGCTAACATTCATGGATGCCTCCAGCGGATTCAATCAGATAAAAATGTACCCTGCAGACCAGGAAAGCACAGCTTTCATCACTGAAAGAGGTATATATTGCTATACTGCTATGCCCTTTGGATTAAAAAATGCAGGTGCAACCTACCAAAGGCTAGTCAACATGATGTTCAAAGACCAGATAGGAGACACCATGGAAGTCTATATAGACGACATGGTAGTCAAGTAAAAAAAGGTAGAAGACCACGCCACGTCAAATACCTGGAAGTAGCATTCCAAATACTGGAGAAATTCAATATGAAGCTTAACCCACAAAAATGCCACTTCGGAGTCTCAGCAGGCAAGTTCCTGGCTATATGGTGACAAAAAGAGGAATAGAAGCCAGCCCTGAACATATCAAAGCTATTCTAGAGCTAGAACCACCAAAGACGGTCAAATACATACAAAAGCTGACTGGAAGAATAGCGGCCCTGAACAGATTTATTTCAAGATCATTAAAGAGGTGCAAATCATTCTACAACCTGCTAAGAAAGAACAAGGAATTTTCATGGACCCTTGATCATCAGGCCGCCTTTGAAGACCTAAAGATATATCTATCCTCTCCTCCCTTGCTGGCAAAACCAGTCAAAAATGAACCCGTGACAGTATACCTGTCAGTCACAGAAACTGCTGTCAGTGCAGTCTTGGTCAAAGAAGCAGACGGACAACAACACCCAGTCTATTATGTAAGTAAGAGCCTACTAGACGCAGAGATCAGGTATGGCCTGCTTGAAAAATATGTTTTAGCTTTAATTATGAGTTGCACAAAATTAAGACCATACTTTAAAAGCCACCCTATAATAGTCAGAACCAATCTTCCTATGAAATCTGTACTTAGAAAGCCAGAATTATCCGGACGAATGTGCAAATGGTCAGTCCAGCTGAGCACATACAATATAACATTTGAACCAAGGACAGCAATTAAGTCACAAGCATTAGCAGACTTTGTGGCTGATTTTAGTCCGACCCTAGAACCCGACCTTATAAAAGAAGTGAATAAACTGACCAGCGACCAAACAGACCTAGAATGGACCCTATTCGTCGTCGAGTGCACCAACATGAGGGCACGGGCACTGGGTAGTACTAAAATCACCACGGGGGATAAGATAGTACAGGCTATAAGTCATGTGCATTTGAAGCTACCAACAATGAGGCGAGTATGAAGCCTAATAGTTTGGATTAAAGGTATGTATTGACCTTGGTGTACAGAACCTAAAGGTACGTACTGATTCCCTTCTCATCTCCAACCAAGTAAATGGGATATATACTGCAAAAGACCCAAAAATGATGCTTTATCTAGATGTCGTTCAAATTTTAAAAGGAAAATTTCGAAGCTTCAATATTGACCAAATTCCCAGGGACTTGAATACCCATGCCGATGCTCTAGCCGGCCTAGGATCTAACTTCAGTCCCCTAGACTTCGACAAAATACCCATCGTACATTTACTAGAACCTGAGATAAATAAACAAGATGAAAGTTTCCCAATTTATATTGCCAATTCATGGACAAAACCCTACTATGACTGGCTACAACAAGGAATCCTTACCCTAAATAAACAGGATGCCAGGGCACTAAAAATAAAAGCTGCTTCGTACACTATTATTGTCAACGTGCTTTTTAAGAAATCGCAGGCTGGGCCGTACCTCAGATGCCTGGAACCACAAGAAGCTGAACAGATATTATCAGAAATCCATGAAGGGCACTGTGGAAATCATAAAGGTGGAAGAAGCCTGGCAAGCAAAGTACTCAGAACAGGTTATTATTGGCCCACCCTGAGAGCCGATTGCCTAGAATTCAGCTCTAAATGTAAAGCTTGTCAGATTCATGGACCATATATCCATCAGCCATCTGAAGAACTACATTCTATATCCGCGCCCTGGCCATTTATGAAATGGGGCATGGACATAGTAGGAAAACTACCTCAAGCACCCGGACAGAAAGTTTTCATGCTAGCAATGACTGATTACTTCTCCAAACTGATAGAAGCTGAATCATACAGGCAAGTAAAGGAGAAGGATGTCATAGCATTCATCAAACACAACATCATATGTAGATATGGCATCCCCTCTGAAATAGTATGCGACAATGGCACGCAATTTGTGGGAAAAAGAACAGCAGCCTTCTGTGCTCAATGGAACATCAACCTGGTAACATCCACACCAGGATATCCAAAAGCCAACGGTCAGGCAGAATCCAGTAATAAGGTGGTAATCAGCTGTATAAAGAAGAAGCTGGAAAGAAGAAAAGGCAGATGGGCTGAAGAGCTTCCCCTGGTCCTCTGGGCTGACAGAACCACACCTAAAAATTCCACAGGCCAAACCCCTTACTCCTTGGTCTATGGATGTGAAGCAGTAATCCCGGCTGAGGTAAAAATTCCATCAGCCAGATACAGCATGAACACAACAACCAGCAATATACCTCTAATAGAGGACAGCCTGGACCTAACAGAAGAACTAAGATGTGCAGCCAGCATCAGACTAGCAGCATATCAGCAAAGGGTTGCGAAAAGCTACAACAAGACTGTCAAAGCCAGGGTATTCAGGGTAGGAGACCTTGTCCTCAGGAAAGTCTTCCAAAACACAAAAGAAAAGAATGCTGGCAAATTGGCCCCAACCTGGGAAGGCCCCTACCTGATTGACTCAGTAGTCGGCCAAGGGGCTTATAGATTACAAACCCTGGACGGCGAAATGATCCCAAGAGCTTGGAATATTACACATTTAAAACTATTTCACATATAAAATATATCTCTCAATCCAGGTATAATTTTCCACCTTAACATTTCTTGCCTGGCTTGATATGAAACTACATGTATGATACTTGCCATTATATGAATAAATGTCGTATATGATTTCTTCAAATTATGTGCCCAAAATCTTATCTATGTTCTCATATGCACTTTTACCAAGTAGAATCTTCAATACTTGTTTTACATACTGCATTTTATCTAAAACAAATCCTGAAGATTGGGGGCCACCCCCACCAAATATCCAACTGATATCCAAATTTCAGTTGCGAAACAGGCCTTTAAATACTGAGCTCCACTTAACATACAAACCTGGAAAACTCCTTCCTGATTTGTATAACATAAATGGGTCATAAGCCCTCCAGACTGGCAGGGGACATAAGCCCTCCAGACAGGCAACAACCCCACCCATAACAAACAAAAGCTTAATAATATATATTAAATCGCGATCCAAAGACAAAAATCGCCCGATCCGATCGAGATAAGCGGCCGATCCAAAGACACACCCGACATTACAAAAGTACCTTATCAAAACACAAAAAGAAACAAACAAAGACCAAATATTTATTCATTCAAAATATTCGGCCCTACCACACACCTAATAATCATCCATTCTAGGAACATCCCCCCTGGATGGGCCAACATTTTTTTTTAAATATTCATTCCAGGGACATTCCCCCTGGATAGACCAAAACCTAAAAGAAAAATCTAAGTATTTTTGAGCCAGTAACCGACTCACAACCATCCACCATTTCCTGGTCGTCATATTTTGCCTTGGAAGGAGGAGAATCCACTTCTTCTTCTTGACCCATATTGGCCAAATCAGGATACTGAGCGTCTAATGCTGTCTCATCCCGGTCCGGATCCCAATTAGCCCGGTCGGATTCCGGATCCCTCATAGCATCAACCCGACCTTTCCCAAGAAGAACTGAGCGGATCGACCAACCGCGCCTCCACCAATTCCTTTTCAAAGAGAAGCTCCTCATTTTTTCTCAAATGATCTTGCATTGCCTGCTTCTCGACCTCCAACTCTTGCCGACAACCTTCTCGGCATTTTTGTGGCCACCTCACAAACTATAGCGACCCTAGTTGCCTCTCTCTCCGTGCCCCACTGATTGAAGCACTACCTCATTACTCCTAGACGTATGCAGGTCATGGTTAAGCTTATCCAGCTTTTCCTCCAAACTAGTAACCCTGGCCTGGGCATCCCCGAGCCGACAAGCGAAGAACCAACCCGATCCAATCCCTACATATATATAAAATCAATCAACCAAGTACAAGGCAAAACAAAAAGCACATGAACAATTAAAAATATTCCTTTACAACTAACCTCCTTAGCCTCGAAAGCAAGTTCAGCAGCCTTCGTTACAAGAGAAGTCAGAATAGAAACCACTCTGGTAGACGACTTAAGGGTACTAGCAGACAAGAGCTGGCCGCTCATTTTTGCAGAGAACTCATTTATCTGTGCCCGGGCATCATCCATGTCATCAATCCTAGCAGGCACTTGCCTTATACTCCTAATTGGCTGAGCCTGGATAGGCTCTTTCTCTCCCTCCTCCTCTTCGAGGATAACATCTTCCCTCTTCCTTTTTGGAGCCTGGACGACCTCTGGTGACACTAGCCTGGGTGGATCTTGAGAAGGCTGGACATCAGAAACCAGAATGTCAAGCGTTTTGTCACTCCCACTAGCCTCCTGGCTCTTGGGACCTGCTCAGAATCTTAGCCACCCCGGCCTTCAAATCCTTTGCGAAAAAGGTGGCCAACCTAGCAGAAGACCTAAATACTGAATACATAAAGAATATACATAAGTATCGGACGAGAAATGACAAGAAGATAACAGTTAACATAAAAACATACGAGAAGACGTACGAAAAGAGCGGTAGAGAGCTAGGCTTGCCTTTGGGTACTCGACCCCGATCGACTTGGTCTTCATATACCTTGGGCAACAATTCCCCCCAAACTAGCTGGCAGTTCTCTCTTCCTCGGGAATAGCAAGGAAAGCCTCTATCCCGGGAAACACTTCCTCATCAAGAGGATCAAAGCTCCAATCGGGAGGCTGCAAAACCGTCAAAATTACACAGGTGAAAAGCAAAATCTATTAATTTCATGTAATAATATATTGCAAAATAAGAGTACAGAAACCTTCCAATCTCCAAGGAGGATATCTCGTATAATCAAAACCGATCCCAAAGTCTCGGTCCGGACAAACAGAATGTCTTTGCCTTTTATCATCTCCAGAGTCCAGGTTAGTAATTAATGGAGACATTTTCGATTTAATTCTCAAATTAAAACGACCATTAACTGGATTTTTCATATAATAAATTGCCTTGATATCATTAAGGGTAATTGTGAGATTGTGCTTAGCACACAAATTTTCAACAGAATGGATAAGTTTCCAAACCATTGGCATAATCTGAAAAGGTGATACTTCCATTGCACGAATGGTATCAATCAATAAAGGGGTAAAAGGTAACTTACAGCCTGCTTTGAACGCCCATTCAAAAATACAAAACCAACCAGGTGACACCCGTTAGCTCGATCGGACAAGATTCGAGGATCCATACCTCGATCGACTCAGAATTATTTTCTTCTCCCTTAATATCTTGTCATAATTTGTTTTCAACAAGTTCTCTTCAGGAAAGTAAGGATCCAAAGATTGAAGGGCAGTGAACACAGAGTCCTGGTACTTAAAAGCCACAGCACGAGCAGGAGGATCAACTTCCATCACCTCTTCCTCCTAAACATCTGTGGGTTCAGGATCAGCAGCAGCAGCAGTTTTCTTGGATGAAGGACGTTTTTTGGCTCCCATGTCTTTTATTGTTTGATTTATTGTGATGAAGATTAAATTATCGAAAAAGTATAAATTAGCAGAACAAGATTGCTGAGAAATAGGGGAGAATTTCAGAAGAAAATCTAGCAAAGAAAGTGGAGGAAAATTGGTGGAAGAATAATCTCGCCCCAAATACCGTATTTATAGAAGATGTATAACGGCATGAAAACCCTAGAAATTGCAAAACTGTCAGCATGACATCACTTAGCCGTTGCAGTGTTCAACGGTAAATAGGAGTCTAAGAGTCACTGAATAAATATGACTCTTCTTATTGTTTAACCCGGTAAAGTTGACATCTCACCCCTGGCCAGATCTAGCATGGGTAAAATGTCAAGGGGCAATTGTTAGGCCCATTTAGCTGGTCTCGACTCAACCTGGCCCGACTTTATTAGTCCGATTGAAGTAACCTGAGACCGGACAAGTCTAACTATTGTTCAGATATTAAAAGAATATTATAGTAAGAAGGCTACCAAATCCTAGAAGAGAAGCCTGGTAGTAGGTACAGAATAACCTGGCAGAGCACTAAAACAGGCTGGATTGAGAAAGATAAACAAGAAATGCGGTTGTTGGGAATTAATAGTCGTGTCCTATATTCAAGGAAGACCAAGTCCAACCGTAAGACCCTATCATCTATGAATCAAGACGGAAAGGAGAAGAAGAGCTGAGGATTCGTAAAAGGAAGATTAAGTCAAGCGGATTAATAGGGAGCATGCCCTATTAATCCGGCAACAACTCCTACATTTGGGGAGGACGTTGATCATTGTAACGTTAATAATAAGAACGTTAATAGAGAAAGAGGGCTATATATAGCATTTGTAAATAGATAATGATGGGTAACACTTGAATTATTCTACACTTTTTCTATCTTTCTTTACTCAGAATATAACTGATCTCATATACAAATTTGTATTCAATTCGTTCATATAATACAAGCAATATTATCTATACTTTAGTCTTTTTCTTATTAAATATTCCTTAATCTCTACCAAATACATAGAACTAGATACCCAAATTATTCTCTCATCAGGCCGGATCCGTTCAGGAAAATCCTGCTAAAACAAATACCAACACAAAACATATCGCATAACAACAACATGTTACCCAACGATCCTATTACAATGCATGACTCAAAGCTGTACTACTTCGTTATCGTTCCTGACATACTTATCTCTCTATGACTATCTTTTCATTGTAAATTACTGAACTTTTACTTAAACATACAAATTACTCATCAAAACAATTATAACAATTATAACTTCATGCTAGAATTATAACAGAGACAATAGCGAGCATTACAAACAAACAACCAAATTAGTATAGTATACAAAAAAAATTATTATAATATTGGCCTTTTTATTTCGCGACATTACTCTTCCCCCCTAAAAGGAACTTCGTCCCCGAAGTTCACCGTCAAATAAATTTTCTAACACAAACTGCACCTTAACGACATTACTCATTAATCACGACTAACATAGCCTTATATATATACTACCTTACGAGGATAATTGCTAAGAACCATAAAACATGCACATATCAATTGTATCTAATGTAGTTATGGAAATTCTGCGAAACAATTAACAAGTCTTTTTGATAAAAAATAAATTAGGCTTACTTGTGAAAGCAATAAAAGAAACCTTTGTGTCACATCTAATCCTACAAAATATCATTTATAAGTCAAGCATGGACCCAAGCATAATTAATAAGTCGACTCAAACATGACACTAACCTTCAATAACCATTATAAGTATCAAAATATGCAAAAAAAAAAAAAAGACACATTCAAACAATTTGATTTTCGAAAAGTTCCTATAACAGTGCCACTCGATTGAGTGGGTTAGGCACTCGGTCGAGCTGGCCCTACTCCATCGAGTATCTTAGCTACTCGATCGAGTAGCCCGAACTCAGATTACTCTTTAGCTGCCATACATGCAGCTACTTGATCGAGTGAGGGGCACTCGGTCGAGTGGCCACAGGTCAAAATGCGTCGTAAACTCCCTTAACACTACACAAACTATATAAATATACGATCGCATAACCGCGAGTCGGATGGTAACCCGACCATAAATCCTGCAACAAGTCTAGGAAAACAAATCCGGCCTTATGGCCACCAATACAAACCGAACATAAAAAAAAAAAGGTACGAAATGGAACAACTAATATCCAACATAACCAACATCCATAACCAAAAGAGAAAGAAAGGAGTATCAGTCTTCCTGCTGCTGCTGCTCATTGATGTGTACATTATTTGCGCACATTTAGTCCCCTAATTGAGCCTATTTTGCATACTTTTATAACATTTCATGACCATTTTATCCGTCAAATCCTTCCTATTTGCTTTCCTAGTGCATTTTACATGTTTTGTAGGAAAGAAGATAATAAGGCGGAAATTCCCGTCTTTCGTGCATATTTGGAAGCTTATTGACGATATTTGATGGACTAAGTATGAAGAGGAAGCAAGAATGATGACCAAGGAAGAAGAAATAAAGAGTATATAGAGGCATCTTAGGCTTAGAAGCAAAAAGAAAGGGAATAGCGGCTCAACCCGCGGGTCAAGCCTATCCGGAGCGGATATCGATGAACCCGCTCGGGTCAATTTCAACCCGCTCGGGTTGAGGCTCGGGACGCCCATATTTCGCTCGGGACGGGCATATTCCTGGACAGAAACTTTTCCTTGCTACGTGAACTACAATCCGCCCGTCTTCACCCTTGGACGCCTTGGATTCGGCTCCAAGACGAATTGTCTTCTTCAAGCTCCAAAGAAAGAAGCCCTTCCTTCGAAAAATACCGGCTCCTCCTGCTCAAATCTCAAAAGTGTAATTACTAGTTTAGCCCTTAGTTAACCCTAATGCATCCACCTAATTTCCACTATAAATACCCCATTTGTAATAATCAAACCATCAAGTTTTCATTAGGTAAAATCAATCCTTCCTTAGATTAGATTAGTAGTAGATTAGAATAGATTATCATTTAATCTTTCCACAAATTATACATTAATCTTTCCTTTAATCATTGTTCAAGTTTATTATTGAGTAATTCAAGTTTATTATTGGGTAATTAGAAGATTATTGGGTTTATTGGGAGATTGACAACCTTCCATCAATCATCAAGTTCTTCTATTATTCTTTGCATTATTATTTTGGAATCTCCATAGGTATAATTCTCTTAATCCTTGTTTTAATTATTGTTAATCTTTTTTACTTGTTCATCATGTTTGGCTTTGTTAGTATGATTGACAACCTTATTAACATGTTAAACTTGATCATAAGTGAGTAGTTACTTAGCTAGGATTAATGGGTAATTAGGGGAAACCAACATGGGGAATGATTCATGCTTAAATTAATATGCTTTCATGGTTTATTTGCTTGCTTGTTTTGATCTCAACTCATGCACATGTTATGTTTGATGAAATGCTAAGCCTATGAATCCTTGCATTTACTACCATCTCTTATCTTTTCAATGAGACTTGTAAGACATAAACCAACTCGAGTCTCATTAGACCATGAATGTTGTTGAGTAGGGAAGATTAAGTCGACTTGTAGGTGTTGTACAATCTAATCGATTCGGCTCCGGGACCCAAACTTTCCTAGGATTGTAAGATATAACCCAACTCAATCCATCACAACAATAATTGCTTGCTTATAAGTTGAGAACATGTTTGTATGATCAATTCCCATGATTCCCCTGTGACCCCATGATATCCTAGCATTTTTTTTAATCAATTGTTTACATCTTTGCTTTTGTTGCTTGTTTATTGCCTTTATTAGATTAAAATCATCAACCCATTATAATTGTGACAACCCCAAGCATAACCATAATTAGATTGAATAATTTGAGTAACCACCGTCCCATGGATCGACCTCGACTTACCACTAGCTAGTTGTATGTTGAGTATTATAAATGTGTTTGATTGGATGAGTGACGACATCACTCCACATCAAAATGGCGCCGTTGCCGGGGACGGTGTTGTTTATTTGAATTGTTCTTTTGTCTAGTTTAAGTTGTGCTTCTTCTTGAGGAATTTTGGTTCCTTGGAAATTTATTCTTGTACTTGTTCTTTTTCACATGCTCAACATGTCTACATTCACTTTTTGGCAATATGAAAATCAATCATTTGATAAATATGTTGCAAGATTTGAAGATTATATGACTCATGCTTGGCATCATGGTTTTACTATTTCAAATTATGAAGCATGTTGTGTTGTTTATAATGGCATGAACCTTGAAACCCACAACTTGGGATTTCACTTGAGTGGTGGTAGGATATGTGAGATGAGTTGTGAGGAATTTTGGGAATTTGTTGAGTTCATGACCACCCATTGTCTTAAGCAAACTATACATGACATCTTTGAGAATGCCAAGGAAGGTATGGAAGTGATAAAAGCCACATTTCAAAAATTCATTGAGGAAAACTATGATGAAAATCAGATTTGTGAGGATGAGAAACCTTCCTATAACCTTGAGTAAACCCACTTTCTCCACAAAATTACCCCACCTTGGGAAGATGGAGTGCTAGATGAGGAGAGTGATGATGAGGAGGAGTACATTCTTGATTGTGAAACTAATGCTTGGATGCCGTCATCCTACTCTTTTTGTGTTTCAATGAAATCAACCTCCATGGAATTTGATGTTAATGGGCAAAGTGAGAATGATATGGATGTGAGCTTGAGTAAAAACTCACCCTTTGAGGATGATATATTTGAGGGAGACAATTGTGTTGAACTTGGTGAGCCTTGTTACGACAACCCCTTTGATAATGGACCTTGTTGGGATGAGGAATATGATGAGGACATTTGGGAACCTCAATTAGACACTCTTGAAATCACCTTGGATGATAATGAGAGCACTTGCATTGAATGTGGTGATTTTGACTATTTGGAGGATGAGTTGAGTGAATTGCCAACCAACTACCCATTTCATGTTCCTTCCGTCCATTTTTCTTATGATTTTTGTCATAATATTCTTGACATACTTGTTCGGTCTTTTACTTGGGCATTATTTCATTGCATAATCTTGTGTTGCTATGCATGCCTATTCATGTCCCACTCCCAAGAATTTGACCGACTTCTACGTGCTTTGAGTGCTAGTGATAATTTTCTATGAAATTGTTAATTGATAGTCCTTGGTATGATGGAGTTCCTCAATAACCATTAATTTGTATATATGCATTTAGTGTAGTTTTGCATTCATTTAATTGCATGAGAGATGAAAGGGAGGGATCTCATATTTTTAATTGAGTTTTTGAAGGAAATTCATAAAAATGAGAAGATGAAAAATGTCAAGAAATGAAGAAAATGGAAAAATTGGGCTTATGAGTAAGTGTGTTATCAAGGGAAAGGTGTTGGGCCATAATTTCAAAAAAGACGCCCATCCCGAGATAAATCCGGGCGGGTTGAAGGCCAAGAAAAGAAGAAAAATTCCCTGCCCAAGAATCCGGGCGGATTTTAAGAAATACGCCCTTCTTTCTTTCATCAACCCGAGCGGGTTGAAACTATCTCGGAGCGGGTTCCCACCAACCCGAGCGGGTTAATTACATGTCCCGAGCGGGTCCACCCTCTGATTGCTGAAATTTCACAGAATCACGGGCAGAATAATACTACCCCACCCGTGTTCAGCCTTTGACTCGTGAATGCATTGATTTTCAGCTATAAAATTCACTCTACACTCAAGCTCACCTACCATCTTCATCTTCTACCTTCAAACTCAACCTCAACACACAAAACTCACCCAAATAACCATAAAATCCAACCAAATCACCATCTAATTACTCTAAAAATCATTCTAAACCATTTCTACACAATAAAAACCAACTTCCCAACCTTCTATTTGCTCAAAATCACCCATTTTCATCATTTCAAAAATTGGAGCTCCAAAAATCCGTGAGCAACAATTGATTTTCGGGTTTGATTTTTGCCTTCTAGCTTCACTACATTGCTTTTAGTGTTCTAGTAAGGCATTTTCAAGGTTGTTTGGCTCTTTTTTGTGAAGATTTGTGGCATTCTTGGGTAGTGATACTTGGTGGATTTCAAGACTACAACAATGAATTTTTGGGGCAAGAGTAAGGCTACTACTTCTAAGGGATCAAAAAGAAGAAAAGGAAACAATTCTAATGCTCCACCGGAGTACCAAATGCAAGAAGAGGAGTTAGTGCCGAAGATTGAGCAACTTGATGATTTCCCGGAGGTAGTATTCATCAAAAATGAGCATAGGAGGCGATTTTTGAAACTACTGGTAAGGAGTTCGAACCCACTCGTTTCATTTGTCGTCAAACTTTGGATAAACTTGGTATTGAAGGACGAACCGAGTCCTTATTTAGAGAAATGGGTCTTGAGACTTTATTTAATATGCATGAGGAAACATACCTTAGCCTCACCTTGGAATTCTTGTCTAATCTCAAAGTATTTGAAGGAGAGACATATGGGGTGTCTTTGGAATTTAGGTTGTGTAATGAGACCCATCAAATGCATTTGGGTACCTTTGGTGAAATCTTTGGGCTTGCGATACCCGAGACCGACCTTGAAAAGCCCGTGGGGTTCACGGAGTCACATTTGTGGAGAGCAATCACCGGGTTGGAATTAGAGAGTTTTAAGAGGTGTCATGCCTTTTGCATTCATCACCCGGTTATTAGGATGTGGCATCAATTTATAGCGAGGACTATTCACGGTAGAAGTGACACGGGATGTGTGAGTCAACTTGACATGACTTTTCTTGAGTCATATTTGAATGTCCAAGGTTTGCCAAAGTACAACTTTAATCCCGCTCTTGAATTACTTGTCCGATTTCGAAATCTATCAAGGGGTGCGACAAAATCAAAGGGAATTGTGATGGGTTGTCTTGTGACTAGGATGGCCGATGCTTTATGTCCGGGGTTTAATGATGATGGGAGATACGAGCCTCTACCCGGAGATACTTTACTTAATGAGAGGGTCATCTTTAGGCATCACAAATGGTGCAAACATAATGATTTGGGAAGTATTGATTGGTACACCAAGGGAAGCACTACATTCACCCTTCCTTGTTGGGACCTTCCTCCTATCACACCTAGGTCGAGTTACCTTGCACCCATGCCAAGCTACCTCCTCCCCATTGAGAGGATTAGGGTTCCACCACCTAGGAGACGTGAGGAGGCACCTTCTACTCCTTCCCATGCACCACCACCGTCCCAAGGTCCAAGCCTTGGATTTCCACCATTCCTTCATGATGTTCGGCCCTCATATGCGGAGATACCTTCATACCCCCATGTCTACCGACCCTTTTCACCTTCTCCCCCTCGCCCGAGTAGCCCGCCATCGGCCATGGATATATTGATGGGTATGATAAGCAACATGGATGTTAGGATGCACCGAGGGCAAGAAGACAACTATTTGGCCCTCTATCCTCAATATTATCATATGGCACAACAAGGGTTTATTGATCCTAATGGTCCTAGGCCTTCTTGGGTGCAACCGCACCTTGTGTTCCCAAACCAAGGCTTGAATGAAGATGACCAAAGAGGAGGAGAGGAAGAAGAAGAAGAAATTAATGAAGATGATGATAGCCTTAATGATAGAGGCTTTGATTGAGATCGTGATTGTGAGACCTTTCTTTCCCTATTTCTCATGTATAGTTTGCACTGTATTATACCTCACATGATTATATTAGTTTGCATTGTATTTATCCCACATGATTCATGTAGATAGTTGCATATAGACTAAAATTCATGCTTAGTTACTAATGGCCAAACCTATTCATTTCTACACTAGAAATAGTGTTTAAATCAGTTTGGGGAGGTTTGATCATAGGTGACTTAAGCATTTATCATGCATCATATAGTATAGTTTAGATTGCATTCACTTGTTATATATGTCATATAAAATTGCATTTAGTTAAAGCATGCATTCATTCATATCATATCATTGCATTTGTACTTCAATTTCCATAAAATCAAAAACCCAAAAACATGTATTTCCTTTTTATTCCTACTCCTACATGTACATTGAGGACAATGTCCAAAATAAAGTGGGGGATGGGAATTTATATTCCAAAAAATGATAAAAATTGAAAAATTTTGAAAAATCCCAAAAATATGTCTTTTAATTTCATAAAAACAAAACCCATAAAAATTTGAAAAATTTAAAAATCCAAAAACAAGTTCATTTCCTTTGTAGTGTAGTCATGTATATATTATTGTATATATTGTGTTTGTTCATCCTTATTCACATTGATTGACTACGCCACATCCGAGACATGAGGATATTGAAGACCGCATGATATGATCTTTCCAATCTCCTTTTTCCTCTTTATGTTAATGACTATGTGGCTTTATTTTGATTGATGCGGTAAAAACAATGTGAATTTAGGATTGCATTTAGTTTATTTGGCATATTAGTTGGTAGAATCATATGCATTAGGATGTTTATATGTTAGTTGCATCATGGCATGTAGTTGCATGTTAGAAAAATTTTGCGAAACCGTGTACTTGGGAAGCTTGACAATTGTATATATGCCCTAGTAGATGCTTTTTCTTCTTAAGACTTTGCTTGTTAGAATACTTGTAAAACACCCTAGGATGTGTCATGCTAGTATCCTTTGACCCATGGAATAAGGCCTAGTCAAGAGTACCTTGTGGGGTGATAACTCCTTGGCTACCGTTTATTCCAAGGTGACCCTTGAAACCATGCATCCATCATTCATCCATGTTCTATCATACATTTTGTCATCAAAAAGGGAATGGGCACAAAAAAAGAAATCAATTTGAGTTCAATGAAATGAAAAATGAAAGAAAGTTTGCAAAATTGCATCAAATGAAAAGAGGAGCAAAAATAGACTCCTAAAAGCTTCAAATATAAGGCACCCTCACTACATATGGGGTGACTTTGAAAATGTTCAAAAGAAAATGCAAAAAGTTGAAAGTTGTCAAGTGTTGAAATGCCAAAAATCAAAAAGAAATGGCAAAGAAAGTGTTCTCAAATGTCAAATGCCACAAGAAATTGGGGGGAAAAACAAAAACAAAAGCAAACTCCCAAAGTTAAACTCAAATATCTATTGATCCCTTTATCCATCGTATCCATTTTTGTGCATGGTAGAGAGGGGACGACCCTTCTTCTTGTCTAGGCAAGAGGGGGAATTCCGCGATCCTCCAGTGTTTCTAACACCATAGGGAGTCTACTCTTGACAAAAGCATTTAACGATTGAGGACAAAGGTACCCTAGCTTGACACATTTTGGAGGTGATTTATTGGTATCCTTCTAGGCTTAGTAGTTTGAACAAATTGCATCTAAGAAGGATTGTGTACCCTTGAATTGCTTCCCTTGTAGATAATTTCCGCCACTTAGATGAGGAAAGTGGCTATTCTTTTGTAGATGCATCCATTACTTGATTTTGTGTGCTTAATGTTTGGATGTGTCGCCATTTTGGCAAGACCCACCTTGCCTTGCAAGAAGGCATCCTACCTCATGGTTGTCTTGTTGTGAGTTGAAGGGGCGGAGTGAGACCCGCTAATTGTCTCATATCGGCTTTGTTATTAAGATAGTTTAAATAAAGGTCTAGTTTTTGTCACCTCTTTACTCGGGACGAGTAAAGGTTCGGTTTGGCGATATTTGATGTGTACATTATTTGCGCACATTTAATCCCCTAATTGAGCCTATTTTGCATACTTTTATAACATTTCATGACCATTTTATCCGTCAAATCCTTCCTAATTGCTTTCCTAGTGCATTTTACATGTTTTGTAGGAAAGAAGATAATAAGGCGGAAATTCCCGTCTTTCGTGCATATTTGGAAGCTTATTGACGATATTTGATGGACTAAGTATGAGGAGGAAGCAAGAATGATGACCAAGGAAGAAGAAATAAAGAGTATATAGAGGCATCTTAGGCTTAGAAGCAAAAAGAAAGGGAATAGCAGCTCAACCCGCGCGGGTCAAGCCTATCTGGAGCAGGATACTGATGAACTCGCTCGGGTCAATTTCAACCCGCTCGGGTTTAGGCTCAGGACGCCCATATTTCGCTCGGGACGGGCGCATTCCTGGACAGGAAACTTTTCCTTGCTACGTGAACTACAATCCGCCCGTCTTCACCCTTGGACGCCCGGATTCGGCTCCAGCACGAATTGTCTTCTTCAAGCTACAAAGAAAGAAGCCCTTCCTTCGAAAAATACCGGCTCCTCCCTGCTCAAATCTCAAAAGTGTAATTACTAGTTTAGCCCTTAGTTAACCCTAATGCATCCACCTAATTTCCACTATAAATACCCCATTTGTAATAATCAAACCATCAAGTTTTCATTAGGTAAAATCAATCCTTCCTTAGATTAGATTAGTAGTAGATTAGAATAGATTATCATTTAATATTTCCACAAATTATACATTAATCTTTCCTTTAATCATTGTTCAAGTTTATTATTGAGTAATTCAAGTTTATTATTGGGTAATTAGAAGATTATTGGGTTTATTGGGAGATTGACAACCTTCCATCAATCATCAAGTTCTTCTATTATTCTTTGCATTATTATTTTGGAATCTCCATAGGTATAATTCTCTTAATCCTTGTTTTAATTATTGTTAATCTTTCTTACTTGTTCATCATGTTTGGCTTTGTTAGTATGATTGACAACCTTATTAACATGTTAAACTTGATCATGAGTGAGTAGTTACTTAGCTAGGATTAATGGGTAATTAGGGGAAACCAACATGGGAATGATTCATGCTTAAATTAATATGCTTTCATGGTTTATTTGCTTGCTTGTTTTGATCTCAACTCATGCACATGTTATGTTTGATGAAATGCTAAGCCTATGAATCCTTGCATTTACTACCATCTCTTATCTTTTCAATGAGAATTGTAAGACATAAACCAACTCGAGTCTCATTAGACCATGCATGTTGTTGAGTAGGGAAGATTAAGTCGACTTGTAGTTGTTGTACAATCTAATCGATTTGGCTCCGGGACCCAAACTTTCCTAGGATTGTAAGATATAACCCAACTCAATCCATCACAACAATAATTGGTTGCTTATAATTTGAGAACATGTTTGTATGATCAATTCCCATGATTCCCCTGTGACCCCATGATATCCTAGCATTTTTTTTAATCAATTGTTTACATCTTTCCTTTTGTTGCTTGTTTATTGCCTTTATTAGATTAGAATCATCAACCCATTATAATTGTGACAACCCCAAGCATAACCATAATTAGATTGAATAATTTGAGTAACCACCGTCCCATGGATCGACCTCGACTTACCACTAGCTAATTGTATGTTGAGTATTATAAATGTGTTTGATTGGATGAGTGACGACATCACTCCACATCACTCATCCATGACATAATCCTCATCTCCACCACCACCTGAGGTGCCAGCTTCTGAAGTCCCAAGTCCCGCATCATCCTCTACTCCAACCTCTGGACTCACTTACCATGGGGACAAACCGCCGTAAGGATAAGACTGAGGTTCTCCCCATGTGGACGCATCCACCCCGTAAGAGTGGAAAACCCCGCTGTAGTCCCGAACTCCCCTCCACCAAACTGGATGCGGTCCCAAGGTACCAATACCCTGAGCATATGCCATCTCGTACATGTTCCGGAGCGTTAAGGTAGAGGACACTCTCTCTGCCAGGTAGCTGTCACACGTCGCCGGGGTACCAAGGTAAGGGTAACAAAGAAATGGGTGCTTTGGTGGTGCTGCTAGCCGTGGCTGGGTCTCAGCCATCCTCTCCCTCACACGACGTGGTCATCTCCCTAACCTAGGTCTATCCTCCGTCGCCCTCACATTCTCCCCTTTCTTTGGCTCGGGCATAAGCTGGAGGATCGCATCATCGATGAGGTACGTCGGTCTCGTCCGAGGTGCATCCTCATCCTCCTCCTCATCTGAATCGACAGCTACCACTACCGCATCTAACGGCTCAGTCGGTGGGAGGTGCTCAGGAGCCGGTATCCTCATCTAGCTCATACCCCACACTCTCCAAGCTAAGGTACTATTCGCCAAGGTTCTCAACCATTTCAAGTCGAGGAAATAATCTATATCCATGGTAGGCACCGGGGTGGCTAACGTACTCGGAGGAAGCCTCAAAAGAAGCTAGCTTTTTAGCTAACCGGGTGGCAATAGCACCACAACTCAGGTATCTGGCACTAAAAGAGGCCATCAAAGCAAGGCTGGAAAAAACCATAGCGGGAGCATTGAAGACCGCCTTCTCGGGCCGCTCGGGGTTAAGATAGGCCATCAGAAGCAACAACTCGTGGGAGTTCAACTTACTCATACTAGGCCTCTCGTAAAGAAGGCTCGACACAACACGTAGGAAGATCCTCAAGGTAACATATTGTACATCATTAATCAACATGTTACTAGCGGTGGGAACTGATTTCCCAGTAATGTAGAGCGTAAGGCGGCAAACCCCGCACTCAGCTGGAATGTCACGGAGAGATCCCTTGGGAGGCTTAGCCAAACCAAGGTGGGAGGCAAACAGGTCCATGGTTAAAAGGAAACATGTGTTCATAAGACGAAATTGCACAGTCGGCTCGTATTTAAACGAGCTCATGAACTCAAGGGTAAGAAATGCATAGGAATGTTTACGTAAACGGTATAACCCTGTGAACCCCAAAGTCTCAAATATGTGACAGACATCTGTCTCAATACCCAGGTCCTCTAAGATAGTCGTTTCAACACAACGGGTCGGCCTCATCTTGCGAGACTGTAAAGCTACAAACCTCTTTCATTGGTTAAAGTCTATGAACACCACTGATGGGTACTCAGGTACCGCTGGGACTACTGGTCCACTACCCTCCCCAACTTCGGGCTGAGAAGCCCTACCCCTCTTGCTTTGGCTGATCCCTAAGTTTAGTCACGGCATCTCTTTCAACATACCACGTAAATATACCAACACATATTCACCAAAACATGCAAAGTACACATATTAAATCATGAAAGATTCATCTAAGTACACACTATCACCAACAATTCCCAATTGCCAAGTAAAAATTCCAATTTTCAAAGTTCAGACGGTCTCTACAGCTGTGAAAATTTGGCATGATTAACATAAATTAACTCAGCTATTATAACTTTTAGGACTCAAATTTTCAATTACATTTATGTACTACTCAAATTTCCAATTATATGAGACAAATTTCAGGTTAAGGCACTTTTAAGACAAATTTTAACGTGAAAATCACAAAATCAACTCCCAACATGAATGTACAACATACATTACTCAAATTTCATCCTTCAACATGTAAAAGACAACCAAAAATAAATTTAATTTCTCATACCCTAGAAAATTCGGCCCCAAATATATGCAATTTCTACTCGATTTTAGCATTATAAACAACAACAATCATAAAAGGGAAGCATTTAGATCATATTACAACAATTACAAGCAACTTTCCTTCCATATAAATCGAAATTGAAGATTTTCTATCATTCTAATTGTTCCTAATTAATGGAAAACATTAATATATAAAAGAAATTCATACCTTGAGCAATTAGGAAGTGAAAGAACAAATAAAAGCAATGAAAATCACCCAAATAGATCACCACAAACACAGGAATTGAAGAGCTTGAGGGAGATTTAGGGGTTAGGGTTTGCGATAAGTGAGGAAAAAATAAGAAGAATGAGGAAGAAAAGGGATTTATGAACCCACGAGTTTTCCCGGTACTGTAGCTTACTCGATCGAGTGTCTCGGGTACTCGATCGAGTAGGCGCTATTTGATCGAGTGTTCGTAGGAAATTCCTACATTCTCGACGTTATAGCTTCCTAACTAGATCGAGTGAGGTCTACTCGGTCTAGTAGGCACTCACACTCGGTCAAGTAAGGTTGGGTACACGGTCAGGATTTCGAGATTAACTGAAGGTTCCTACAAAACAACATCACGTGTCGATTCCCAAACTATGTTCGGAAGTCGTCACTGGTTATCATACTCATTCACATTATTCTATTACTACTTAAATATTATCGTACGATTTCATCAACTAAGATTCATATCACCTTATGCTATAACGAACTTCACACAACATGGTTTACCTACTAATGAGTCATTCATGTATGCAATTAATTCGTTATATCGTGTCTAAACTTGTTTTACCATATCGCTAACAAACTTATATTCACATTACTCGAAACACATATGTAACGATAAATTTCCATGTGTCATCCAAGTGCATTAGCAACATATTCATGCTTCAACACAAACGAATTAATCTACCCAAATAAATTACGTCACATGCGGAAACTTTCAACCGTTCATACATTACATGTACCCATTACTATTTTGATAATTCTCATACTAATTCGACAATTCTTTAACTATCATTATTATCACTACTGTAGGACTTATAAATGAGTATAGAACTACCACTACTAACAACCCGAAACAAACACAGACATTACCACATTCCATATAACAGCACACATTCCTACTCTTTTCACATACTTCTATCGTATAAAACTTTTCACACTCCTCATTATCATCACATACACACACTAACTCTATCAAAACTTCAACATACACGATTCTAACGCAACTATTGTGCCTACGTTAACTTCAGAAGAGACTCAACCGCAATCACTACTAGCATAACCACCCTACACATTGAACACATATTGCCGACTCCACATTCCCATACCCAGTGACGGGCTTAAGCACAATGGGGCCAGGATTTTGAAATGAGGGCGCCTACTCACCCAAAATCTAGCATCAGCTGGGGCTCCCATTGTACATACACCAGGTTCATTTGATTAGACTCAGTACGTTCATTAGGTTCATTTGTTACAGGTTCCAAAATCGTCGCTCTGATACCACTTTGTGACACCCCCATATACCAGAAGCCATTAGAAGACCTTACCTAACATATAAGGGCATCACCATCCCGGTTGCCCGAGGTAAGTAATCATCAAAAGTCGATAAAAGAACAATTACAGTTATGTTACAAGAATAAGTGGAAGATACAACTCATCAACTATATACTACTTCTGCCATTACTCGTGAGGACTCATCTCAACCCGGACTCCAGCTAGCATCCAAGACAGCACCTGCTAAGACAGACTGCTCACTATAAGGGATCACGGCAGACACACAAGACAAAAAAAGACAACTACACAAGGTCAGTAACTGAGGTAAGACACAACAATCAACCGTCACATAATACAAACACAACCAAACACACACACAGTCACACCCACACCAATCAATCTCCGTCACCGACTGTCCACTGGACCAGCCCTGCCAGTGAGGGGAATGCAGCCATACCCACCAAATCCCCGCTCATCATACCGAGCGATAACCCTGTCCCATTAATGTGCACATCCCCTCCCGTGGCGAGTTCCACGGAGGGAGAAACTTGGGCGTGAAGCCACTCCCGCAAGTGACTCCACTCAGCCGGGGACGCACCTCGAGAACTAGAGACAAACAATCATAGACAGCTGCAATACAACAATCAACCAAACAGCACAACCAACCGACCACCATATATATACTCAGGCACATGAACACAACAACAAGGTATAACGATGACCGACACACTAGACAATCAACAGAAACTGAGTAGGCGAACCTACCTTTAAGTGACTGCAACGATTCCATGTCCACACACGCGACACCCAGCAAACAAGCAACACCTATACACACAATACAATCCTCTATCATTACCATTCTAACCCTAACTGAAAACACACAGACACGGATGATGATGACGACATACCTACATGTGGAAATCTGGCAAAGGAACTGCTACCCGACTCAAGCTATGCACTCCTATGGCACAAGCATCCTCAAAGGCTCCCATGGAAGGTATTTGGTGAAGGGAAGAGGAAGGGATGACATCTAGGTTTAGAGGAAAGAGGCGGAAATGATTTGCGATTTTAAGAAAACACGATTATAAACTCTCGCTGAAAAGACGCTACTGGATCGAGTAACTAACGTACTCGATCAAGTGGCCCCTACTCGATCGAGCATCTAGGCTACTCGATCGAGTAGCTTCTACTCTATCGAGTACCACCCGCATTTAAAGGAAGTCAAAGCACACGGTAACTCTGGCACGTATCACTAAGGACTATTACCTGCTCCAAAGGTCGGTCAACTTTGGTCAACGGGTCCCTAAAAGGACGGGTATTACAGTGGCTGTTTTCCAAGCAATGTACCCCTAAAACCCCTACAAAATGTGTCTGTGTCTATGGCTGAAACTTCCAAGCAACGTCGTGTGTTATTTTTTGAGTGTCAAACTGTGTGTGTCTGTATCCGCCTATCATAAGCAGTGTCGTGGGCCTGTATGAAAAGGCAACTTAAATAAAGGTAATGTGTAACCCTGTGGTCTTGTAAGATTTCCAGTATTGTTGTATAAGTAGCGTCGAGAGTATCAGTGCTTTACGTTTGTATTAAATATGCAGTTCCTAAATGCAAATCTGTTAAGTGGAGATAGTTATTTAAAAAAAAAAAAAAGGAAGATATATATATTTAAAAAATAAAAATAAAAATAAAAGCTAATAACTTACATTATAGACCATCTCAGGATCGGGGACGTTTCTTGGATGTCATAGTTTCTTCGTTAATCCAAATACCTTCACCTTGGTCATCACGCATATATATGCTTTTAGTGTCCTCATGATCAGTGTCAACGTCGTCGAAATAAGATACAGTGGTAGAGTGATCCATTCCCTCAAAAACGACATCCTGATCATCATCACCATTATCGGATGCACTACTCCTTCTACTCCTTATAGACAGTACAACACACCACTTCTTATCCATAGGATCGGTGACATACAACACTTATTATCACATACATTTTTCTCAATGTGCATGAAATCGAGGCAATGCCTGACCTCCAGGTCAGGCCAATATGGAAGTTTATAAAAAAATATGGATCTTTTCTTATACCCACGAGTAGACAATTTAGAGCTTTTCTTCTTCCCATAATCTATCTCAATATGCTTTACTTTCTGATAAACTTCATGCCCACTCAAAATTCTAGGAGGTTGACGAAGTTCTTAACTTCTATTGAATGTATTCTGCATCTTGCGATAACAATGGTCATGATACAAGAATCTCCTATTTCCCATATACACATACATACGAGAAGACTTCAAGTATTCAGACTCGATATCCTCCCCACATAATGGACAAGCCTCTTTCCCATGAATTGTGTGCCTAGAAAGGTCGCCATAAGCCGGATAGTCAGATATTGTACACAATAACATCGCTCTCAAATTAAATGTTTCGTTCTTATATGCATCAAATACTTCTATCCCACTATCCCACAACATCCACAAATCATCTACAAGAGGTTCCAAATAGACATCTATATCATTTCCAGGTTGTTTAGGGCGGGAAATTAACAACGACAACATCAAATACTTTCTTTTCATGCACAAATATGGAGGTAAGTTATAAATAGCCAACACTACTGACCAAGTACTATATTGGCTAATCATGTTTTCGTGTGGGTTCATTCCATCAGTGGACAACGCTAGACGTAAGTTTCTAGGTTCATTGCCGAACTCGGGATACTTAGCGTCGAACGATTTCCATTGCATACCATCTGCCGGGTGTCTTAGCTTTCCATCATTTATTCTTCTAGTTTCATGCCAAGTTAACATTTTTGAATAATCGCTATTCGCATAAATCCTTATGAATCTTGGTATCACTGGAAAATACCACAACATCTTAGCTGAGATCCCTTCCTTATCTTTATAACGCCACTCTAAACATTTAGGGCAATTGGTTAAGTTTTGATATAATTTCCGATACAATATGCAATCATTTGAACATGCATGTATTTTCTCATATTTCATACCCACTCCTCTTATTAGTTTTTTAGCCTCATATGTCTTAACAAGTAGAACATTACCATCTGGAAGCAACTCCTTTATCAAGGCTAAAAAACTAGTGAAACACGTGTCACTCACCCCATTTGCCCCATTGATATTATACAACTTCACCACAACCGACATTTTTGTGAACTTACAACCAGGATACATAGGTGCTTCAGACTCACACAACTTATAATACATGTTGTTAAGGTCATCCCAATTAATAGTGTCATCACCTATATCTTGAAAATCATTCGACTCCTCATCATTCTCTTCATTATCTATAGACCCTACATTCAACTTGTCTGCTTCTACCTCTTCCAACACAAAAAACTAGGCAAACTCAGGATCATCAGTTAGCCTTTCGTATACCTCAACATCATCTTCTTCAAAGCTATTCTCGTCCTCTAATGGCTCCCCATGAAAAATACAACGTTTATAGGATCGACTAAATCTCCACTTTTCTAGGTGTATTTTAATGTCCGGAAAAGCCATATACCTAATATTACCACATCTTTCACAAGGACATGGAATACGAGAAGAACCTTTCAAATTGTTCACAACGACTTCATAAAATTCAGCTAAACTATCCTTATAGTTAGGGTCACTCATATTTGCAGCAATCATCCAAGTTCGAGTCATTTTCTACATTCGTAATATATAGGCAATTAATTCAAAAAATCCAATAATAGGCAAACAAATAAACGAAATTCAGGAAATCAATTAAGCTAAATTATGAACAAATTAGATAATAACCTAACAAATTCACAAATTCAAAAATAATCGACATTCATAGGCCAGGAAATTGAACAATCCTATATATATATAGCTTGAAAATCTTAATAATAAATAGTTAATAAGAAACATATATACTTGAATGATAAACACAATGAGGGAGAGAAGACGCTGACAACAGTGACAGAGATAAAGATAGAGAGAGACGATCAGGGAGGAATAGAGGATGATATTTGTGTAGTAGTATTAGCTTGTGTTTGTGTTTTGTAGCGTATAGCAGAATAAAGCGTTCTGTGCGTGGTGTTTGTTCTTTAGATCTTCATAACAACAATAACAACGGTTATTGCGTCTACAACCGTTGTTAAAACCTAATAACAACGGGTACTAATATAACCGTTGTAATTACGTTTCACTAATTTTGCGCCAAATTATTAACAAAGAATATAATATATTACAGAGTAAACTGTTGTTATTAGTTTTTATATTAACAACGGTTGTGAAAGTTTAACCCGTTGTTAAAATCAATAACAACGGTTAACAACACATAACTGTTGTAATTAAGTTTAGTAAAATTTCGCGCAATCCATTCTACAACGTCTTTTGGTGATTTTCGTGAATAAGCGTTGTTAAAGGGCCATTGTGGTTGCCTGGATTTGTAGTAGTGCATGTCCACAGTTTGGCGACTCCGCTGGGGATGATACACTTTCGTGTTACCCAGGGTGAAACTTGAACAAGGTTAGGGAATAGTTTATAGGAGACAGTTATCGGTTTTCATTACTCGACCTTCTTAGGTCGTTTCATTCAGGCTTCCCATGCTTAAACCATCCCATTCGACCAATCGTCCAGTGTGGACGGTCCAAATTCTTATATGCACCTAAAGATGGATAGATATTAACGTCAACCATACCGCGATGCATACTGATGTTTGTATCAAGGGCTTTCACTACTCGAGGAAATGGACTAGGAACCGACCTTACTCTTGTTTGGCACGGACCTCTCCACAGAACAGGATTTAATTGCTTGGTATGGCAACCCACCTTTTGAAGCCAAAACCCTTTAAATGCACTCAGCATACCGTTATAATGCCCATATGTATGTTTGTACCATATACGTGATCACCATTTTGTAAACAAAACTATGACGAAATTTTGCAAAATAAAATCTCTTTCAAAATGTAAACATTTTCGAAAAATGGCCTAAAATAGCGCAAAATAAGCTGAAACTCTGTCCAAATGTTGAGTCAAAATTCGGGCCTCATCCATTTCAAACCTCACTTCGAGTCAGCACCCCTACAACTACACTACAGTTATCTATGACAAACATTTCAAAAATCTGTCATTTTCAAACCTCACTCGACACAGTGACACACGCTCACTTCACGAGTCTAGTCCTTTTGAGTAAGTGTGCTAAAATGGTCGATCGTGTTTTGATTTGTCGTCAATCTCTTATCCTTAGTTCCAAAATGGTGGGAACTAGTCACAGAAGCGTTAATAGTCTATCCGAACAAACCGGAAATGGTAATGATAAAATCCTAGCTACGCTCATTCGTCTCCAAACAAGCCAAGACCAAGCTTATGCTCGCCTTAACACCATCGAAGGCCATATCATCGCTGTGGAAGCCAGACATCCTCCTGTAGAGGATGCCATTCCTGACATGATCATACATGATAACCTTCCACCCTTTGTTGGACAACCAGAGGTCAACCTATCGGAGTAGTGTCCTCTACAATGAGTGTTTTTACATAATAAATCTTGTAAAAGGAATATCAGTGTAATACTACGGATTTATGAGTCCCTGGGTACTCTATCGAGTAGGCCTTACTCTGTCGAGTAAGGGTGAGTGGCAGTTTTAAATAGTTTCTGACCTGTTGGGTACTCGATCGAGTAACGTAGATACTCGATCGAGTAAGGGGGCACTCGATCGAGTACCTCAGCTACTCGATCGAGTAGCCGGTTTACGGGGGATGATTTCTCGGGTTTTGTTAATAATGCGATTAAGTATATAATAACTTCCGTCACTTTTCTTTAAACACTTTTAAAACCTAATTTCTTTTAAAGAGAGAAATCAAACTACGTTCTTCGCATCAATCGCACTGTTGACAAATCCCGGAGCTTGGAAGGTCGGATTTTACCTTTCTTTATACCGTTGTGATCCTTGCGTCGAGGGTAAGATCTATGTACCGTTTTTATAGTATTTCATTAAAGTTGGTTAAACACTAATGTTGGGAATTGGGGTTTTTGTTGTATTTTGTGTTTGGTAGTGATTATGTGTTTGTTTGTTAGGAGGAGGATTCGTAGAGGAAGCGTTTTGATATCAGATGTGAGATCATCTGATTGTGTTGTGCTTTCCAGGTAGGGTTTCCCTACTCAGTATTAGTCCCATAATGTGTTGTGGTGTTTTGTGGTTGTTGAATATTATCATACTCGTATTGTGACGATTGCTGGATTGGTTGCTGATAGTAGTTGTGATTGATTGCATCTGTCTGTGTTCTTTGGGGTGCGTCCCTGGCTGAGTGGAGTCACTTGCGGAAGTGGCTTCACGCCCATGATTCGCCTTCTGTGGAACCCACCACAGAAGGGATGTGCACATTAATGGATTTTGGTTTATCGCTCGATGGAGATAAGCGGGGCTTAGGTGGGAACGGCTGCGGTCCGCCCACTGGCGGCGAGGAGTGACCTGTTGCGATGGGCACTCTCGCAGGGCTACACACTTTAGTGTGTAGTCAGGATTGTGGAGATGGGTTTGGAGTTCGGAGATATCTGTGATGATTGAGCTGTTTGTTTTACTATATCGTTGGTTTATATAAATTGTGTGATTAATACTGACCCCGTTTAATGTTTTTAAAACTGTGGTGATCCATTCGGGGATGGTGAGCAGTTATTGAGCAGGTATGAGTCGAGTTACTAGGATAGCTGGGATGTGCCACCGTCTGATGATAGATGTCTTCCGCTGTAGTTTAGTTGTTTAATAACGTTTCAGTTAACTCAGTAGAAAGTTGGTTTTGCGAACATGTATTCGTATTTTGGCTTTGGTTTTGAGATTATAACCTTTCACTAAAGTATTTTTATTTAAATGTTGTTTCGTTATTGTCTATTTGACTATCATTGCCTCGGGTAACCGAGATGGTAGCATCCTTATACCTGAGTGGTCCTGGTAAGGCACTTGGAGTATGGGGGTGTTACAAAATGGTATCAGAGCGACGATCCTGAAACCTGTAACCAATGAATCTAATGAATATAGGGAGTCAATTAAAATGAACCCGGGGTAAAGGTTGTAGGAGCTAATGCAAAGGCTTGGGAGACGTCCTAAAGTCGCGAACTCGCCCTAAGATTTTGAACCGGTCACATGGGGGGTATATGTCATGGTCGTATGTGATATTTGTTAGTTTGCATGTGAATGTGGTGTTGTATGCTATAATTGTTGGATGTTTGGAGTAGAAGGTTGAGTTTGTGCATGAAAGGTTGGTGAAGTATATAGAACCGTTGTTTGAATAAGAAGCATGTTGGATGTTTACTATGTGGCGTTTGATAACATGATATAATTGTTTTACTGATCATATGAAAAGCTTGGTAGAATCGCATGCTTAACTATAGTATAATGTTGAGTTTATAAAGTTGTGTAATATGTTGGGATATGAGATAGCATGCGGGTAGCATATTCGAGTTAGCATGACTCGATCGAGTGGGTCTGACTCAATCGCATGCTTAACCAGAATCGTGTTTTTGGGCACATGATCGAGTACCTCGGGCACTCGATCGAGTAGCGGGTCACTCGATCGAGTAGCCTGGCTACTCGGTCGAGTATGTTAGAGATCAGAAGGTCTGTTTGGGGTCTGATGTCGAGGCACTCGATCGAGTAGCCTCTTACTCGATCGAGTAGATTTAGGCACTCGATCGAGTGTGTTCTGGGCAGTCCGCTTTCGTGTTTTGAGGTTTTAGTGCGTATGTTTATGTCTACCCTTTCTTATATAGTTTCAAGATGCCGCCCAAGAGAAACGCTTTTTATGCGAGAGCTGAGACCATGAACATAGATGATATCGTTAAGATGTTGGAGCATCAGGATGCTCTTACGGAGGCCTTAAAGAAAGTGGGAAAAGATAAGGATAAGGAGGTTGATCACTCTAAGATCAGCCTTTATATAGCGAGGTTTAACCCAAAAGAGTACAAGGGGACCGGGGAACCAAACCTTCTTGACAACTAGCATCGTGAGATGGAAAACATACTAGACCTGGTTCACTGTCCTGATGAGATGAGAGTATAACAAGATGCATTCTACCTGAGGGAAGCAGCTGGCGAGTGGTGGGATAAGGTGAAGGTGAGTGCTAGGGAGATGTATGTGAACCAGGGCTTACCTGCTATACCTTGGGAAGAGTTTCGAAGGGCTATGAGGAAAGAGTTTGTACCGGAACATGTGAGGAGTAAGCTGAGAGAGGAGTTTGATGGGTTTAAGATGACATCTGATATGTCAGTTGCTGAGTACTACAAGCAGTTTAATGAGAAATCTAAGTATTCTGAGGATATGGGTTTGAGTGAGGAGAACATGGCGATGAGGTTTGAGAGGGGGTTGACCCCTAAGATCATGGATAAGCTACCTGTGGGAGTCCTTACTGATGTTAAGAAAGCTTATGAGAAGGCTGGGAGAGCTGAGAGGTTGGTGGAGATGGCTTAGGAGAGAGTGGGTGTTGAAAAAAGGAAGGCTGAGAGTGAGGGTGGTGGCCAATCTAGTCACAAGAAAGGCAACCACAATCAAGCTAGAGGGTTTTCTTCTAGGTCAGGGTTCAGTGTTGGGGCTTCCTTTGGGCGTGGCCGTGGGAGTAGTTGTGGTAGTTGGGGAATGACTTGCTTTGGCTGTGGCGGTGTAGGCCACAAGAGACATGAGTGCACGAGCGAACTGAGAGCTTTTCAGGGATCGGCTCGGGGGAGCTATACTCAGGGACCTGCACAGAGTTATGCGAGCAATAGACCTTCTGGGTCGTGGTCTAACCGGGGAAGTCAGAGCTATCAGGGTGGAGGTAACCGCAATGGCGGTAATTCTTATCAGAAACCAGCTACGAACAACAACAACAACAACAACAACCAGGGGTCGGGTGCTAAGCCGATCACAACAGCCAGTACTGTACAGGGAGGTGGATAGAAGACCAGTGGAAAGTTGTTCATGATGGACGAGAAAGCAACTAAGGATGATGCACATGTTATCACTGGTACTTTTCTTGTTAACGGTATTCATACCTTTGTTTTGTTTGATTCGGGGGCGTCTCAGTCGTTTGTATCTTCGAGTCATGTTAAACGGTTGGGTTTGAGGGTATATGAGTCTGTAAGTGAGAAAGTTTTTATTCCTTCGGGTGAGTCTGTATCATGTGGGAGGTTGTTTAGAGATGTGTCTATGATAGTTGGGCAAGTTGATCTACCTGTAGACTTGCTAGAGTTTCCTTTTGACGGTTTTGAGATGATAGTCGGGATGGATTAGTTGGGAAAGTATAAAGCTAAGATAGACTGTCATCAAAAGAAAGTGTCTTTGAGAGGGCCTAAGGGTGTTAGTGTGTCTTCTCGTGGGTTTCTAGTCAAACCCAAAGTTAAGTTGATTGCAGCTGTCACCTTGAAGTCTTATCTGAGGAAGGGATGCCCTTTGATCTTATGCCATGTGAGGGATGACCGGATAGAGAGTCCGACAGTTGATCAGATACCAGTGGTGGGAGAGTTTGCAGATGTTTTTACAGAGGAGATTCTGGGGTTGCCACCGAAGAGGGAGATAGATTTCACAGTTGAGTTGAAACCGGGGACGGGGCCAATCTCTAAGGCACCGTACCGGATGGGTCCTAAAGAGATGGAGGAGCTCAGGAAACAGTTAGATGATCTGATAGAGAAGGGATACATTAGACCTAGTGTATCGCCGTGGGGAGCACCAATTCTTTTCGTGAAGAAGAAAGATGGGAGTTTGAGGTTGTGCATAGACTACAGGGAGCTGAACCGAGTGACGGTGAAGAACAAGTATCCTTTGCCAAGGATAGATGACCTGTTTTATCAGTTGAGTGGTGCATCAGTCTTTTCTAAGATTGATTTGAGGTCGGGGTACCATCAGGTGAAGATTAGAGAGGTGGACATACCAAAGACAACTTTCACGTCGAGGTATGGCCATTATGAGTATGTGGTGATGCCATTTGGGTTATCTAATGCACCGGCTGTGTTTATGGATTTGATGAACATAATCTTCAGACAGTTTTTAGACAAGTTTGTGGTGGTGTTTATCGATGACATCTTAGTCTACTCTAAGACTAAGGAGGAGCATGAGGAGCATCTGAGGATTGTGTTGCAGACTTTGAGGGAGCATGAGTTGTATGCTAAGCTGTCCAAGTGTGAGTTCTGGTTAGAGAAAGTTGCTTTTCTGGGGCATGTGATCTCTAAGGAGGGAGTAGCTGTGGATCCGGCAAATATTGAGGCAGAGACAAAGTGGGAAGCACCAAAGAATGTTTTGCTGAGATCAGGAGTTTCTTGGGTTTAGCTGGATGCTACAGACGCTTCGTGAAAGATTTCTCAAAGATAGCTAGACCTATGACAGCTTTGATGAGGAAAGAGAACAGGTTTCGTTGGGATGAGAGTTGTGAGAAGGCGTTCCAAACATTAAAGAAGCGTTTGACCACAGCTCCTATCCTAGCATTGCCTGAAGGGATCGAGAACTTTGAGGTTTATACAGATGCCTCAAAGAATGGGTTGGGATGTGTGTTGATGCAGAACGGTATGGTGATTGCCTATGCTTCTAGGCAATTGAAGCCGTATGAGGAGAACTACCCTACACATGATCTAGAGTTGGGTGCAGTGGTGTTTGCTCTCAAGATTTGGAGACATTACCTTTATGGGGCGACCTTTAAGGTATTTTCGGATCACAAGAGTTTCAAGTACATCTTCACTCAAAAGGAGTTGAACATGAGGCGAGGAGGTGGATGGGCGATTGGCGATTATGACATGGATATTATCTACCATGAAGGGAAAGCCAATGTTGTTGCAGATGCTTTGAGTAGGAAGAGTGTACACTCCCTGTGTACAGCTCTATCTCTGATGAGGTTGAGAGATGAGGTGGGGAAGTTTGGGATACATATGATGCGGAGAGGGGATGATGTGGGAGATTTGACAGTACAACCTGATCTTTATGATGATATTCGAGGTAAACAGGCTTTAGATCCTAAGATGGTTGAGTGGAGAGCTGGAGTAGAGAAAGGGACAGTGTCTCGATTCTCTATTCATACAGATGGTAGTTTGAGGTTCGATGGTAGGTGGTGTGTCCCTAATGATGAGGAGCTGAAAAAGACTATCATGACAGAGGCACATTGTACACCATATTCAGTACATCCAGGTGGTGACAAACTGTACAAGGACTTGAAGAACACGTTTTGGTGGTCTGGGATGAAGAAAGAAACAGCTGAGTTTGTGGCCCGTTGTTTGACATGCCAGAGAGTTAAAGGGGAACAGCGACGACCACAAGGTAAGATTCAGTCTTTAGAGGTACCTGAGTGAAGTGGGAATCCATTTCTATGGATTTTATCGTGGGTTTGCCAAAGAGTCAACAGGGTAACAACATGATATGGGTAATAGTGGATCGACTGACCATGTCAACTCACTTTGTGCCAATGAAAGATACATGGACTAAAGCACAATTAGCTATAGCTTATCGAAAGAATGTGCTAAAGTTACATGGAGTCCCTAAGGACATAGTGTCTGACAGAGATGCGAGATTTATCTCAAGGTTTTGGAAAGAGTTGCAGGAATCTTTGGGATCAACTTTGAAGATGAGTACAGCTTTTCATCCTGCGACAGACGGTCAGTCTGAGAGAACAATCAAAATCCTTGAGGATATGTTACGAGCTTGTGTGATGGACTTTGGTGGTAGCTGGGAACAGAGGTTGGATTTGATAGAGTTTTCTTACAACAACAGCTATCACACTAGTATTGGCATGGCATCGTTCGAGGCTTTATATGGGAGGAGATGCAGGAGTCCGATTTGTTGGGACGACAGTGCTGAGGCAGTGGTTCTAGGACCAGAGATGGTACATAAGATGGTTGAACAGATTAAGATGATCAGGGAACGGATGAGAGCAACTCAGGATAGGCAAAAGAGTTATGCAGATCTACATCGCCGGGATATAGAGTTTCAGGTTGGGGATAAGGTTCTTCTGAAAGTGTCTCCTACGCGTGGGGTTATGAGATTTGGGAAGAAGGGCAAGCTAAGTCAGAAGTTCATCGGGCCTTATGAGATCTTAGAGCGGGTTGGAGAGGTTGCATATCGTCTGGCTTTACCAGCTGCGTTAGAGAGAGTGCATAATGTGTTTCATGTATCGCAGCTGCGGAAGTGTGTGAGTGACCCATCACATGTGTTAGAGGCAGAGAGCTTAGAGCTAGATGAGTCCTTATCGTATCTTGAGGTACCTAAGCAGATTCTTGACCGGAAGGTTAGGAAGACTAGGAGTGGTGAGTCAGTTTTGCTTAAGATCCTTTGGTCTAACCACGAGACTGAGGAAGCTACATGGGAGGCAGAGGAGGCCATGAGAGAGCGTTACCCATTCCTTTTTGATCAGGTATGTATGGTTACGGGGACGTAACCTTGTTTCTTTTAGGGGGGTAGGAGATGATCGCAAAGAGTTTTTAAGAGTTTTTATACCCCTTTTTATGTTGTGTCGGTGTGGTTGTTGTCGTTGAGTTGGGTTGAGTTTGGGTTAGTAACATGTTTTATGTTGAGTTTGTTTTGGTTGTTGAGTCGGGAGTGTTGTAGTGCGAGTCTTTGTTTTGTTGTGGTTTGAACTTCGGGGACGAAGTTCTTTTTAAGGAGGGAAGACTGTAATACTACGGATTTATGAGTCCCTAGGTACTCTATCGAGTAGGCCTTACTCTGTCGAGTAAGGGTGAGTGGCAGTTTTAAATAGTTTCTGACCTATTGGGTACTCGATCGAGTAACGTAGATACTCGATCGAGTAAGGGAGCACTCGATCGAGTACCTCAGCTACTAGATCGAGTAGCCGGTTTACGGGGGATAATTTCTCGGGTTTTGTTAATAATGCGATTAAGTATATAATAACTTCCGTCACTTTTTTTTAAACACTTTTAAAACCTAATTGCTTTTAAAGAGAGAATTCAAACTACGTTCTTCGCATCAATCGCATTGTTGGCAAATCCCGGAGCTTGGAAGGTCGGATTTTACCTTTCTTTATACCGTTGTGATCCTTGCGTCGAGGGTAAGATCTATGTACCGTTTTTATAGTATTTCATTAAAGTTGGTTAAACCCTAATGTTGGGAATTGGGGGTTTTGTTGCATTTTGTGTTTGGTAGTGATTATGTGTTTGTATGTTAGGAGGAGGATTCGTAGAGGAAGCGTTTTGATATCAGCTGTGAAATCGTCTGATTGTGTTGTACTTTCCAGGTAGGGTTTCTCTACTCAGTATTAGTTGCATAATGTATTGTGGTGTTTTGTGGTTGTTGAATATTATCATACTCGTATTGTGACGATTGCTGGATTGGTTGCTGATAGTAGTTGTGATTGATTGTATCTGTCTGTGTTCTTGGTCGTCCCTGGGCCGAGTGGAGTCACTTGCGGGAGTGGCTTCACGCCCATGATTCGCCTTCTATGGAACCCGCCACAGAAGGGATGTGCGCATTAATGAATTTGGGTTTATCGCTCGATGGAGATGAGCGGGGCTTAGGTGGGAACAACTGCGGTCCCCCACTGGCGGCGAGGAGTGACCTATTGCGATGGGCACTCTGGCAGGGCTACACACTTTAGTGTGTAGTCAGGATTGTGGAGATGGGTTTGGAGTTCGGAGATATCTGTGATGATTGAGCTGTTTGTTTTACTGTATCGTTGGTTTATATAAATTGTGTGATTAGTATTGACCCCGTTTAATGTTTTAAAAACTGTGGTGATCCATTCGGGGATGGTGAGCAGTTATTGAGCAGGTATGAGTCGAGTTACTGGGATAGCTGGGATGTGCCACCGTCTGATGATAGAAGTCTTCCGCTGTAGTTTAGTAGTTTAATAACATTTCAGGTAACTCAGTAGACAGTTGGTATTGAGAACATGTATTCGTATTTCGGCTTTGGTTTTGAGATTGTAACCTTTCACTAAAGTATTTCTATTTAAATGTTGTTTCGTTATTGTCTATTTGACTATCATTGCCTCGGGTAACCGAGATGGTAGCATCCTTATACCTGAGTGGTCCTGGTAAGACACTTGGAGTATGGGGGTGTTACAATCAGGGATTTATATTATTTATTTGTCAGCTGGTCATCGTTAATCGGTAATGGTTGGCTGACTAGAGTTTGACATTATTGTCGTGTGAAGGCGGTGATCAGCTGATCCCTTTAGGTCACACCTATAGGATGATGCCCAAATATGATAAATTAATTATTTGTAGGAGATACGATATAATTAATTCCTTGTATTAATTGACTTTTAATAAGTCGTGTTAATGTATTATTTGATGACGGGTTATGAACTCGGGCCAAGAGGATTTATTATTTAATTATGTGATAATTAATTAACAAATATAAATTAGAATTTATTAATTAATTGTTAATTAATTAAATTTATACGATATATGTATAAGTTTTGAGTTAAAGATAATTAGCTATTTTAATTTACAAGAGGTTGTAAAATTAGCTAAATGGGGTAGTATTGACACAATATATGTTGATAAAATGGTCTCATGATTACTTAATAGTTAAGTAATCATTAGTGGTTAATTTGTATGATTTAACTGTTAAATAATTAAATTAATATTTAATTATGTAAGATAATTAAATATAAGACTTATAAGCATTTGTGGAACAAATGTCGGAAATCGAAATGGACCAAAATATTACATGTGGGTTGACACTTGTATAAGATAAGTGTTATTACATGTGGCATAACCTACTAAGAAATGTTTAACTCATTTCTTTACATTTTGTTCTCTATAAATACCCCACTATTTACACTCATAAGATGATGATTTTGGAGACCAAAAAATCCTCAAAATAGACTCTTGGTCGTGCCATATTGAAGAGAAAAAGAAAAAGAAAAAAAAACTTATTTTCTTCATATTTTCTCATCAAAAACTTGATCATCATCAAAAATAATTCACAAAACTGGTTTTTCATCATCAATGTAAGGAAATTTCTCTTAAATGGTTTTTACACCATTTTTGTTATTTTTATTTGCATGCATGTAGATTTAGACCATTACATCAAATTAATTAGTAATTTTGATTTCATAAGATGAGTATAAAATGGTCTAAATGACTAACAAGTGGTATCAGAGCATTGTTAAATACATGCATCTTGTCCTAAGACGATTTTAGTAATTTATGAGATAAATTAATAAAATTGATATTATGTTACTAAATTAGTTTTATCACATAATATGTTCTTGCATTTAAATTATCTGGTCTTAGGATGATATGGGACGAAAATTTGATTTTTGTTAAATTTTTACACTTTTTATAACTTAAAATGGCATAAAATTGAGTAAAAATGCATTAAAATTAATTAAGAGTTAATTAAAATTGATTGCATGTTAATTTTATGCATATTTATTTAGAAATAACCACATGCATGTTCTATTTATGAGAAAAATAGAAACTTTAAATTAATGTGATTAATTTAGGTAGTTTATTGATTTTTATTTGATAAACATTGGTAAATAATGGTTATTTTGCAAATAAATATTGATTTAATTTTAGGGCTCGAAATTTTTGAATTTTTAGGTCTTGGAAATTGTTCCAAAATGTACAAAATTTTATTTTAAGTCATTTCAATTTTTATGGTTTGATTTAGAATTAAATCGTAAATATTGTCGCTTTACCGATTAAATTGTGAAATCGTTTTAAATAAATTTTAAAAACAAAAATTTTCAGTTGCATGACATTTTTGGTGTAAGACCAGAATGTTCATGGCTTTGAAATTTATTTTTCCATAAATTTTTAAATTAAATGGAATTTTTGTATGATAATTGTGAATTATTATATCATTTTTGTCATAATTGTGTTTTAATTCCCATATAAATTCAAGATAATTTTTGAGAATAATTATTTTGATATATGACCAGATTAGTATGATGAGTATGTCTTCAAATTGTTTTAAGAATTGATTATGAATTTTTATTGGTAAAAATTCCGTCAAAGCAAGCTCAAATGATCGTTGTTGGTAAGTTAGAAGATTTGGCATGTCATTTTCTATAATGCATTTTATTATTCATTTGGATGAATGTTTTCTTTTTTTTTTGCATTATAATAATGCAATTTTTCCTAATATGGCCATAGGTAGAAGTTGGTTGATGTGACCATAATTAGCGCACATTTAGTCCCCTAATTGAGCCTATTTTGCATACTATTATAGCATTTCATGGTCATTTTATCCGTCAAAACCTTCCTATTTGCTTTTCTATCGCATTTCATGTGTTTTGTAGAAAAGGAGATAATAAGGCGGAAATTCCCGTCTTTCGTGCATATTTGGAAGCTTATTGATGATATTAGATGGACTAGTATGAAGAGGAGGCAAGAATGATGACCAAGTATGTAGGAATAAAGTGTATGTAGAAGGATCAAAGGGTTAAAAGTAAGAATGACGAGAGGGAAGGCATTACAAGAAGAAATCGCTCAAAAACCGAACCAAGGGTTGCTCCTTTGGCTCTGAAAATATGCTAGATGGAACGGCATCGAAAAATCAAGTGATCTAGGCTTTTGAATCACTCCAATAGGAGTCCGGATGAGGAAATAACGTCCGTTTTACAATCCGAGCTCAAGATACAGCTCAACCCGCTCGGGTCAAATTCAACCCGCTCGGGTTGAAGCCCAGGACGCCCATATTTCGCTCGAGACGAGCGGATTCCTCCCTTGCTACAATCCGAGCGTCTTGCTCAAGGATCCGCTCGGATTCCCCACTTTCTGATCCGCCCGGATTGTCCCCAATCCGCCCGTCTTACCGGGGAAAAACAAGAAATTTCGCTGGAAGAGAATCCGCCCGGATTCCCTACAATCCGCTCGGATTGCCCCACTAGAATCCGTCCGGATTCCCCTGAATCCGCTCGGATTCCTTTGCCAGATTCCGCCCGTCCCGACCCCAGTACGCACGGATTTTTTCACAGCATAGTTTCGTCTTCTCCAAGCTAAAAAGAAAGAAGCCCTTCCTTCAAGAGATCCCGGAGTCTCCTTGCCCAACTTAAAAAAGTGTAATTACTAGTTTAGCCCTTAGTTAACCCTAATGCATCCTCCCTAATTTCCACTATAAATACCCCATTTGTAAATAATCAAAGGGGATCCTTTTATGATGTTGTTTTAGAGTAGAAAATCCTTCTTTAGATTAGATTAGGAGTAGATTAGAATAGATTACTCTTTAATCTTTCCACAAATTACACATTAATCTCTCCTTAATTATTGTTCAAGTTTATTATTCAAGTTTATTATTAGGTAATTGAAAATTATTGGGTTATTATTGGGAGATTGACAACCTTCCATCAATCAATCAAGTTTCTTCTATTATTCTTGCTTTATTATTTGGATCATCTCAAGTTTGGTATAATTCCTTTACTCTTTAATCTTTATTGTTTATTTCCTCATTCTATTATCATGTTTATACTTGTTGTGATGATTGACACCATTAATGACATGTTTCCCATGATAATGAGTGAGTAGTTTCTTTAGCTAGGATTAGTGGGTAATTAGGGGAAACCAACATGGGATTGATTCATGCTTAATCTAATATGTTCACATGATTAAATTGCTTGCTTGTTGTGATGTCAACTTTATGCACATGTTATGTTTGTTGAAATGCTAAGCCTATGAATCCTTGCATTTACAACCATCTCTTATCTACTCAACTTGACTTGTAAGATATAAACCAACTCGAGTCTTGTTAGACCATGCATAGAAGTTGATTAGGAGGAAAGTAAGTCGACTTGTAGGTGTTGTACAATCTAATCGATTCGGCTCCGGGACCCAACTCTTCCTAAGAACCGTAAGATATAACCCAACTCGGTTCCTCCACAACATTAATTGCTTGCAACCTTGTAAACATGTTTGTATGATCAACACCATGAATCCCCCATAACCCCATGATATCCTAGCACTTTTAATCAATTGTTTACATCTTTCCTTTTATTGTTTGTTTTATTATATTGTTCGCATTAGTTTAGACACAACTACAAACCCCATCAATTGTGACACTAGCATAAATTGAGATAGATAGACTTAGAACCCAAAGCACACCGTCCCATGGATCGACCTCGACTTACCGCTAACTAGTTGTTTGTTGAGTATTATAAATGTGTTTGATTGGTTGAGTGACGACATCGACCGGATCAAAATGGCGCCGTTGCCGGGGATGGTGCTATGTGATTAAGTTCTTACTTGTTTGTCTATTTTAATTGTGCTTTCACCTTGAGGAACTTGTTCCTCAAGGGTTGTTCTTACCGTTTTTGTGTAGTTTCTATGCTTGTAGTTATCTCCTTGTCTCAGTTATGATGACTCAAGACATGTGTTATGGAGTATGTGGTGGATCTTTTGAGTATGACTATGGGTATGGGGAGTTTGAGGAGCAAGTCAACACAAACCTACCTTATTATTTGTACAACGAAAATCCTAACCACTACCCCAATTTTTCCCACCAAAATCACCACATCCAATATCCACAACAACCACCCACTCAATACCCACTTCACAATGACTTTCAATTGCCACAATACAACCACTTTCACACTTACCCACAACAAAATGATGAACCCATTCAAAATGTGATTCTCCAAATGATGGGAGATCAACAAAACCTCTTCAAACAAATGCTAGAGGAAAGCCAAAATAGGGACAATGTTCTTCAAGGCATTGTTACCCAAGTTGAGGAGTTGGAGATTCAAATTGCCCAAACAAAGGCAACCCAAGAAACCACCCAACCAACCACTCCCCACCAATCCTTGAGCATTGACCATGAATGTGAATTTGAGGTAATGACCTTTGATGAAGAAGATGTGAAGTGGGAAGAGCCAACCTCCTTGAGCTCTTGTGAGTATGAAAGTGTGGTATTTGATGATGAAGACATGAGGTTGAGTAAGCCAAATACTCTTAGCCTTTGTGAGTATGAGGGTGTGACTTTTGATGTGAACATTGAGGTGTTGGAGGAAGAACTAATGAAGAAGAATGAAGCCCCCATTTATGATTCTTATGGAGATAGCGATGATGACGTACCTATGGATGAAGCTTATGCGGGATATGTGTCTTGCAATGAAGAAGAGGAATGGAGTTGTGAGATTGCCTTACTTGAGGAGCCCATCCTTGAGAAGTTTGAGGTATGCTTCCATGAAGAAGATGAATTCCTTTTCCCCATTTCTCATGAAGACTACTTGGCCCCTACCATGGAGCCAATGATTGTTGGAGAGGATATGGTGGACCTTCTTCAAAAGGTCAAGGCATCATACAAAAGCTACTTGGTGGCAAAGCTCAAAGAGAAACTTGCACGTGAAGCTACTTGTGGGAATTTGGCATCCACAATGTCAACATCAAAGGAACTTGATCATCAAAGCCATGACAATTCTCCTTCCACCTTGGAAGGATTGAAAAATCAAAATGCTATCACCGTCACCGAAATTGAAGGAGAAGGTGGTGAGTCGAAGTCTCCAAACGAAAATGGTCCATACTTCATTCCTAATGTTGACAAGAATCATGGGGTTACTTATTGGAAGTGTTTCAAAGGCTCAAATGCCAAGGGCAAGGTGAAGAAGAGAATAAGTGACAAGCTCCCTTGGCCAAGCTTCATCTTGAATTGGAACAAACCGTATTTATGCTTATTTGAGGATTGTGCCCAAGCATTTGACCGGTTATTGAGAGCATTGAGCTCCATGGATAATGGAACTTTAATGAGTTTGGTGGAGTCCTATCTCAAACCACCATTTGTAAGATATCCTTTCCTTTAACTTTGCATTACATTTACACTTGCATTTAGTTATTTACATATATCTTGCATTTGTATTATATATCATATTGCATTTACATTAGTTAGTTCATATAATATAGTTGCATTGTAATATAATTCATGTAGATAGTTGCATATAGACTAGAATTCATGCATAGTCACTAATGACCAATCCTATTCTTTTCTACACTAGAAATAGTGCTTAAATCGGTTTGGGGAGGTTTGATCATAAGTGACTTAAGCATTTATCATGCATCATATAGTATAGTCTAGATTGCATTCATTTGTTATATATATCATATAGAATTGCATTTAGTTAGAGCATGCATTCATTCATATCATATCATTGCATTTGTACTTTATTTCAAAAAAATCAAAAATCCAAAAACATGTTTTCCTTTTTATTCCTACTCCTACATGTACATTGAGGACAATGTCCAAAATAAAGTGGGGGATGGGAATTTATATTCCAAAAATGCATAAAAATTGAAAAATTTCGAAAAATCCCAAAAATATGTCTTTCAAATTTCATAAAAACAAAAACCATAAAAATTTGAAAAATTGAAAAATCCAAAAATAAGTTCATTTCCTTTTTAGTGTAGTCTTGTATATATTGTTGTATATATTTTGTTTGTTTTATCCTTGTTCACATTGATCGACTATGTCACATCCGAGACATGAGGATATTGAAGACCGCATGGTATGATCTTTCCAATCTCCTTTTTCCTCTTTATGTTAATGACTATGTGGCTTTATTTTGATTGATGCGGTATAACAATGTGAATTTAGGACTTGCATTTAGTTTATTTGGCATATTAGTTGGTAGAATCATTTGCATTAGGATGTATATATGCTAGTTGCATCATGGCATGTAGTTGCATGTTAGAAAAATTTTGCGAAACCGTCTACTTGGGAAGCTTGACAAATGTATATAGGCCCTAGTAGATGCTTTTTCTTCTTAAGACTTTGCTTGTAGAATACTTGTAAAACACCCTAGGATGTGTCATGCTAGTATCCTTTGACCCATGGTTTAAGGCCTAGTCAAGAGTACCTTGTGGTGTGATAACTCCTTGGCTACCGTTTATTCCAAGGTGACCCTTGAAACCATGCATCCATCCATCCATCATCCATGTTCTACCACATTTTTGTCATCAAAGGGAATGGGCACAAAAAGAAATCGATTTGAGTTCAATGAAATGAAAAGTGAAAGAAAGTTTGCAAAAATGCATCAAAAGAAAAGAGGAGCAAAAATAGACTCCTAAGCTTCAAATACAAGGCACCCTCGTTACTAATTGGGGTGACTTTGAAAATATTCAAAAAGAAATGCAAAGAAAAGTTGAAAGTTGTCAAGTGTTAAAATGCCAAAAATCAAAAAGAAATGGCAAAGAAAGTGTTCTCAAATGTTATATGCCACAAGAAATTGGGGGGGGGAAACAAAAACAAAGCAAACTCCCAAAATGAAACTCAAATACTATCGATCCCTTTATCCATCGTATCCATTTTTGTGCATGGTAGAGAGGGGACGACCCTTCTTCTTGTCTAGGCAAGAGGGGGAATTCCGCGATCCTCCAGTGTTTCTAACACCATAGGGAGTCTATTCTTGACAAAAGCATTTAACGATTGAGGACAAAGGTACCCTAGCTTGACACATCTTGGAGGTGATTTATTGGTATCCTTCTAGGCTCAGTAGTTTGAACAAATTGCATCTATGAAGGATTGTGTACCCTTGAATTGCTTCCCTTGTAGATAATTTCCGCCACTTAGATGAGGAAAGTGGCTATTCTTTTGTAGATGCATCCATTACTTATTTTGTGTGCTTAATGATTGGATGTGTCGCCATTTTGGCAAGACCCACCTTGCCTTGCAAGAAGGCATCCTACCTCATGGTTGTCTTGTTGTGAGTTGAAGGGGCGGAGTGAGACCCGCTAATTGTCTCATATCGGTTATATTAGTAGGTTAGTTTAAATAAAGGTCTAGTTTTTGTCACCTCTTTACTCGGGACGAGTAAAGGTTCGGTTTGGGGATATTTGATGTGACCATAATTAGCGCACATTTAGTCCCCTAATTGAGCCTATTTTGCATACTATTATAGCATTTCATGGCCATTTTATCCGTCAAAACCTTCCTATTTGCTTTTCTATCACATTTCATGTGTTTTGTAGAAAAGGAGATAATAAGGCAGAAATTCCCGTCTTTCGTGCATATTTGGAAGCTTATTGATGATATTAGATGGACTAGTATGAAGAGGAGGCAAGAATGATGACCATGTATGTAGGAATAAAGTGTATGTAGAAGGATCAAAGGGTTAAAAGTAAGAATGACGAGAGGGAAGGCATTACAAGAAGAAATCGCTCAAAAACCGAACCAAGGGTTGCTCCTTTGGCTCTGAAAATATGCTAGATGGAACGGCATCGAAAAATCAAGTGATCTAGGCTTTTGAATCACTCCAATAGGAGTCCGGATGAGGAAATAACGTCCGTTTTACAATCCGAGCTCAAGATACAGCTCAACCCGCTCGGGTCAAATTCAACCCGCTCGGGTTGAAGCCCAGGACGCCCATATTTCGCTCGGGACGAGCGGATTCCTCCCTTGCTACAATCTGAGCGTCTTGCTCAAGGATCCGCTCGGATTCCCACTCGATCCGCCGGATTGTCCCAATCCGCCCGTCTTAAATTGGGAAAAACAAGAAATTTCGCTGGAAGAGAATCCGCCCGGATTCCCTACAATCCGCTCGGATTGCCCCACTAGAATCCGTCCGGATTCCCCTGAATCCGCTCGGATTCCTTTGCCAGATTCCGCCCGTCCCGACCCCCATGACGGGATTTTTTCTGACATAGTTTCGTCTTCTCCAAGCTAAAAAGAAAGAAGCCCTTCCTTCAAGAGATCCCGGAGTCTCCTTGCCCAACTTAAAAAGTGTAATTACTAGTTTAGCCCTTAGTTAACCCTAATGCATCCTCCCTAATTTCCACTATAAATACCCCATTTGTAAATAATCAAAGGGGATCCTTTTATGATGTTGTTTTAGAGTAGAAAATCCTTCTTTAGATTAGATTAGGAGTAGATTAGAATAGATTACTCTTTAATCTTTCCACAAATTACACATTAATCTCTCCTTAATTATTGTTCAAGTTTATTATTCAAGTTTATTATTAGGTAATTGAAAATTATTGGGTTATTATTGGGAGATTGACAACCTTCCATCAATCAATCAAGTTTCTTCTATTATTCTTGCTTTATTATTTGGATCATCTCAAGTTTGGTATAATTCCTTTACTCTTTAATCTTTATTGTTTATTTCCTCATTCTATTATCATGTTTATACTTGTTGTGATGATTGACACCATTAATGACATGTTTCCCATGATAATGAGTGAGTAGTTTCTTTAGCTAGGATTAGTGGGTAATTAGGGAAACCAACATGGGATTGATTCATGCTTAATCTAATATGTTCACATGATTAAATTGCTTGCTTGTTGTGATGTCAACTTTATGCACATGTTATGTTTGTTGAAATGCTAAGCCTATGAATCCTTGCATTTACAACCATCTCTTATCTACTCAACTTGACTTGTAAGATATAAACCAACTCGAGTCTTGTTAGACCATGCATAGAAGTTGATTAGGAGGAAAGTAAGTCGACTTGTAGGTGTTGTACAATCTAATCGATTCGGCTCCGGGACCCAACTCTTCCTAAGAACCGTAAGATATAACCCAACTCGGTTCCTCCACAACATTAATTGCTTGCAACCTTGTAAACATGTTTGTATGATCAACACCATGAATCCCCCATAACCCCATGATATCCTAGCACTTTTAATCAATTGTTTACATCTTTCCTTTTATTGTTTGTTTTATTATATTGTTCGCATTAGTTTAGACACAACTACAAACCCCATCAATTGTGACACTAGCATAAATTGAGATAGATAGACTTAGAACCCAAAGCACACCGTCCCATGGATCGACCTCGACTTACCGCTAACTAGTTGTTTGTTGAGTATTATAAATGTGTTTGATTGGTTGAGTGACGACATCGACCGGATCATTGGTATTTCCCGTAATGTAAGGGAATATCCACTTGTTTTGTAATTAATTGCGATTTCGTATCGCCTAATTTGTAATTAATTAATAGTTTTTATTTTAATTTTATTACAAATTGTATAATAGGGTATTGTTATGTAATTTAATTATTAGTAATTAGATGAAGCATCTAAAGACGGAGTTTTCATGAAGACGGTGTTTTCGGAAAAGCGTTCCGAAATCCTAAAGAAGGAGGCCAATTTATGAAGACTCAAGGGACCAAGGAGTTGGTTTCCGAAGTGTAATAATTTTAGTTAATTAGATTAACTAGGTGGCCATATTAGGACTTGTTTGTTTTAATTCATTTATGCATTCATGCCAAATCGTCACTACATGTTTTATTTTTGTTGTTATCGATTTAATTGTCTATTATTCACCAATTAAGTTCACTTAAAAGCGATAGACAATTAAATTGATAAGATCTCTCACATTTGTTTAAAATTGAGATTAAGCCTTACCAAATAATAGCACCTATGAATCCCTTCTTCATTAGAGGTAGGTTCGGATCACCGAGATACACTCTTTTTACGTTGGGTAAGTAGGGTAATAAAAGTTATTATGCGTGAAAATTGGTTGGACTCAACGGGATAAATATGGGTTGAATCGGTCCACCTTGCCCATATTTATTCTGGGGCTAAAAGATAGATTTTAAGAAAATCCGTCAACCAAGAGTTCTAGTAGTAGAATCAGTCAAAGTTGTTGACTCACCAAATTTATATAAATGTGGGTTGAATCGGTCCACCGTGCCCGTGTTTATATAAAATTGGATCTTGGATTCATTTATATAATTCAGTGGGAGATCATTATATAAATGGGAACTTGTTAAATAGTTTCACAAGTTAAATATTTCTAGACGATAAATGTTAATCTTTCCTTTATTTCCTTTGTAGTAATCACGATGACTTCTACTAGTGAAACCATCACCATAGCTAGAGATTCATGGCTACGTTCTTTTATGGACAAATATGTTTTAAAAGCCGACGGTGGTAATTTTAAAGATTGGGAGGAACAACTTCGATTAGCTGCCGCAGGTGATGGCAAATTACGCTACCTTGTCGATCCCTCTCCCCCTTCGCCTAGTACTAGGGCCACTGCCGATGTAAGGGAGGCTTTTTCAAATTATCAAAAGGAATCCGTTGCAATAAAAAATGTTTTGATTTTTTCAATGGATCGTGCTTTACAAAGGCAATGTGTCAAGTTTCGCGAGCACATGAAGTATTCTCGAGGCTTTCTACTATGTTTTCTCAAGCCTTGAGAATAATTCAATATGACGCTGCAGTTCGTTTCTTTGAGGCTAACCTCAAAGATGGTCAACCTGTAAGTTCAGACGTACTTAAAATGATTGAGTACGTGGAAACTTTAGAGGGGTTGAGATGCAAGATCCTCGACGAACTTGTGGTGGACCGAGTGCTCCACTCTCTCTCGCACGTCAAGGGATTTACCCAATTTAGGGTAAATTACATTATGACGAACATGAAAAAGAGTTTACATGAGCTCCATTCTCTGCTTGTGCAAGAAGAGAAGGACATGGGATTGAGTGGGAGTACGAGAAAAGATGTGCTTGCGATTAACGTGAAGGGGAAGCAGCAGTTTAAGAGGAACGCAGGTAAGAAGCCCATGCAGGTAGAAGGAAAAGGTAAAGCAATTAGGAATTGCTCTACCAAGCCTAAACCTATAAAGGGTAATCCTCTTAAAGACACTTGTAATTATTGTAATAACAAGGGACATTGGAGACGTAATTGTACAAAGTACCTGGATGACATAAAAGGTGGCATTTTGAAGCCGACATGTAATTTCTCAACCGAATCTTTTATGATAGACATAAATTATGCTTCAAATATAACTTGGGTATTAGATACTGGTTATGGCTCTCACTTGTGCAATCATTTGCAGGGCCTAAAAAGCATAAGAAAGCTAAACAAGGGTGATGTCGATTTCCGAATGGGAAACGGGTCTAAAGTAGCTGCCGTCTCAGTAGGAACTTATGTACTTAGTTTAGCTTCAGGAATGCAGTTGCATCTTAATAATTGTTATTTTGTACCAACACTATCTAGAAATATAATATCCGTACCTGTGTTAGACACAGAAGTTCTTTGTAATTAAAGACAAGTGTTGTACTTTTTCCCTTAATGGGATTGTATATAGTCAAGCTATTTCAATCAATGGTATTTATATTCTAGATACTTGCAACGATGTTTATCATTTAAATAATAAAAGACTCAAAACAGGTGATCCTGATCAATCTTATTTATGGCATTGTCGATTAGGACACATCAACGAGAAGCGCATTAAAAGATGGTATCATGTTATTGTTCCCTCTGAATCAGTTATTGTTCCCTCTGAACCTAGGAGGTCAGAAAGGGTTAGTCGCCAACCTGATAGATACATTGGTATTATCGAGGAAGATGGTTCCCATGAGGTTTTACTTTTAGAAAGTGATGAACCCAAGACCTATAAAGCAGCTATTATGAGTTCTGACTCTAAACTATGGCTCGAGGCCATGCAATCCAAAATGGATTCCATGTACGATAATCAGGTATGGGACCTGGTTGACTTACCTAAAGATATTCGACCTCTTCAGTGTAAGTGGATATTCAAGATTAAAATCGGTATGGATGGACATAAAGATGTCTACAAAGCTAGATTAGTTGCAAAAGATTTCACTCAGGTTCATGGTTTACACTATGATGAAACTTTTGCACTAGTTGCTATGCTTAGATCTGTTCGGATAATGTTAGCGATTGCTGCATTTCATGATTATGACATATGGCAAATGGATGTCAAAACCGCGTTCCTGAACGGGTTTCTGGAAGAGGAAGTGTTTATGACACAACCAGAGGGTTTTGTGGATCCTAAAATCCTAACAAAGTATGCAAACTTAAGAGATCCATTTATGGTCTTAAGCAAGCGTCAAGGAGTTGGAATCATCGTTTTGATCATGTTATTAAACAGAATGGTTTTTCTCGAAGTGTGGAGGAACCATGTTTATACATGAAGTTTAGTGGGAGTAAAGTTGTTTTCTTACTTCTTTATGTGGACGACATATTACTCATTGGGAATAATGTTGATATGCTTGCTTCTGTTAAGAAGTGGTTACTGGTGTAATTAAACCTTTTGATTTCGAATCATTTGGTACATGCGAATCTTGTCTTCTTGGTATGATGACTCGTTCACCTTTTCTAGGAAAAGGATCTCGAGCTAGTGAGTTATTGGGTTTAGTACATACCGATGTATGTGGCCCAATGACAGTTACTGCTATAGGTTATTATGACTATTTCATTACTTTTACCGATGACATGAGTAGATATGGGTATATCCACTTAATGAGGTATAAAAGTGAAGCTTTTGATAAGTTCAAAGAGTTTCAGAATAAAGTAGAAAACCAATTAAATTAGAAGATTGAAGCATTACGATCAGATCGTGGTTGGGAATATTTAAGCAATGACTTTAAAGATCACCTTAAAAACTGCGGTATTGTATCTCAGTTAACTTCTCCTGGCACACCACAATTAATGGTGTGGCTGAAAGGAGGAATCGAACTTTATTAGATATGGTTCGATCGATGATGAGTCAAACAGAGTTACCTATGTCATTCTGGGGTTTGCCATTTTATCTGCTATACAATCACTTAATAAAAGTCCCACTAAAGCAACTGACAAAACTCCATATGAGATATGGAAAGGGAAAGTCCCGAATCTGCGATACATGAAAGTATGGGGTTGTGATGCTTAATTCTACAATAGTAACGAGAATAAAGTGTTTGTTGCTCGTGAAGCTGTCTTTCTAGAAAAGGAGTTTATTTCTAGAAGACAGAGTGGGAGAAAATTTGAACTTGATGAAGTTCAAGAGCCACAAACTGATGTGACAGTGTAGGAAGATGTTCCTTCTACGTCAGAATTGGTTATTGTTCCTGTTGAACCTAGGAGGCCAGAAAGGGTTAGTCGCCAGCCTGATAGATACCTTGGTGTTATCGAGGAAGATGGTGACTATGAGGTTTTACTTTTGGAAAGTGATGAACCCAAAACCTATAAAGCAGCTATTACGAGTTCTGACTCTAAGCTATGGCTCGAGGCCATGCAATCCGAAATGGATTCCATGTATGTTAATCAGGTATGGGACCTGGTTGACTTACCTAAAGATGTTCGACCTCTTCAATGTAAGTGGATATTCAAGATTAAAATCTGCATGGATGGACATAAAGATGTCTTGATGCAGGAGCATACTCGGAGGATAAATTAAATGGTAAAAGGATTCGGGTTTGTTCCAACGGGCAAGATTATGCTAAAATATGGTTCGCATCAAGACATCAAGAAGGTCAAAATCGGTCACATAGCTGTTGGACAATGTTCTCTAGGCCAAGTAGGATACACGATTTCCTAAATCGTATAGGATTAATTATTTAGATTAATTTACTGTTTGTAAATAAAGTTAGGAAAGCTAGATGTTTCCTAATCCTAGTTTAATTAGAATAGACCCTAAATCTCATTGTATTTTAATTATTATTAGTTTAATAACTTTCCTAGTTAGTTTAGGGAAGGAGTAGATAGCTTGAGGAGCAAGCTAAGGAATTAGATCTCGAGTCAGATTTCTGACATCGAGTAGAATTAGGAAAGATAGCTTATTAGTCAAGCTAAGTAGGAGTATAAATAGGACTTCGTTGTAACCTTATTTTTCAGATTATTCAGAAATAAAATTAAGAAGTTTAGAGTTTGTAAAACTTGTGTCAATCTTGCGAGATTAGATTAGGAATCTTCCTTGCGAGGCTGAGTTATAGCAAATCGAGCTATAACCTTGCGAGGTTAGAACCAGATTCGCTCTTCTTTCCTGTTTTCGGTTCTTTATTCATAATATCCACACAATATCATCAAATCACACATTACATTCACAATAAAATCAACAATTCCGCTACAAAATTACAACCCTAATTCGTTCGTTCAAAACCTACGAATTCTACATCAAATTAGTTACCAGAGCAAGGTTCAGATTTATTCCTTAATAGATTTGTCTTGGGAAGTTGTTAATTATGGTTAACGACAAAGATGGTACTCCGAAAACATGGGAAGATGGTCATAACGAGTTAAAGACAGGGATGGCTCAGATGTCTTATGTTTTAAAGGAGATATCAACTATGTTAAAGAATAAGGAGAAGAAAAAGAATTCGGACAGTCCGTCCGAATCAGAAGAAGACGAGCAGCCAAAGGATAAAAAGAAATACAAGAACGATGATAATAGAGGCCTTAAACTCGACATACCCGAGTTTAATGGAGATCTAGATGCTGAAAAGTTTCTGGATTGGATTCGTCAAGGATAGAGGATTTTCGAATACAGTGACTACGATGAGCATAAGTAATTTAAGGTTGCTACATTAAAATTAACCAAGTACGCGTTTTTATGGTACGAAAATCTGAAGAAGCAACGCAAGAAAGACAGAAAACCTAAGATTGAAACTTGGGAAAAGTTCAAGAAGCATCTTATGAAAAGGTTTCTTTCTAAAGACTACGAGCAAGATAATTACTTAAAGCTAACATCTTTAACGCAGGAAAGCTTGGGTGTTGCTGATTATGTGAAAGAATTCGAGAAATTGAGCATTGTTTGCGATTTGGAAGAGAAGGAAGAATTGAGAACTACGCGTTTTATTCGTGGCCTCAATTCGAGCCTAGCACAACGGGTGGAAATCCAGAATTATGATGGATTTAACGATGTTTGCAGGCTAGCTCTTAAATTCGAGAAGTATGATAAGGCACGAAAACCTCATGCTTATTCAAAGGGGACGAGCTCGTACTCGATGCCTGCAACTAGTGAGTCTAAGGAGGACCAAACAGAAGACGTGAAGGACAAGGGGAAAAGCGTGATCATGGAACCTAAGGGTGCTAGTTCATGACGGTGTTTCAAGTGTCAAGGATATGGACACATAGGCAATGAATGTCCACAGAAAAGAGCCCTTACAATACACGTGTTAAGCGAGATAGTACCTTCTTTTGTTCTACCAAACAGTCCAAGCGACTGAATAATCCAGAACGAGGAAGTAAAAGAGGAAGGTGGGTTTGTCACATACGATGTTGAACCAATGATGAGTGACGATGACCAACCGGAGACAGTGATTCGCAATCTGCATATTCACGCTCGTCCATTCAAGGAGGAAAAGTTTGAGTCTTTCAATGATGCTATTGACGAGGTTGAGAAACAGGTTGAAAGGGGCTTGGTTGACGAACTAATTGTCAGTGAGCACAAGGTATTTTCGAATCTATCTAAGGCTGAAACAATTGATGATAATAAACTGATATTGGGTAGGGCATTGTCACATGTTAACGATTGTTCAAGTTTTCAAGATAAAGAACTTTATCAATCACCACTTGATAACTCGATTAACAAGAAGTTAGGTGTTGAAGATTATCGGTGCTATTGGTTTTTAAGTTCGGTACTAGTAGATGCTCACGGTGAACTAACTAGCTCAGGCAAGTACTATTTCTATTTTTCATTACTTGTGCAAGGAGGGAGGCGGGGTGAAGGCATAAGCACGAGTGGTTCGAAGATCATAAAAGCCAAAAGAAGATTGCTACTACGGAAGAAGTCGAAAGAATCTTAACTAAGACTGTCATTGCAATTATGATTCGGCTTGTGCGGTACGTTTTTGATCCCGGTGGCAGCATTCATGATCGAAATTTGAGGTCAAATTTAAAATCAAAAAAAGGAGAGTATGATGCAGGAGCATAATCGGAGGATAAATCAAATGGTAAAAGGATTCGGATTTGTTCCAACGGGCAAGATTATGCTAAAATGTGGTTCGCATCAAGACATCAAGAAGGTCAAAATCAGTCACATAGCTGTTGGACACGGTTCCCTAGGCCAAGTAGGATACACGATTTCCTAAATCGTATAGGATTAATTATTTAGATTAATTTACTGTTTCTAAATAAAGTTAGGAAAGCTAGATGTTTCCTAATCCTAGTTTAATTAGAATATCCTAAATCTGATTGTATTTTAATTATTATTAGTTTAATAACTTTACTAGTTAGTTTTGTTGGAATATGTGTCCTCCGACAATAATGCGATCACAACTGTCGATCATGATGATCACATGTTTAAGTCTCATTTTAAGAATACATGTGGGAAGTATTTTTACTGTCAACTGGTCCACACATATCGGTAATAATTGGCTGACTAGAGTTTGACATTACTGTCGTGCGACGGTGGTGATCAATTGATCCCCTTAGGTCATACCTAAAGGGTAACACTCTTAATTGATTATTTAATTAATCGTATGACGATACGGGTTAATTAAATTACTTAAAATTGACGGACGATTTTGGAAGTAATATTTACGTTTCTCATTGTAATTTGATTAAATTAGATACGGTCTAAGTAATCGAATTGTTTTGTTACTTAGATGAAATTATTGTTTACGGAAACAATTGAAACGGAATGAACTGATTATCATAAATACAAAATGTTGTAATTCATAACTCGGGAACCCATTACGGTACAAGTAATTATGAATTACTAGGTTAACTTTATAAGTGACATATTTTATTAATATGTTGATTTTTAATTGTTAAAAATACATTATATATACATAATGTCATGGAACATGTTACATGTGACAAATTGACAAAATAATGTGTAAAATGGATTTTCCATTTTACACTATATGTACCGAAATTTTGGGTGGGTTGGGGTTTATAATATGTTTTATTATTCATAAAAGGAGCATAATGATTAACCTAAACACATAGCCTTGCATGCCTAATTTCTTGGGAAGAATTGAAGCTCATGCATTGGCCCCTTTAACCCACCCCACCCGGTTTTGTCATAGAGAAAGGCCAAGGGGTTTTCTCTATAATTTACCTAATATACACTACATGAAAAACTAGTGTATTATTCATTCTAACACATCTAAAATATAGAGTTTTTAGAGAGAAAATTACTCCTTCTTCTCCCTTCTCTTAACCGAAAAACAAAAGACAAAATTCAATATTTTGGGTCAATTTTTAGCTAAAATAATATTGTTCTAATATTAATACTATTAATTTTTAAGAGGTTATCTTGGGTATAATTACTTGGGATGGATTCTAAGCTTGAATCCTTGTTCATCCAATATTAGGAAGCTCAAGAACAAGTGAGTAGAAGAACTCATTTGTGCCCATATATCCGAAATTTCAATATAAGGAAAACGATTTCTTCTCTATATTTTTCCATGTTTGCATGCATAAGATCTAAATTAATTTTTATGACTAAATTAATAGTAACATATATGAATATGTTGAGTAAAATGAGATATAGTTTTCTAACAAGCGGTATCATGAGCCTTAGGTTGTTTGCATGCAAATCGGTTATTGTTTTTCCGAGTTATACGATTAACAAACAAAACTTACAAATTTGTGTTTATTATGATATATCACGAAATTTATTATGCATGTTAAAGTTTCTGGTCCTAAAATGTATTTAGGATATTTTGGTCAATTTATGGATTTTTATTGTTCATTTTGTATAATAATGGCATTAAATTGTGATTTTATGATAAAAATGTCATTTTTTGACTAAAATTAGCTAAACTTCGATTTTTCTAGTGGTTTTTGGATATGTTTTCACATATATTATCGTTTGATGACCTGTAAAGTTTCATAATTTTATGAGTTTTTATGCTCGAAATATGGATTTTTCAAGATAAAATCGATTTTAAATGGAAAAATAGGTTAACATGAGTTATATTTCGAATCTGGTCATAGAAATTTAGTATGTTGTCACATGAAATTTTAAAAGATGTGTGTAAAGTAATTGGCTATTATGAAGTCTTTATGCATCATTTATGAATTTTTGATGAAAAATCACATAAATAGTGATTTTCATTAGTAAAAATTGCTAAAACATACTTCATGGCTAAAAAAAACATCACATGTTTCATTTTATCGCATATTTCAGATCTAAAATTGAAAAGTTGATAAAAATAATTTTTCTCATATTTTTATGGTTATAATTGATAAATCCGATAAACCGCAACATTGTTTTTCTCGATAAATTTCGAAATTTTTAACCTAAGTTTTTGAACATTATAAGTGTCATGGTATTTTTCCAGAATGTTCATGAGTTTAAAATTTCAAATTTCAAAGTTATTTGAAATTTTTATGATATATTTGAAGTTTATGGCATTTTATTGTAATTTTATTTTATGAACAATATTAAGAAATATAAGTTAATTATTTTCAATATGTTAGTGGAGACTAATTTTGAGTCCTAAGATGGTTAGGGTAATTAACTAGTACATAAATATGATTTTATGTAATTAATGTGATTTTTAAAAGGTTAAATCACGCAAATCCGTAAAAACCGATTAATATATGATATTGGCGCCTTAAAGGCGATTTAGCATAAAATTGGGCATGTTCATACATATTATAATGCTGCATTTTATTTATGATTGTCATAATTTTATTTTATGTAATTTTTAAATTATGTAATTTTACTTAGTATGACCTTAGTTTTAATTGATATTACCCGAAATGTATGGGAAAATCGATTCGGTTGTAATTTATTGTGATCTTGTATCACCGTTTTGTAATTTAATAGATTTATTTTATTTTAATTACAAATGTATAATAGTAAATTATGTAATTTGTTATGTAATTTATTTATTCCGGAGATCCTTGAAGACGGTGCCACTCGAGAAGGCGATCCATTAAAGACGGTGTTACCTCGAAATGCGTGCCAAGACCGAAGTTCAAGGGACCAAAGGAGTTGGTTTCCGAATTTGTAATAATTATATTAGATTTACTATTTTAGGAAGGCCATACTAGGATTTTTTATTATGTTTTACATTTTATTTATATGTTGCATGTATCGCTAAATCGCCATAACTAAAACATGCATTATCATTTTATCGAGTTTATCGACCGTGTCAATTACAATTATCGTAGTTCACCGCTTTTGTTCACTTAAAACGTGATAGATAATAAATTGACATGACCTCTCACTAAAAATAAACCATTGAGACATAGCCTTACCAAAAAGTAGAAACCATGAAAACCTATTTCGCGAGGGAGTGCACTCGGCCACCCCGGGGTACAAACCTTGTTACGTAGGGGAAGTGAGTGATAAATGTCTATCCACCAAATTAATGTTGATGAGGGATGAATCGGCTACCCCGTGCCCAAGTTAATGTGAATTTGGATCATGGACACATTTATTTGAAATTTGGATTGACCTCAACGGAAGTATTCGTGACCGTAGTCGCATGTGTTACGGGCTATAAATAAATATTAGTGTAATTTATCGACCAAGAGTTCTAAAAGTAGAATCGAATAAAGAGTTAATCCGCCGAGTTATATTGATAAGGGATGAATCGGCTACCCCGTGCCCAAATTAATATGAATTTGGATCTTGAAATCATTTATCAAGTTGGGTAGAGGTCACTAGATAAATGCAATAAAACTTGTTTAAATTAAGTTTTACGAGTGTTATTATTATTTTGAAAACGACACATGTTTTATTCCTTCCATTTTTTCCGTTTTGTAGACCGCTTTTATTTCTCATAACAAATGGCCGCTCCAAACACCAATGCCACACCTCTCACTAATGCTTCATGACCCCGATCCTTCATGGATCGTTGTAAGCTTGAAAAGAATGGGTCAAATATCTCCGATTGGGATGCCCAACTCAAATTAGCCGCCCAAGGTGACAACAAGCTTCGTTACCTCACCGAGGCCTTTCCACCCGAACCTAATGCTAGGTCGAGTGCCGCCACTAGGGAAGCATATGAGGCTTACCACAAGGAGTCCGCCGCAATGAAAAATGTGTTGATTTTTGCGATGGAGGCGGATATCCAAAGGAGAGCCTTTAAAATGGGCACCGCTAATGAAATCTATTCCAAGCTTGTGACAATGTTTTCACAAACTCCGAGGATTGTCCAATATGAGGCGGCCTCGGCATTCTTTGATCTCGATTTCAAGGAGGGCCAAAAGGTTAGCCCTCACGTGCTCAAATTGTTGGAGCTAGTCGAGACATTGAAGATTCAAAAAGTTGAAATCCCCAATGAACTCATTGTAGATAGGATTCTACACTCCTTATCCAAAGTCAAGGCATATGTTCAATTCCGGGTGAATTTTAACATGCAAGACAAGGACGTGTCTCTTGAAGAGTTGCACAAGTTACTTGTGCAAGCTGAAAGAGACATGGGGTTAAATGTTAACCCACCTAAGGATGTGCTTAACATAAGCACCAAGAGCAAGGGGAAATTCAAAAAGAATGGGAAGAAAGGTAAGAATCAAGCTCCCACTTTCACCAAGGCTAAGACTTTTGAAGTTAGCACTTCCAAGACCAAGAAGGGTCTTCTTGATGAATGCCATTATTGTAATGGTGTTGGACATTGGAAAAGGAATTGTTCCAAGTATCTTGGTGACATCAAAGCTGGAAAGATCACTCCAGTAAGTAAATGACTATCCTTTCTTTTATGTTTCTAATTCAACTATGGTATTTTGATACAAAGTTGTGATAATGTATCCCCTTTTTATTGTAAATAGGGCCTCCAGCAAGCAAGGACAAGGGAAAAGAAAAGCAAGCTTGAGAAATCATGAAGGAGCTAGGAGTAGCTACCGATAAAGCTTGGCTTTTATTATTGTCTTTATTTTAATGTTATGGATTTTTAGAACTATTTTGATTTCCGTGTTCGACATGGAAATGGTTGATCCTTTCTAAACAATTGTTGTATTTTGGATTATGGTGGCTTGGTTTGCAACCCAAGTCACCCCTTTTATCGTATTTTCTTTGTTCTAAAATTCGTCTTTATATGCTTGCACATAGAAACATATAATCATCCACTTAAAGTGATCTAATAGACAACTATAATGATGGGATTCATTATATGTCCACAAGCTTAAGGCTTGTATATGATCAACTATAAAGTGATGTTGAGTTGATGAACTCTCTTAAGGGAATGTCAATCACCAAGTACGCTTATCAAATCTAAAACAATTAGTCAATCTATGAGATAGTCCTCCTTATACTTCAAAATCATTATTTGTGACTCATAAGCTATCTTTGAATCTCTAGTGTATTTATTCTAAAGATAGAGTGGGAGAAAAATGAAGACACAAAGAACACAAAGCAAATTTGTATACTTGAGTAAATGAGATCTACGAAAGAAAGAATGATTTGTATACCTGTATAGATAGTGTACACGAATAGATGAGATCTATGGTCTCGAATAGATGAAATCTACATGACAAAAGAGACCAAGTGAAGTAATCAAAAGAATATGTTCTTACGATAACTACACGAGAAGACCAAAAGAAAGTTTTGGAAGAAAATGACTAATGAAAAGACTTATCAAGAGATTTGGCTAGTTTATGAACAACATTTGACCAAGATTTTCAATATTGATATTTACTTAGGAGCCTAAATGAAACAAAGTTGCATCCATGAAAGTAAATGAGATTTATGACTAAAAGTTGCAAAGAAAGATATGCCGATATCTACAAAAGCTAAGTTAATTATTAACCACGCTAGTGTCATTACTTAACCTCATTATGAAAATGAAATGGTTAAACCTCCTTCCGGAAAAGGGTATTTTGAGAAGGACGTGTATTAAATGAAATTCACATTTAAATAATGACATTGCTACTCATCATTACAAAAAGAATGAGTTAGAGATTAAAAATCTTTTTCCATAAGTTTAAGATTGAAACCTTTTCTAAATAGGTATTTTGAAAGGATATGCTGGGAACATATATGTTTTAATCTTAATAACTTGGCAAAGCAAAATGTATTTCAATTCTTGAAATGTTTTGATTGAGTAGTCAATTGCGAAACATGTGGAATTGAGTGGGAGTTTGAAATTATCATGTGCAGACATGGAATTTAGTGGGAGCAATCATCTTGTAAAATTGATAACTCATTACTCATTGAGAATGACGAGCTAATATTATCTTTCACAAAGATATGTTTGAGTTTTCAATTCTGGATGAAAATGGACAATGATGAATCCAATCACATCATGAGATGTTGGATAGGTATTGAGATATACACATCGAATCAACGAGAAACGTAGGTTATTCATGTCAATAAAAATGGAATTGCCATTAACAGTCATGGTCATTCATTGAACCTAAGGATGGTTGATCACATGATTACAAATTACTAATGTTTCCGCCATTAGAATAATCATGCACATGTCCAATAATGAATCATATGCACAAGAGCATGATGAATCATTGGCAAGCCATAGGAGAATCGTCATGAATTCTCGAGGAGAACTAATGAGCTATTCCAGTGTTGGACAGAACACTCTGTTATGTGATAAGAGGTTGCACATATTGAAGTTCGAACACACGTAAGGATTTATAAAAATCCTAAGCTATTCAAGCTAAAAGGAGAAATAAGAAGTTTGTGAAGATACTTAGTTAAAGTAAGAAGTTACTCAAAACTAATATTTTCTAATATGCTAGGACTTATGAGAAGTGCTAGGCTAATCATCTTCACAATTGTTGCAAGACCCTACAAAACGTATACCTAGTGCATTGCGAGTTGGTAGAACACCTGACCAGTGCAAGTTATATCATCCACCACAAATTCGATTGGTTATGTGATAAACAATAAGAAAGTTCTTTCAAGATAAAGAACCTAAACCTAGGTTGGGAACATATATGTGTACTTGGTAAGGTTCATGCTATGAGAGATAACATGAATATAAAGGAAAATGCAATGCAAGATGTATGAACACATGGACACATAGTATGTTAATCTTCTATTGCAATCGACTAGTGTTTACACACTTACGATATACATCACAAGGTTGTAATATGGTATTGACTACCCGAATCTGATGTCCACATTCGTCGTTTGAGTTATTATTAACTCACCTTATACTTTGTTACATCCAAACGGGTTGTAGAGATAATTGAACCCCGTTAAAGTGAACACGGATTAGCATTGTATTCGCCCATAGTTACTTACATGAGGTGACGTCTCGAAGTGACTAGAGTGTGATGCGATTGATGGCAAGTTCAAGTGCCATGGAGTCATGTGTGATGACTAGTCAATCACATAGGCAGAGTTCTGGCAAATTTATATAGCCTGGTCGTGGCGAGAGCTACTATAGTATTCTAATGAGTCGATTCTTTTGACTAAAGACTGTTCTCCTAAGATGGCACAGTTTCAGATTAACTTTGATTTGTGTTACTATGACCTTCGTAAATGGGGTTAAATGGAAATATTTTGGGTTATGATGGTTGTGGCTAGTCGAAGGGAATAAGTGCGATAGGAATTATCCACCCCTTGTCAGGGTTATAACAATATCTCAGGGCCACTCGAGGAGTAATGAACTGGAAATGCATGGCCACGCTCGGAAGGTATCCATGGTGGATAATTCCGGTCAATCAGTTATTTTCCAGATCGAGGAAACCACTCTCGATATGATCACTTGCAAGTACGACCTGAAAGACACCTTGCATTGAGTGGGAGATAGTAATAGGACAAGAGAATTGGTGGCCTTTTTACTTGTCGAGGACAAGTGGGAGATTGTTGGAATATGTGTCCTCCGACAATAATGCGATCACAACTGTCGATCATGATGATCATATGTTTAAGTCTCATTTTAAGAATACATGTGGGAAGTATTTTTACTGTCAACTGGTCCACTCATATCGGTAATGATTGGCTGACTAGAGTTTGACATTACTGTCATGCGACGGTGGTGATCAGTTGATCCCTTAGGTCATACCTAAAGGCTAACTCTCTTAATTGATTATTTAATTGATCGTATGATGATACGGGTTAATTAAATTACTTAAAATTGACTTACGATTTTGGAAGTAATATTTACGTGTCTCATTTTAATTTGATTAAATTAGATACGGTCTAAGAAATCGAATTGTTTTATTACTTAGATGAAATTATTGTTTACGAAAACAATTGAAACGTAATGAATTGATTATTATAAATACAGAATGTTGTAATTTATGACTCGGGAACCCATTACGGTACAAGTAATTATGAATTACTAGGTTAACTTTATAAGTGACATATTTTATTAATATGTTGATTTTTAATTGTTAAAAATACATTTTATATACATAATGTCATGGAACATGTTACATGTGACAAATTGACAAAATAATGTGTAAAATGGATTTTCCATTTTACACTATATGTACCGAAATTTTGGGTGGGTTGGGGTTTATAATATGTTTTATTATTCATAAAAGGAGCATAATGATTAACCTAAACACATAGCCTTGCATGCCTAATTTCTTAGGAAGAATTGAAGCTCATGCATTGGCCCCTTTAACCCACCTCACCCGGTTTTGTCATAGAGAAAGGCCAAGGGGTTTTCTCTATAATTTACCTAATATACACTACATGAAAAACTAGTGTATTATTCATTCTAACACATATAAAATATAGAGTTTTTAGAGGGAATATTACTCCTTCTTCTCCTTTCTCTTAACCGAAAAACAAGAGACAAAATTCAATATTTTCGGTCAATTTTTAGCTAAATTAATATTGTTCTAGTATTAATAATATTATTTTTTAAGAGGTTATTTTGGGTATAATTCCTTGGGAGGGATTCTAAGCTTGAATCCTTGTTCATCCAATATTAGGAAGCTCAAGAACAAGTGAGTAGGAGAACTCATTTGTGCCCATATATCCGAAATTTCAATGTAAGGAAAACGATTTCTTCTCTATATTTTTCCATGTTTGCATGCATAAGATCTAAATTAATTTTTATGACTAAATTAATTATAACATATATGAATATGTTGAGTAAAATGAGATATTGTTTTCTAACAAGTTTAGGGAAGGAGTAGATAGCTTGAGGAGCAAGCTAAGGAATTAGATCTCGAGTCAGATTTCTGACATCGAGTAGAATTAGGAAAGATAGCTTATTAGTCAAGCTAAGTAGGAGTATAAATAGGACTTCGTTGTAACCTTATTTTTCAGATTATTCAGAAATAAAATTAATAAGTTTACAGTTTGTAAAACTTGTGTCAATCTTGCGAGATTAGATTAGGACTCTTCCTTGCGAGGCTGAGTTATAGCAAATCGAGCTATAACCTTGCGAGGTTAGAACAAGATTCGCTATTCTATCCTGTTTTCGGTTCTTTATTCATAATATCCACACAATATCATCAAATCACGCATTACATTCACAATACAATCAACAATTCCGCTGCAAAATTCTACAACCCTAATTCGTTCGTTTAAAACCTACGAATTCTACATCAAATAGTATGATGCAGGAGCATACTCGGAGGATAAATCAAATGGTAAAAGGATTCGGGTTTGTTCCAACGGGCAAGATTATGCTAAAATGTGGTTCGCATCAAGACATCAAGAAGGTCAAAATCGGTCACATAGCTGTTGGACACGGTTCCCTAGGCCAAGTAGGATACACGATTTCTAAATCGTATAGGATTAATTATCTAGATTAATTTACTCTTTTTGAATAAAGTTAGGAAAGCTAGATGTTTCCTAATCCTAGTTTAATTAGAATACCCTAAATCTGATTGTATTTTAATTATTATTAGTTTAATAACTTTCCTAGTTAGTTTAGGGAAGGAGTAGATAGCTTGAGGAGCAAGCTAAGAAATTAGATCTCGAGTCAGAATGTAACTTCGTTGTAACCTTATTTTGCAGATTATTCAGAAATAAAATTAAGAAGATTACAGTTTGTAAAACTTGTGTCAATCTTGCGAGATTAGATTAGAACTCTTCCTTGCGAGGCTGAGTTATAGCAAATCGAGCTATAACCTTGCGAGGTTAGAACAAGATTAGCTATTCTATCCCTTATTTTCGGTTCTTTATTCACAATATCTACACAATATCATCAAATCACACATTACATTCACAATACAATCAACAATTCCGCTGCAAAATTCTACAAACCCTAATTCGTTCGTTCAAAACCTACGAATTCTATATCATGTCTATAAAGCTAGATTGGTTGCAAAAGGTTTCACCCAGGTTCATTGTTTACACTTTGATGAAACTTTTGCACCAGTTGCTATGCTTAGATCTGTTCGGATAATGTTAGCGATTGCTGCATTTCATGATTATGAGATATGACAAATGGATGTCAAAACCGCTTTCCTGAACGGGTTTCTGGAAGAGGAAGTGTTCATGACACAACCTGAGGGTTTTGTGGATCCTAAAAATCCTAACAAAGTATGCAAACTTAAGAGATCCATTTATGGTCTTAAGCAAGTGTCAAGGAGTTGAAATCATCGTTTTGATCATGTTATTAAACAGAATGGTTTTTCTCGAAGTGTTGAGGAACCATGTTTATACATGAAGTTTAGTGGGAGTAAAGTTGTTTTCTTACTTCTTTATGTGGACGACATATTACTCAATTGGAATGATGTTGATATGCTTGCTTCTGTTAAGAAGTGGTTGGGAAATCACTTCCAAATGAAAGATTTGGGAGATGCTCAGCGCATCTTAGGTATCCGGATCTATAGGGATAGATCCAAAAGGATATTAGAATTGAGTCAAGAAGCCTATATCGATAAGATTCTTGGCCGATTCAATATGAAAAACTCCAAGAGAGGTTTTCTACCTATAGGCAGTGGGATCACTTTGAGTAAGTCACAGTGTCCTACTGAGCCTAAGGATATTGAACGCATGAAATCGATTCCCCATGCTTCCGCTGTTGGATCGATCATGTATGCTATGATGTGTTCTCGTCCTGACGTCTCTTATGCTTTGAGTATGACGAGTCGTTTTCAGAAAACTTCAGGTGAGAGTCACTGGATAGCCGTCAAGAATATTCTGAAGTACTTGGGAAGGACTAAAGATTCATTATTAGTGTTTGGAGGAGAATCTGAATTACGTGTAAGAGGTTATACGGATGCCAGTTTCCAAACCGATAGGGATGATTTGAAATCTCAGGCTGGTTTTGTTTTTTTGTTGAATGGAGGGGCGGTTTGCTAGAGAAGTTTCAAAGAGTTTGTGACTGTTGATTGTACAACGGAAGCTGGGTACATTGCAGCCTCTGAAGCTGCAAAGGAAGCTGTTTGCAATAGGCAATTTTTAGAGGGACTGAAAGTAGTTCCGACCGCCGAGGATCCATCACTTTGTATTGTGATAACAGTGGGGCTATTTTTCAAGCAAAAGATCCCAAGTCTAGTAACAAGTCTAGACATGTACTTAGGAAATTTCATGTAATTAGAGATTTAATAGAAAGGAAAGAAATTACAGATTGTAAGGTTGGGACAGCTGACAACATCGCTGATCCTTTAACCAAGCCATTGTCTCAATATAAACATGATAGTCATGTTATTTCGATGGGATTGAGACGAATGCCAGAACTGTTGTAAATTATATGATATGTAATAATCAAAATATTGTATTTATTATTTCATATATGATAATTGCATTTATCGTCATATTCAGTTTTATTTCTGAATTTTATATACTTTGTTTTATCCAAATAGATTGTAGTGACAATGTCGAACTCTATTAAAGTGAACTGGATTAACATTGTATTTTGTCCCTAGTTACTTAATTAGGTGACGTCTCGGAATGACTAGATTGTACGGCGATAGATGACAGGTTCGACTGTCATATGGTCATAGTGATGGCTGGTCGATTACATAGGCAGATTGTGAGACAATTTGTCGGACAGTGACCGTTTGTAGAGTCCTTTTGTTGCTAGGTCGTGGCCAGGATTTCTATTTATTCCTTCGAGTAAATTCTTTAGACTGGTGACTATTTGTCTGAGTTGGTACGGTTTTCCGGTGGCTTTGGTTTTTGTTCTAGGTCGCACCGTAAAAGGAGGCCGATGAGCATTTACTGGGTCATTGTGATCTCTATCGAATGAAGAAAATAGGACAACGGGATTGTCCTTTTAAGTCATATTTTATCTCAAGGCCACTCGAGGAGAAATGACTGTGAATGCGTGGCCACGCTCCGATGAGATCTATAGTAGATTATCCTATTGTACAGTCATTCTCCTGATCGAGGAAACCACTTTATGATATGATCACGCGCAAGAACGACCTGAAAGACATCTTGCATTGAGTGGGAGATATTATTGGACAAGAGAATTGGTAACGCACACTTGTGTCAGACAAGTGGGAGATTGTTTGAGTAGTGTCCTCCACAATGAGTGCGTTTACATAATAAATCTTGTAAAAGGAATATCAGGGATTTATATTATTTATTTGTCAGTTGGTCATCGTTAATCGGTAATGATTGGCTGACTAGAGTTTGACATTACTGTCGTGTGACGGCGGTGATCAGCTTATCCCTTTAGGTCACACCTATAGGATGATGCCCAAATTGGATAAATTAATTATTTGTATGAGATACGATATAATTAATTCCTTGTATTAATTGACTTTTAATAAGTCGTGTGAATGTATTATTTGATGACAGGTTATGAACTCGGGCCAAGAGGATTTATTATTTAATTATGTGATAATTAATTAATAAATATAAATTAGAATTTATTAATTAATTGTAATTAATTAAATTTATACGACATATGTATAAGTTTTGAGGTAAAGATAATTAGCTATTTTAATTTACAAGAGATTGTAAAATTAGCTAAATGGGGTAGTATTGACACAATATATGTTGATAAAATGGTCTCATGATTACTTAATAGTTAAGTCATCATTAGTGGTTAATTTGTATTATTTAACTGTTAAATAATTAAATTAATATTTAATTACGTAAGATAATTAAATATAAGACTTATAAGCATTTGTGGGACAAATGTCGGAAATCGAAATGGACCAAAATATTACATGTGGGTTGACACTTGTATAAGATAAGTGTTATTACGTGTGGCATAACCTACTAAGAAATGTTTAACTCATTTCTTTACATTTTGTTCTCTATAAATACCCCACTATTTACACTATTTAGATGATGATTTTGGAGACCAAAAAATGCTCAAAATAGACCCTTGGTCGTGCCATATTGAAGAGAAAAAGAGAAAGAAAAAAAAACTTATTTTCTTCATATTTTCTCATCAAAAACTTGATCAAATTGTTGATCATCATCAAAAATAATTCACAAAACTATAATATACATATACTAATATTATTAGTGTAATAATATTACATAGTATACAAGGTTATCCTACTAATTATCTAGTTAGTAATTATTAGGATTTTTGGGTTTAATCTTGGGTGTATCCAAAGGAGATTACCTAAGTTGGTAATTTGGTTTTTGGAGGATCATCCACCATCTATTAGCTCAAGAACAACATCAAGGAAGGAGTCCTTGAGTTCTGCCCTTTATATTTCCATCATCAATGTAAGGAAATTTCTATTAAATGGTTTTTACACCATTTTTGTTATTTTTATTTGCATGCATGTAGATTTAGACCATTACATCAAATTAATTAGTAATTTTGATTTCATAAGATGAGGATAAAATGGTCTGAATGACTAACACAACCTTCCACCAGGTCCTACTGAAGCTGAAAAGCAACTCCAATATTTGGCGGAGCAACTAATGTACCTCAAGGGAGATGACATCTACAGGGAAAATAATCGCAAGTATGAGGCAATAAAGGCTAGATTACTAACTAACATCAACATGACTGACATCCAGAAGATTAAGGAGCATGAAAACCCGTTGAACCATATTCGTGCCTTCAAAGATTATATGTCTATCAAAGGCATCAAGCCAGAGATGTTCCTAAGGATCTTTCCTTCATCTCTCGATACTATTCCTAAGCAATGGTTCTACTCTTTGAAACACAAGAAAATTACCACCTGGGATAATGCTGCAATTGAGTTCACCAAACAGTATGCAGATAATGCTGAAATTCAAGTCAATATGCGCACTCTAGAGGTTCTTACCCAAAATGAGAAAGAAGGATTCACCGACTTCCTAAGTAGGTGGAGAAAGTCTAACACACAACTCGTCGAACGCCGAGACGAGGCTACTCTTGTTGAAAAGTTTGTGGACAACGTAAGACTAATCTATGCGAACCACCTAAGATACCAAAACATAATGTCTTTTAAAGACTTAACTGTATTAGGCAAAAGAATTGAAGACGACATCCGTAAGGGACTCTTGTCCAAAACGGTAAGTCACGGATATCAAGGCGCAACGAGTCGTTCTTATAGCTCATCTAGCAAGACCGACGAAGTCAACTTTGTGAAATCATCTACCAAGAATAATAACCCACAAAGGAAGTTCACAAATGTTGGTGATTCATATTCCAACGCTCTAAAAAGACTGATGAAACAGGGTAAGCTCCAACCTATAGGACATACACCTGACCTAGAGAAGAAGTCCAAATTCTGGGATGAGAATGCCTACTGCGAGTACCATAGAGGCAAAAGGCATGATACAGAGAAATGTTTTAAACTAAAACATGTTATTCAAGATACGATTGAGGATGGGCATCTGCCTATACCTTCCGCAAGTAAGCCTAACAATACTCAGAATCCTCTTGGAATTTCGATGATCATCGATGAAAAATACACTTTGGATTGCTCACACCTCATTTCTCCAGCTGAAGACGAGGTCAATGCACTAGAAAATGAAGAGAGTTAATCCACCATTTCCCTTAGTATCGCTGATTTTGTCGCATAGGCAAAGAGTGTGAGTAGACAGGTTTCAGAGCTAGAAGCTGTAATGGCATCCCTACGCAATCCAAGCACTGTACCTAGGGAAAACAGGCCAGTGGTTCCAATTTTAAACCAAGAATCCATAATGCAAGAAGTGATCGCAGTGACCGACGATCTAGTCGAGCAAATAATCAGCCTAGAAGCTGAAATCATAGGCTTAAGAGAGCTCAATATCATTAATGGGGTTTGGGAGGATGACGATGAAGATGTTAACCTCACGGAGCATCCTCTAGTCAAGGCTAATGAAGATCAAGATGTGGACCACCTTACTCGCTTAGGACGTCCATATCAAAATGCCACTCAAACGAATGGTCCAGTTGCTACTAACACCAATGTCATCACACCAAACGATGGCGAAGATACTTCTCCTGACCATTTATTGAAGCAACTTCAAAAGACAAAGGCTGATCTTTTAGTCCAACAATTAGCTGCAAGTTCATTTCCTCATCGCCTGGCTTTACAACAAGCATTGGCTAAATTTAACGTGGCATCTAACTCTACACCTGACGACGTTGTCAATCTAGTCTTTCAAGACTCAATTAAGCTAAGTAACCCAGTTACTTTCTCAGATGAAGATTTGCCTCCCTTTGGTGCCACTCATAACCTTGCTCTATACATCCCAGTCACATGCTTGAAGAAGAATGTACCAATGACTTTGGTGGATGATGGCTCCGCAGTCAATGTCATACCGCTAAAAATAGCATTCAAGTTAGGCATGAAAGAGTCAGATTGGACTCCTACTAACCAAGGCGCTCGCGCATACGATGGAACGCGACGTAAAGTAGTGGGGCTAGTTAATCTCATCGTGGCCACGGGGGCAATTGAGCGAAAGGTTAATTTTCAAATAGTGGACATAGAGGCATCCTTCAATATATTTTTGGGTAGGCCCTGGATTCCCGCTTCCAAAGTAGTGACATCCACCTTACACCAGAAGATCAGGATTCCTCTAGATGGCAAGGTAGTGACGATCACTTCGTCACCCATCAAGACCGTCATAGAGAAGATGTCAAGTAACCAGGTAATTGCAGATCCAGTGTTTTAGCTTGGAGGATTTCAAATTATAAACCTTATAGAGAGCGAGTGTAGATACCTCATTTCTGCACCTCCCGCAAACCACCCGGTGATGATTGGGCCGCATGTTTGATACGCGGAACGATTTGTGACAGTTCGTAAGATTATCATCAAGTGATTGCTCAAATATTAATGTCGACCTCTTAGTTGTCATCTACGTCCCGATACGGTCGTTTTGGCAGTAATTAGAGTACATTCGGAGTCCGGGCCTAAAACCGTTTCCATTTTCTGATAACTGTTAAATCCCGAGTCAGAATATCTGGAATGTTCCGGATATTTCTATTCCATATTTCACAAATTTTATCTTTTGGCAAATAATATCCCGTAATATTCATATAAGATATTAAGGAAATCGAATTATTTCCGTCCTACCATAACTCAAACGCGAAATCTTTCTTCACGGGAGGAAACCTTCAGGGAATAGACGCAGTGCTGTCTTTGCGCCTCTTCCAAGAGACGCCAGATGGGCTGCTGCGCCTCTTCCCAGTGCCCTTTCTCGCGTATTTCTCGTATCTTTTTCATATCTTTCCGAGGTTCACTTCCAAAGAGTCTCCGAAACCCTAATTCCGTCGTGTGATTAGTATAAATAGGAGCCTTCGCTCCTCATATTTCTCACGCGAGTGTCCGCCCTTCTCTTCTCCCTTTGCATTCTAGACTTTGTTCTTACTTATTGGCGCCTACGTGCTTGAACTTTCGACCACGTAAGCTCGGATCCTTCCGGGTACCAGCCTCTCCGTTGCATGACCGACCAATTTGACCAACTACACTTAATCAACTTAATTAATCAATCATTTTCCTCTTACGAGGGCACTCTCTTTGCATTCACGTCGAGCATCACTAATCGATATCTTAGTTCTTCTCGTTTCGTCAACATGTAAGTCTGAGGGTGTATAATCCTTATTTATTTATTGTATTTTACTTTTCGTATCATCAATTGTAAGGTTTACGTCGAAAATACCGTTGAAACCGATTTCTAAAACCATGCTTTAAAACTGCTTTTTGCGGATTTCCGATGAGATAATCAAGCGAGAAAGGACGCAGGCAAATCTGCTGCGCCTCTTGAAGGAGCGCGATTCTGCTGCGCCTCTTCGTGAGGCCGCGAGCTTCTCGCTTCCTTTCTTCTTCGTTCGTCCTCTGTAATCCATGTTCAAAATCTTTCTTTTGCTTGTTCGTCTGTTAATTCTTCATCACGATAACATATAAATCACATGTGTATATTATTCATCGTCTTTAATATGTTTTAATTGTCATGAATCCGAATTAAATCCCTTATAATTCATATTTGCGGGTTTTGGTCATAAAATTCAATTCCGGGTTGTAGAGATTCAATTTGTTCATATTGGGTTTCTGGAATTCGTCTTTGATATAGTTTTCATCTGTTTATTCGCATGTTCGTTGCATATTCGTCATTAATCTGTTGTATCTAACTTAGTTAATTGAATTAATTCATAGGACTCATTAATATTTTTCACTTCTATCATTATTTCAATCTTGTAATTAATCCGTTTGCATCCGTCTCATTCATGTTTTACTGTTTTTATGACCTATTCATATGTTAAATAACCTGCTAATCACTTTCATCCGAGTAAATATCATCAATCGATCACTAAAACACCAATTAACATTAACGGCTTGCAATTACGGCTTCACAGCCAGGGCGAGCCAAAGGAACAGGTGCGGCGTCTTCTGCGCCTATTCAAAAAGACGCAGCTCTGACTCTGCTGCTGCTCTTCGGCCGAGTTCATCCCTGAACTCCGTTTCTGTCTTGACATAGTTTAATTAGTTTACGTATTAATCAACTATTATCCGTAATATCACCTTCTGTTTTGTCGTAATTCTTTCTTTTATTCTTTTTCTCAAATTATCCGTTTTAAGGTATTTTCGACATAAATCGCCTATCCTAATGTAATTAATGTAATTTTCATTATTGTATTTCTTTTATTGTATTCCTTTCATTGTTTGTATGTTTTCACATGTAAATCAACATTAAATCCTACTTCGACCCAATTGTATGCTAACTAATTGTCAACCGACTTAGTTAAATTTCCACATGTTAGGATTAAAACTTGGATGTTGCATTGCATGCATATAGCCGACGGTATATCAAGTACGAATAACTTCCCTAATCATTAGTAGAGGCCGCTATCGAGGCGGGCGGGATTAGGTGTTCGATCAAAAGAGCTTCCTAATACGTACCCTCACCCCTTACTCCAGATCTCCGTGAGCACCCGTGTTCATTGGCATCTACGAGAGTCATTCTAGACATAGAATGCTAAGGGTAACGATTGCTTAGTGTTCATGTCACTACTTTGTGTCTTGACATGACACGAGGTATTCGAACGGTTCCAATTTCCCATAAAAATTGGTGGCGACTCCATACAAAATGCAAACGCTTGTTTCGTTCTCACCAAGCGCCCCCGTGGGCGGCCCGCTGTCCACAGTTTGGCGACTCCGCTGGGGATAATACACTTACGTGTAGCCAAAGGGTGAAACTTGAACAAGGTTAGGGAATAGTTTGTACAAGACAATTGTCGGTTTTCATAACTCGGTCTTCCTAGACCGTTTAATTCGGCCTTACTAGGCCCAACCAAACCCATTCGACCAATCGTCCCGTCTAAACGGTCCTAATTCCTATTTGGGCCTAAGGATGGATAGCGATTGACGTCATCCATACCATGATGCTTACTCTTTTTTGTATCAAGGGCCTTCACTACTTGAGGAAATGGACTAGGAATCGGCCTTACTCTTGTTTGGCACGAGCCTCTCCACAGACTTCGGGTTTGATGGTTCGGTATGGCAACCCACCCTTTAAACCAAAACCCTTCTAAATGCACTCAGCATCCCGTTATAATGCTTGTATAAATGTGTAAACCTTACGTGATCACCATTTCTAAACAAAACCATGACGAATTTTCAAAAATCAAAACCCTTTTCAAACAAAAATTTCGAAATAGGGCTTCTAATTAGCGCAAAATCCGGTCAAAACTCTGTCCGTTTGTCGTGTCAAAATTCGGGCCCCAAGCCCATTTCAAAACCTCACTTCGAGTCCACTCCTACAACTACACTACAGTTGACTAGGACACACATTTTCAAAGACCTTGTCTTTCTTCAAAACTCACTCAACACAAGTGGCACACACCCACTTCACGAGTCAAAAATTTTCCTCTTTTAGCAAGTGTGATAGAATGGTCGATCGCGTTTTGATTCGTCGCCGATCTCTTATCCAGTTTCCAAGATGCCCGGATCAAGTGATGAAACAAACTTCCACCAACTCCAGAATAGTAATGATCGAATCCTGGCCGCGCTAGACCAAATGCAATCTACTCAAGAACAAACCTTTGACCGTCTTGAACTCATCGAAGGCCGTATCTATGCTGTAGAGGGAAGGTTGCCTCCCCTTGAAAGTGAAGTGCTACGTAATTCCGATGATGAATCTAGGGATGAGAATCCTTTCATGGGGATGATTGCAAAATGAGAAAAGACTCCAATACCTAGAGGAGCAATTGATGTACCTTAAGGGGGATGACATTTATAGGGAGAACAATCGCAAGTATGAAGCCGTCAATTCCGAATTGCCAACTAACTTTAACATGACGGATATCCCTAAGTTCAAGGGACACGAGAACCCTTTGAACCACATCCGTGCCTTCAAGAATTACAAGTCTATCAAAGGCATCAAACCCGAGATGTTCTTAAGGATCTTTCCTTCATCTCTTGACACCATCCCGAAGCAATGGTTCTACACTTTAGATCACAAGAAGGTCGCTACTTGGGAGGACGCCGCAATCGAGTTCTCTAAACAATATGCGGATAATGCCGAGATCCAAGTCAACATGCGTACTCTTGAGGTTCTTACCCAAAATGACAAAGAAGGATTCACCGACTTCCTAAGTAGGTGGAGGAAGACTAGCACTCAACTAGTTGAGCGCCCGGATGAGGCTACTCTTGTGGAAAAGTTTGTGGATAATCTCAAACCCATCTATGCCAATCATTTGAGATACCAAAACATCAAAACCTTCAAAGACTTAACCGTACTGGGGACAAGGATTGAAGATGACATCCGTAAAGGACTCTTGTCCAAAACGGTAGGTCGAGGATATCAAGGGTCCACAAGTCGTTCATACGGCTCTACTAGCAAGACAGATGAGGTTAACCTTCTCGAGCCATCCAAGAAAACTACCCCACCAAGGAAATTCACAAACCTTGGGGATACTTACTCCAACGCTCTAAAAAGGTTAATGAAGCAAGGTAAACTCCAACCCATTGGACCTACTCCCGAACCCGAAAGGAAGTCCAAGTTTTGGGATGAAAATTCATACTGTGAATACCATAGGGGCAAAGGGCACGACACAGAAAAATGCTACAAGTTGAAACACGTGCTTCAAGATATGATTGAAGATGGTCGACTCCCAATACCACCAGGAGGTAAGCCCAACAACACTCAGAATCCTCTTGGAGTTCTAGTGATCACAAGTGATGAATCTACCTTAGATTGCTCACACCTCATTTCTCCCACCGAAAATGAAATTCATGCAGTTGAGAAAGAAGGGCTCTACTCTACTATCTCCCCTACCATTTCCGACTTCATCACATGGGCAAGGAGTGTAGATAGACAAGTTTGGGAACTAGAAAGCATGGTAACAACCTTACGCAATCCCAACGCAATACCAAAAGAACGTGTACTATTGATCTTCTCTCAAAATGCCACTATGCAAGAAGTAGTCACCGTGGTTGATAAACTAGTCGATCAAATCATACGACTAGAAGGTGATATCATGAGAATGAGGGAACTAGCTGCAATCAATGGGGTTTGGGCCGATGACGATGAGGACGAGTATCTCATTGAAAACTCCCTAGTCAAAGAAATAGTCCAAAATGGTGAAGACCAAGATGTGGACCACCTAACTCGTTCAGGTCGCCCATATCAAAACACTACTCAAAACGGCCCAACCAACGTCATCACACCAAATGACAACGAAGATGACCCCACTGATCATTTGCTCAAGCAATTACAGAAAACAAAGGCGATCTTTCGGTCCGCAACTAGTAGCAAGCTCATTCCCACATTGCCAAGCTTTACTGCAAGCTTTGGCCAAGCTAAATATAGCACATAACTCCACTCCTGAAGATGTAGTCAACTTGGTCTTCCAAGAATCACCTAAGCTAAGTAATCCTATTACTTTCTCAGACGAAGACTTGCCACCTTTTGGCGCTAGTCACAACCTTGCTCTATACATCACTGTCATTTGTCTAAAGAAGAATGTGCCAATGACCTTGGTAGATGATGGCTCCGCGGTCAACGTCATACCCCTTAAAACGGCATACAAGCTAGGTATGAAAGAGTCGGATTGGACTCCTACCAATCAAGGTGTACGTGCATATGACGGTACACGACGAAAAGTGGTAGGACTTGCTAACCTAACCATAGCCACGGGACCAATCGAACGAAAGGTTAACTTCCAAATAGTGGACATCGAAGCTTCATTCAACATACTTCTGGGAAGGCCTTGGATTCATGCTTCCAAAGCGGTAACATCCACCCTTCATCAGAAGATCAAGATCCCACTAAATGGCAAAGTAGTGACGATCACTTCGTCACCCATCAAAGCAATAATCGAAAAACAATCGAACAATCAAGTCCTTGCGGATCCCGTATACGAACTTGGGGGCTTCCAAAGTGTAAGCATTATAGAAAGTGAGTTGGCACCCTTATACTATAATCCCTACTCCAACTTGGTGGTCAACCACATACTTAAATCCCAGGGATACTTCCCTAGAATGCCTTTGAACCCTATTCGAAAGAATACCTTCGCACCATACAAGGAAGGCAACTCAACAAGGATACCACTTGGACTAGGGTACAAACCTACAAAAGAGGAAGTCCTCGAAATGCTTGCCCAAGTCCAAAACCGCAAGCACGTGGGAATCCAAATGAGGCCATATCTCCCTACCTTAAATGGATACTTTGTTCAAGAAGGAAGTTCAGAACTCTTTCATGGATTTCCCGAACCTTGGCATTATCTTGAGAGGAAGTTAGCCGGAATCGAGATCTTTCACGATTGCTACTTCATTCCTCCAGAAACGGTTCCTACCGTCAAAACCCGTCAAGCACCTTGCTTAGACGAACAAGCTGTTAGCCTATTGTTTGGAGAAGATCGATTCGTTAGGGCCGCGCAGGATGAGATCATTACTATGATACTTCAAGATGATCGCTTCAACCCTACCGCGTTGATTACAGAAACCGACACAAAGCAGCAGAAAGGATGGAGAAAATCAATCAAATGGACCAACAATCAAGGAAGACTCTTCAAGCTCACCACTGGAGAAGGAGAGATGTTCAAAGGAGAACCAGAAGACGATGAGTTCGAGTCGGAGTCGGAGTCGGAGTCAGAGTCGGAGTCTAGAGAAGTCATTAGAGAGTCTACTCCTGTTGTCATCCCCACTCCCTTCGTTTCTCCTAGCTTAGCCTCGAGTAGTCACAGTGGTTCGGGAAATGCCCCAATCACTGTCCCTTTGCCGCCACTGACCATGGATCAGTTGGCTTCTTTGTTTCAACTTTACTCAAATCTTAATATGAATAAATCAGGTTCTGCTTACTCTTTGTGTTATCTTGAGTGCAATTCCGTTTACGATGATACTGAGGATGACCAAGACCCAGACTCAATCGAACTACCTCCCTACGTAGCCAAAGAAATACTACAGGAAGGGGAAGGGGGACCAGTAATAGATGACACCGAACCTATAAACGTAGGAACCGAACTAGAACCCAAAGAACTTAGGATAGGGACTACCTTGAGCTCTACCGAAAGGGCCGATTTCATAGACCTCCTAAATGAATTCAAAGACGTTTTCGCTTGGTCCTACAAAGACATGCCAGGAATCGACAGGGATATTTCCGAACATAGGATTCCGATTAAGCCAGGTTTCAAACCTGTGAAACAGAAGCTTCGACGAATGTGAACAGAATGGGCTCTAAAGATCAAGGAAGAAGTTGACAAGAAATTCAAAGCCGGGTTCATCAAAGTTTCCGAGTATTCTGACTGGGTAGCTAACATAGTACCCGTACCCAAAAAGGATGGGAGAATCCGTGTTTGTGTTGACTTTAGGGACTTGAACAAAACGAGTCCGAAAGATGACTTCCCTCTACCTCACATTGACATATTAGTAGACAATACTGCAGACCACGCATTACTATCCTTCATGGATGGATATGCGGGTTATAACCAAATCAAGATGGCCATGGAAGATATGCATAAGACCGCATTCGTCACCCAATGGGGAACCTATTGCTATACAGTAATGTCGTTCGGATTGATCAACGCCGGAGCTACATACCAACGCACCGCAACTACACTCCTACATGACATGATGCACAAAGAAGTTGAGGTATACGTAGATGACATGATCGTCAAATCCAAGGAAAGAGAGGGACATATTGCGAACCTCCGCAAGTTCTTCGCAAGGCTACGAAAGTACAACATGAGGCTCAATCCTCAGAAATGCACATTTGGGGTAACATCTGGCAAACTCCTGGGATACGTTGTTAGCCAACGAGGTATAGAAATAGATCCTTCCAAAATCAAAGCTCTGATCGAAATGCCACAACCTCAAACGAGAAAAAAAAGTCGAGGATTCTGGGAAAAGTACAATACATAAGTCGATTCATATCGAAACTTACGATGATTTGTGAGCCTATCTTCAAGAAACTCAAGAAAACAGACCACACCATGTGGGATGATGATTGTCAAAAGGCGTTTGACCGAATTAAGGAGATATTGGCTAAACCGCCAGTGCTCATGCCGCCACAACGAGATCAACCTCTTGTTTTATATCTCACAAGAATCAAAAGCGCCATGGGTGCTATCTTTGGCTCAAACTGTAGGAAGTGAAGAAAGAGCTATTTACTATCTAAGTAAGAAGTTCTTGGAATACGAGTGCAAATACTCACAACTCGAAAAGACATGCCTCGCTCTTTTGTGGGCAACGAAGAAGCTACGTCACTACATGCTTAGCTACTCCGTCAAGATATACTCCAAAATGGATCCAGTCAAATACCTCTTCGAGAAACCCGTCCTCAACGGACGTCGCAAGATGGACTCGATGCTCTCGAGAATTCGACCTTAAATATGTGCCACCGAAAGTCATAAAGGTCGCGCTGTCGCCGAATTCTTCGCAGAAAATCCTATCAACGACGCACAAACCATAGACACTTGGTCATTTCCCGACGAGGATATACTTCAAACTGATGTAGACTCCTGGGACCTATACTTTGATGGAGCATCAAACTTAAGAGGATTCGGAATAGGAGTGTTGCTCATTTCTCCTAAAGGTGAGCATACACCAATTGCCGTCAAACTCGACTTGAGGTGACAAACAACGCCTATGAGAATACGAAGCTTGTCTCATTGGACTACAAGCGGCTGTAAGCTTAGGCATTAAAAACCTCCGAGTACATGGGGATTCATCACGATCATCAATCAAGTTACAGGATCTTGGAAAATCCGAAGCGAAAGCCTCGCACCCTATCAGGCTAGGATAGACCAAGTCGCTCAATTCTTTGATCACGTAACCTACCTACACCTACCTCGGGAGGAAAATCAATTTGTAGACGCTCTTGCGAAACTTGCATCTTTGATAAATATGCCAGATCACATGATGGAAATGCCTTTGTGCATCGAACGACGGTCGGAGCCGGCTTATGTCCACCAAATCACCGATGAAGAGGAAATCGCACAGGAGCCCTGGTTCCAAGCAATCCTGAATTTTAAGCTTAATGGTACCTATCCACCGGATATGGACAAGAGGGGACAACGTGCTATACGCCTATTAGCTTCCCAATACATTCTGATGCAAGGAGAATTATACAAAAGAACACCTCTTGGTGTAGTCCTACGTTGCCTTGATCATTCACAGGCACGAAAGGTGATGGAAGAAGTCCACGAAGGAGAATGCGGTCCTCACATGAGTGGGCCTATGATGGCAAAGAAAATCACACGTTTGGGATATTATTGGACCACAATGGAATCCGATTGCATCAAATACGTGAGACATTGCCACAATTGTCAAATCTTCGGGAATGTACAACATGTCCCTCCTTCGTTGCTCTACACGATGACATCTCCTTGGCCATTTTCCGCATGGGAATTGACATAATCGGAAAGATAACCCCAAATTTAACAGAGGTCACCAAGTTTCATTCTAGTGGCAATTGACTATTTTACCAAATGGGTAGAAGCGGCTTCCTACACCGGTCTTACGGCCAAAAATGTGGCAAAGTTCATACAAAACAACATCATCTGTCGATATGGTTGCCCACATGAGATCATTAGCGATAATGGGTCACACTTCCAAGCTGAAACCGAGCAATTGCTAGCCAAATACAAGATTAAGCATCACCACTCTTCGCCCTATAGACCACAGACTAACGGCGCGGTAGAGGCGGCAAACAAGAATGTTGTCACGATTCTCAAGAAAATGATTGACAACTACAGAGATTGGCCAAGCAAGATACCCTTTGCTTTATGGGGATACCGTACATCTGTCAGGACGCCCACTGGGGCTACTCCTTTCTATTTGACCTACGGCATGGAAGCCGTACAACCAGTCGAGCTAGAAATACCATCCCTGCGTATTCTACTAGAAAGTCAAATCCCGGAGGCCGATTGGAAGAGGGATAGATATGAAGAACTCATCCTCCTGGATGAACGTAGGCTGCGCGCCTTACATAACGTCCAAACATATCAAGCACGTATCAAACGAGCTTTCAACAAAAGGGTTAGGCCAAGAAACATCAAAGAAGGAGACTTAGTACTCAAATCGGTTAGGGCTCTTTTACCTGTTGACCCAAGGGGAAAATTCAAACCTAATTGGGCCAGACCATTTCTAGTCAAATCCATACTCCCAGGGGGTGCGGTTAGAATCACAGACCTAGATGGGAATGAGTTTTCAAACCCCACAAACCTTGACCAACTGAAACGGTATTATGCCTAGGATAGAACAAAAACGCGCCTCGCGTAAACCCACGTGTCGCTCTTGTGGCACTAAATAAACGGCCCCTGGCCGAGCTGAAATAAGCTAAATGTCACTGTGCTCTTGCATTTTGACAAAATTGTCATCCTCATATCATCAAATAAACTAAATTCGCACCTCCAGAGTAAGCAAAAGCTCATGCTTATTTTCTATGTTCATTACAAGCTCTTGCTTCGAACAATTATTCTTTTACATTTACTCGAACTACGCGCAAGGGTTTGATTTCGCTTTTCAAGTGAATACGTAGGCAATCCTTCACCGGATTCAACCCATTATATCTAAAATGTAAATAGAAGGACATTTGCATTGCATTTGAAATTCGACAAGAATAATAAGTAGAAAATCCCAGCGGTTTCATAACCATTTAACCTTTTATTTCATTCGCTTCCTAAAATAATAATAGTACGTTACATAATAAAATAGAATAGGCTAGGATTCTAAAAATCCCACTTTTTTATTACAACAACAATAATAATAATAATCAAATAATAAATAAAGACTCGGGCTATTCCTCCATCTTCCCCTTGCCCTTGTCATTTTTGTCATATTTCTTGTCACGACCTCGAGCTGGGCGCTCTTGCACCACTTCAGACCTAATCACCAACGGTCATTCTCGAGGCCTGACTCTTCCATTCTTGCCAACCACCATCTCTGCGACAGGAGTAGTCTTTGATTTCTTTGAAGGATGAATGACATGAAACCCGACTTCTTCTTCTCCCTCTGTCAGATGCTTCTCCTTCTCTTTCTCTCCCTCGCGCACCTTGTAGTCAACAGGCTCGCGTTTCCTCAGTCTCTCGCGCTCTTCCGGAGTTGCAGCCTTTCTCTACCTCAGATAAGAATCCGACACCCACAAAGCATTGGCGGAGAAGTTCAAGAACCACATGTTTCTTTGGGCCTATTTAATAGCCCACTCCCTTCGGCTCTCGGTAGTAAGCGCCATAGCAGTCTACGGGACGGTGTCAAGCCTCGGGATCGTCTGCTTCAGCCCAACTTGCCTCATCAATCTTTCCGGGAAGATGCACACCATAAACTCCAATCCAGGAATGCGCACGGACCTAGTGGGATCCAAAGAAGACACTCCAGTGACAGACTTGAGGTGCCACCACGGTACGACCAACCTGATCAACGGGCCATCATCATTCTTCAGCTTGTTCTTCCAATAATCACAGACCCTAGTGAAGTCCACCATGTACAACCGCGTCCTCATCGCAATCGAACGGGAATGATAGGAAAGTGCATGAACTGGGGGCTCGATCAATCGGAGCCGTTCCATAAGCCAAACCTAACAAAAGCAGGTATTAGACATCATGAAAAAAAAAAAAAAAAAAAAAAAACACGAAAACGAAAAAAAAAAAAAAAGTGTGTCTTTACCTGCAGAATGACGGGACTCCCCAAGAACGGCAGATCGCGGTTGGATTTCCTATTATCCAAGCCCAAAATAATCTCTCCTAAGCATAAGCAAGTTGGGCTCCTGCGCAGCTCCATTTGCTCAATAAGGCCCAAAAGACGGGGATCACCTCTCAAGTCTCCATCAACATGCCCTTGGAAGACATACACATGCAACAAACAAAAGCCAAATGCCCTCCTCCTAGCAACATGAGAAACAGTAGGGTCGGCCCTGTTGATAAATCGGTCCACAAAATCCAACATTCTCACGCCTTTCGGAGTAACTAGACGATCCACCTCAAGTCTGGTCAGTCCAAGCAAGTCTCTGAATTTGCTCTTATACCCTTGTGAAGTGGAAGGAATGGCAGGTAAATGTTCGGGGTCCCACCCATCAATAGCAGCAATTTCTTCAGGAAATGGGCAAATGTCACCTCCTGGGAACGCGAAAACATGATAATTCGGGTCCCAATAGTCAAGGCAAGCTTCCAAGAACGGTTTTACAACCTTGATGAGTTTCAAACTCAATAAAGACCCAAGGTTATAAGCACCCATGTCATGCTTCTCCATATTTGAAAATTCATTGGTCCATTCCTTCAAGCGGATCTCCAAAGTATTCATGATGACGATTTTCTTTTGAAGATTTATTTTGGGAGTTTTATGTGAATAGACGGAGAAGAGACGGAAGATTTATGTGAATTAAAGCTCCGTCGACGCTTCTATTTATACTAATTGCTGTTTCCAAAAATCCGCCAGAACGGACCAGCTTGGGAACAGGCGCAAAGACTGCTGCGCGCTCTTCAAAGGACGCGGCTCATGCTGCGCCTCTTCCCATCTCACTTCATGATTTCCGCGTTGGATCTTTCCTAATTCTATAACGCATGATTTCCTATTCCTGCGGGGTTTTATTTTGGTAAATACGAGAAGATTACCATGTTTCAAGTTTCCTAAAGTCGCGGGCACGCATTTCGAGGCGACGTCGACACCTTCGCCATTTCATCACACTTAATTCTTTTTTCTTTTTTTAGGAAATAATTCTCATTTTCTTTTTTTAGGAAATAACTTTCATTCTCTTTTTGGGAAATAATTTTCTTTTGTTTTCATTTCTAACGAATTTCAGCATTTCACTTCTACGTTTTCTAACTTATAGATTTATCTTTTTTCTTTTTTTTTAGGGGTAACCCTCCCTACCGTCCGGTAATTTTCGGCAAAATTTTTGCATTTTTGTGGTCTTTTGAGTCTCATTTTGCGCTAATTAAGGCCATATGTATATATAAATGTATGTTTTGCGTGATTTCTATGAAAATTTCGGCAACATGACGGCGTAAACCGTTATCTACCAAACTGTTCAAGAACTAACCTGCGATACAAGCAACACAACCCAGCAAGAAAGGCACTCGGTAGCCGTCGTATATACATCAAACAAAGCAAATGTACGAGCAAACTGGGGGCTTGCGCCCGAAACAAAGTCCAAAAATGTTCAAAATCAGATGTCCAAATGTACAAGTCTACAAAACTACACAAAACTACTGCGGGGCGCCCTCCAACTCTGCAACTCTCGCCACCAGAACGACGATCTCGGCGTCCCGAACCTCGAGCTCCCTCAACAAGCGAGCTGTCTCCTCCCGAGATCCCGGGTCAACTCTCGCTCCAGGCTCGCGGTCACCACATGAAACACAATAAATTGGCTCATGTCAATCGATGCAAGCAAAATTGGAAATCAAAAATAAAAAAATCAAATAAGGTTCATACCGACGACCTCGACCACCGACGAGTGCCTCAATGGCGATGCTCGCAGCCGGTTGGCCACCCTCCATAGTGCCACGAACCGGGACGGCGCGACCTGCATTTTCAAAGGAAATTCTCAGCAAATTGAACAAGCTCAATCAAATGTGTTCTTACACGAAAGTTATACAAGTTAGAGGCTCACCCTCCGAATCAGATGCTGCCAGTCGTCTAGGCCAGCATCCGTCACAGCTATGTCAAAGTCACGCAGCTCGAAGATCGTCGTCCTCCCGGTCGCGTCAGTGTACTCGAGGGTCTCGGGGTACACTGAGGGCTCGATGCCCGCTGCCTCGACCTCCTGCAAAGACAAATAGCTCTCTTTAAATCGATGATCTTTCGTCGTAATTCTCAAAATCAAATCAAGAAAAAGTAAAAGATACTCACCACTACCGGCCAGTACGCCAACCTCCCGTGGAGGAACGCCGAGTAGTCCTCGCCAGGGAGAAGAATGTCGTCGCCACTGGCACTAGCCAAGTCCGCCTCCCTCTCAGCCTCAGAAGGCTCCTTAAACATCGTCCTGGGAGGATCGACGGGAACCGTCAACGCGTCCCGAGAGCACTGACGAGCCAACCGCTCGCCCAAGTACCACACACGACCCATCGACGTCCTCAACAGCAGCCGGCTCGGGCTCCTAGGTCGAAGGACCTCAGCGACAAAAGGAGGCGCTCCAGCGTACTCCGCCCAAGGTCTGGGCACCCACTATGACAAGATAAGGCAAAGATCATTCCTATGATCAATTAAAGGCAAAGTATAAGAAGTATAAATGAATACAAATGGGATACTCACGCTGCTCCGCTGAAGGGCGTTCACGTCCCGCCGGTAGACGTTGTGAGAAGAACGCTTGCTCTTCGTCCGGCACATCACCCAATCCCTCACCACAGGATAGGCCCTCTCCAGCGGCTCCGTCCTCTTGGGCGCGAGACTCGGGAAGTAGGAGTACACCCACGCCTGTAAAGCAGAATAATCAATGACAATCTTTCGTGATTTAATAAAGAAAGGAATTTACTTTGGCCCAAAGGAAGGTTCATACCTCCAACAATAGTCCAGGCCTGTAACACCCCCATTTATTCAGGAGCCTTTAGCTAGACATTCCCAAATAAATAGGACAGTTACCATCTCGGTTTCCCGAGGTAGTGAATAACAAAGTACAACAATACCAAAGTACTTTAAATTAAAACTTTAATGATTACATGTTTATTACAAATTATCCAACTACAACTTAATATAAAAATTGATACAACTCGCAGCGGAAATTAAATAAGTGATATAACTATATATGTGATCTAGACTTCATCTAAGGTTCCAAGTTTGGCTCTCATCCCAGTGCTCCCAAGTCAGCTAATCTTTAGTACTGTCAAAATCTGCTCCCCATAAAACGGTTCACAGGTGTTCACGAATACACAGTCAACCGCGAGGTTGAGTAGGAATAAAACTAAACAACAACAACATACAATTATCAATCCAATTCAATTCACTTTCATTGCACAACCCCCTGACAACGTGCTCCTTCCCTTTACTTAGCACAACTCCCTTAACAACGTGCTCACATTACTTTGGTACCCCTCCCTTAACAACGTACGCAAAAATGTAATAGTACCCCTCCCTCACGCGTACTTATTACCAACACCCGATGTACAAACTCCCTCAACAACGTACAACTGACTGTCGCACAGCTTTTCACAATAACCACATTCCAATCAACGATACAATCCAATTCACCTCATCAATATAACCGACACAAGTCAACATAAGTCACCCTTCCAACCTTTACGATATTATCAACCAACATATACAATATGAATCTCCCTTCCAACAATTACAATTATATCAACCAACACAAAATAATATAATTCTCCCTTTTCAACACATGAACAATTCCACTTTAACGTAAGTAATTCACCATACAAAACATAGATAATTAAAAGTCGAGTTGAGTAGGATTATCCTACCTGGCAAGCAATTCCAATTACGCAATCCAAATAAATAAAGCAAATCCAATCCGATTATAATTCTTCACAATTTCCGTCACCTATATAATAATAACAATTACAACAATTATAATTACTAACTTTATTTATTTATTTATTTATTTATTTATTTATTCCTTTTATCTAATTATTCAAATTAATTATTTATTATAATTATTAAAGGTTTATGATAACTAAAAACCCGATTTAACTACGAACCCGACTCACCCGAGCTAATTAAATAATTAAAACCCGTCACAAAAACAAACACACACCACCCTAACACGGTTTATAAACCATGGCCAACACCTCTCTTAAAACCCACCAAACCCGACACCACAAGCCACCACAGCCACCACCCAACCTCGACACCCCTAGCCTGCAACCCCACGCATCCAACTCGCCCTTAACCACCAGCTAAACCACCACCAACAACCCACAAACCCACGCCCTATCACACGACACCAACCGCAACACTCACCTGACACCCCATAAAACACGCCTCTAACCACCACCTAACGCCACCTTCACCGCCACCTACAACCACCCATCAACTCCCCTATCCTCCCTCGACAAGAACCACCCAAAAACCCCCTAACCCAGACCTTTTACAACCACTAAAAACCCCCTTGAAACAGCCTGCCCAACCCACGAGTCACTCCCCTGTTTTCGCCACCACCGCCATAAACCGCCACCTGCCACCATTCCGCCACCACCAAAAGGACCGACCACCTTCCCCCATCACAACCCCTCTATACCCAGGTCAAGTCGAGGTCAATTAGGGGTTCAATTACTCATTCCAATCACCCACAACCAACCCGTATAACCCCCCTGACCAGCCACCTTTAGCCGCCCTAAACGCCACCCTACCACGATCAATGACGGTCAACAATGGTCAGGTTATAAACTTGGCAGTCCAATGTCGCTATAGGTTCAATTCCCGAGTCTTATGGTGGTCTATATAAGTCATACTATCGATCTAAAGTTGCTTGCATGAAAAGAATATAAACCGCTTTAAGCTGAGTTAATTACCTCAAGTCGACCAATTGATTTTGTTAATTCTTCTTTCTTTCCGCCTCCTAAAGCTTCTTCTTTTTATTTGTAATTTATTTATCAGATTTAAGGTGGTATTTATAGTGTAAGATTTAGAGAATACGAGGCCAATTAGGAAACTATGTAACTTTCCTTATTCTAATTAGTATAGAAATTGTCATTATAATTAAATCATTATTATTTATCATATACTATTAATCCTATCACAACTATAATTTCCTCATATAATACTTACTAATTTATTATTGCCATAACTTTATTATTTATTATTATAATCATAATTACCTTGATATATTATTATTAATTCCCGATATAAATTCCGATTACACTAAGACCAATTAAATAAGTTCGGCCCATATAATAATACCACATAGTCCAACACTCGATTACCAACTAAGCCCAAACCACAAATACTAGCCAAACCCAATCATGACTTGAATTATTAATTTATTATTTAATTAACGTCTTACTTGTATTTAGTATTAGAAATATCATTTAATTACGCATTAAATTATATAAATTATTCTTATAAATTATTATTAAAAATACATAGTATTACAGTCTTCCCCCCTTAAAATGAACTTCGTCCCGAAGTTCGCCCACAACTACCACCACATCATTTATAAGCATTCCTACAACTAAGCATCATCCAATACAATCATCCATTTACGATTATCATCCATACTAATCGCATCACAAGGTACCACGACATCAATTCAAAACATTCGTAGTATTACATTCCTTCCCCCTAAAAATAAACTTCGTCCTCGAAGTTCGAGATAACAACCAACGGAAATAATTAGACCATTTATCACCAGAACATGTAATACACATTGTAACATAAGACGACTATTATTTTCAATAGAACATCGATTGATGGCATAATTAATTTTAAACAGCAAAACCACATTGTATAGTATATTCGAACCAATCTTTATTTAAACTCAACTACTTTACCTAACTACCGACGAATACATTGCCAGACTAAATAATAATCTATAACAGAATACGCCTAATTGTTTAGTATAATGATCACTTAAGACAATGAGGTACTATCCACCCTTCCTTCATAATTGATTTAAATTTATTTTTCGTTCATTTTAATCCTTACCTAACGTCATCTAACTTAAGCATGGGTGCAATTATCGTGAACATATATATGGCTTAGGGCAACACATTCCGCATATCACAAGACATGTTATTCTACTTCACATAATTGACAAAATCAAATATAATGTTCAAGAGATCAAAAACAAAACTTTTTATATATTTTACATGTTATAACTTCTAACAATCTTCAATACATAATAACTTAACTACTTATTGAGAACATATACTTTTAGAAAAATACAGAAAGTTAATAAACCATGAGAAAAAGAATGAAGTCCAAAGCTCATAAGATCAATTTATAATGCATTTTACAACCTACTTGGTCGAAACAAAAAATTTTACAGCAACTTGTCCGAAACTTAGGTCAACTTGTAAAAATCACCATAAATTGTCAAAATATTTTCTTACAACGTGGATTACCAATTTAGAAACATACATGAGTCTATTAAACATTGGCGTTGGAATTATAACAAATAATTACGTAGTTTTTAAATGGCAATTTTTACAAAAACATGGCGCGAAAACATCACTGTACAGGAACATTTCGACTACTGTCCACTAAAATATTTGTTTCTCCTAAACCGTATATTATTTGAACATGAGACCAGTGGCATATGAAAGCTAACTCATAAAGCTATTAATCATAAATTTTGCATATGAGAATTTTAAACAGGTAGTAAATGGCAGCCAAAACAATCAAGGGTAAAATTCCGGGAAATCAACTAAAATTACGTTCTTCACAATTTCACACAATTCCCTTAATACTTCACATGTTAATCACACATGCCAACATATTTATCTCATAATCACATGTATATATCAATGCTTAAAACCATATCACATCCCCTCTCCCTAAAGGCAAAGTTACGCCCTCGTAACCACAGTCATTAATCAGTGAAACAATATTCAAACAAGGCAACCAAAACTCTTAAGGCAAATAAACGGTTTTTCATTTTAGATTACCCTACACTCTCAAATATTCTCTCAGGGTTACCGGTTCAAAACTGAAAGGGCCGGAAGTTTGGTGTGAGGGGCCCTACTCATCCCAAGCCTTAAGTGGGCTCCTAACAGTTTCTACCCGGGTTCATTTTATTAGACACTTCCTATGTTCATTATTGTTCATTGGTTAGGCCTGAGGATCGTTTTGCTCTGATACCACTTTGTAACACCCCCATTTATTCAGGAGCCTTTAGCTAGACATTCCCAAATAAATAGGACAGTTACCATCTCGGTTTCCCGAGGTAGTGAATAACAAAGTACAACAATACCAAAGTACTTTAAATTAAAACTTTATTGATTACATGTTTATTACAAATTATCCAACTACAACTTAATATAAAAATTGATACAACTCGCAGCGGAAATTAAATAAGTGATATAACTATATATGTGATCTAGACTTCATCTAAGGTTCCAAGTTTGGCTCTCATCCCAGTGCTCCCAAGTCAGCTAATCTTTAGTACCTGTCAAATCTGCTCCCCATAAAACGGTTCACCGCAGGTGTTCACGAATACACAGTCAACCGCGAGGTTGAGTAGGAATAAAACTAAACAACAACAACATACAATTATCAATCCAATTCAATTCACTTTCATTGCACAACCCCCTGACAACGTGCTCCTTCCTTTTACTTAGCACAACTCCCTTAACAACGTGCTCACATTACTTTGGTACCCCTCCCTTAACAACGTACCGCAAAATGTAATAGTACCCCTCCCTCACAACGTACATATTACCAACACCCCAGTGTACAAACTCCCTCAACAACGTACAAACCGATCCATACGACTTTTCACAATAACCACATTCCAATCAACGATACAATCCAATTCACCTCATCAATATAACCGACACAAATCAACATAAGTCACCCTTCCAACCTTTACGATATTATCAACCAACATATACAATATGAATCTCCCTTCCAACAATTACAATTATATCAACCAACACAAAATAATATAATTCTCCCTTTTCAACACATGAACAATTCCACTTTAACGTAAGTAATTCACCATACAAAACATAGATAATTAAAAGTCGAGTTGAGTAGGATTATCCTACCTGGCAAGCAATTCCAATTACGCAATCCAAATAAATAAAGCAAATCCAATCCGATTATAATTCTTCACAATTTCCGTCACCTATATAATAATAACAATTACAACAATTATAATTACTAACTTTATTTATTTATTTATTTATTTATTTATTCCTTTTATCTAATTATTCAAATTAATTATTTATTATAATTATTAAAGGTTTATGATAACTAAAAACCCGATTTAACTACGAACCCGACTCACCCGAGCTAATTAAATAATTAAAACCCGTCACAAAAACAAACACACACCACCCTAACACGGTTTATAAACCATGGCCAACACCTCTCTTAAAACCCACCAAACCCGACACCACAAGCCACCACAGCCACCACCCAACCTCGACACCCCTAGCCTGCAACCCCACGCATCCAACTCGCCCTTAACCACCAGCTAAACCACCACCAACAACCCACAAACCCACGCCCTATCACACGACACCAACCGCAACACTCACCTGACACCCCATAAAACACGCCTCTAACCACCACCTAACGCCACCTTCACCGCCACCTACAACCACCCATCAACTCTCCTATCCTCCCCTCGACAAGAACCACCCAAAAACCCCCCTAACCCAGACCTTTTACAACCACTAAAAACCCCCTTGAAACAGCCTGCCCAACCCACGAGTCACTCCCCTGTTTTCGCCACCACCGCCATAAACCGCCACCTGCCACCATTCCGCCACCACCAAAAGGACCGACCACCTTCCCCCATCACAACCCCTCTATACCCAGGTCAAGTCGAGGTCAATTAGGGGTTCAATTACTCATTCCAATCACCCACAACCAACCCGTATAACCCCCCTGACCAGCCACCTTTAGCCGCCCTAAACGCCACCCTACCACGATCAATGACGGTCAACAATGGTCAGGTTATAAACATGGCAGTCCAATGTCGCTATAGGTTCAATTCCCGAGTCTTATGGTGGTCTATATAAGTCATACTATCGATCTAAAGTTGCTTGCATGAAAAGAATATAAACCGCTTTAAGCTGAGTTAATTACCTCAAGTCGACCAATTGATTTTGTTAATTCTTCTTTCTTTCCGCCTCCTAAAGCTTCTTCTTTTTATTTGTAATTTATTTATCAGATTTAAGGTGGTATTTATAGTGTAAGATTTAGAGAATACGAGGCCAATTAGGAAACTATGTAACTTTCCTTATTCTAATTAGTATAGAAATTGTCATTATAATTAAATCATTATTATTTATCATATACTATTAATCCTATCACAACTATAATTTCCTCATATAATACTTACTAATTTATTATTGCCATAACTTTATTATTTATTATTATAATCATAATTACCTTGATATATTATTATTAATTCCCGATATAAATTCCGATTACACTAATACCAATTAAATAAGTTCGGCCCATATAATAATACCACATAGTCCAACACTCGATTACCAACTAAGCCCAAACCACAAATACTAGCCAAACCCAATCATGACTTGAATTATTAATTTATTATTTAATTAACGTCTTACTTGTATTTAGTATTAGAAATATCATTTAATTACGCATTAAATTATATATATTATTCTTATAAATTATTATTAAAAATACGGAGTATTACAAGGCCCGACAGCACATGGAGAAGTCCCCTTCTCCATCAGCTCCGGACGAACCATGGCCCTCGTGAAGTGGATGAGGACCGCAAAACCAGCAGTGACCCAGTCCCAGCGCCCTAGGGAACTCAGGTCAGAAAGAAAGGGAAGAAGCTTCGTCGACAGCCTCTCGCCCTTGTCTCCGAGGTAAATCGAAGACAGAAACCACCAAAGCCACAGACGAGCCCTCTGCTCAGCTGTACAGGGAGGAGGAGCCGTCTCCCTCCCATCAATCGTCACCAGCGCCGGGGTCTTCCCCGCAAAGTAGTCTCGAACGTAAGAACTGGGTACCAAACCCGGCACTGTAACAGCCTTCGGCGACAAATTCCAGCTGATCAATCTCCTCGCCTCGGCCGAGTCCGCCCTCATGGCAGTCTCCGGCCACACCATCTCCTCAGTCCCACACGGCAAACCGGAAATCATGCCGTAATCCTCCAAAGTGACTCCCACCTCTCCAAAAGGCATGTGAAACGTGGAAGTCGTATCCCAGAATCGATCCAAGAAATCGCGGACCAGGCTATGGTTAGCCCGCAACTTCCTCTTCACGTTATCCCTCCAGACCTGAACCAGAGGACCGAACGCTCCACGCTCGATCATGGCCCTCTCCTCTGCCGACAGCCGCTCGTAGTGCTCCATCGCCGTCGTGTACCCCGAGAACGACCTGATGTTCCCGGCCTCCTATTATGATTTGAAACAAAGCTATCTCTAGTTTTGAATGAAATTTGAAGGAAATTTGGACAAAAGAATGAAAGAGGATGAGTAGTGAGTAGTGAATTCCTATTTACCAAGCTCTTCACCGTCCTGTAGGACAAGTGACCCTCTGCAGCCCACACGAGGTGCCTACTCTCCCAGGTCTCAGCCCACGCAGGAGCTCCCCTCAGCTGACGACCTCCTCGCCCGACGTTGGCTCGTCTCGGGATCTCCTCCTCCTCGACGGCCTCCTCCTCGTGAAACTCGGCGACCATCACCGCGCGGTGAAGGCACGCTCTAAAGCCTCCTCAACGAGGTGGGCGTCTATCTCCATGGAAGCTCTCCCAGAAGTAGAAGCCTCATCACCTGCAACGTTAAAGCAAATTCAGGCCGCGTCACATGACGACAAGCCTTTGTTAAGGAGTTTTCGAGCCTTCAAAGCCCTGAAAACGCCCTTTCTTTGCCATCCTTGGCCATATTCCCATCAACCCGATCACTAATGTGATAAATTGGGTCAAGTCAAATCTAATTCGAAGCCTAGTTCCGGGTTCAAGTCGAAATTTCGGCAGCATTTCGCTATAACGACAATTATGCCTTAGAAAGGTGTCCTGAAAAAGTTGTCACAAACCAAAATTCCGAGATGGTAGAAAGTTTAACCATCACCCAAGGATCCCAAATATCAAATTTCATCACAAATGGGCAATCCTAAGGCTATTTTCGAAGCAATTCACGGTTTAGCTGTAAAACCGTCTCAAAATTTCACTCAAAGGCTCAAAACTTGACAAAAACTCGAAACAAATACATGGTTATGTTCCTAACATTGCCTACTATCCATTTCTAGCGTCAATTTGACGAGGCAAATCCATTTGGGGGAAAAGCCCCAAATTTTCGATCAAAAGGGTCGAAAACCCTAAATTTCGCGGCTCAAAATTCAACAAATGTAGATGATTAATGCAAGATTAAGACACATACCTCGATTAGTCATGTTTAAAGCAAACTTTTGAATCAAACCTTGGCGGAAATGGTGAAGATTTGAGAGAGAAATGAGTGATTTGTGTTTCGAATGCAAATGAACACAATCTCTCTGATTTTCGCGTTTTTTACGCAGGAAAGCCAAATTGGGGAATAGACGCAGCAAGCGCTGCGCCTCTTCCAAGAGACGCAGCTCTTGCTGCGCCTCTTACCTTTGTTCCCTCCATACGGATTTTCAAAAATTCGTTATAAGTTCGTTATTTGTGGGCCCATCTTTAGTGCGCCTCTTCCCCGGTGCTATTTTACTCTTTTGGTCCGTTCGACGATTTTCTTTCGTTCCGGCTCGCATTTCCAAGCCAGCAGCAGACTGTTTATTCCTTCCAAGACTCATTTTTGCTTGTCGCAACGAGCATTTACTTATTCACAAAAATTCGACACACATTCATTATGTCTCAAGCGAGAGTAAGCGGATATCCTTTCCCTCTCATGACAAGAAGAATAATCCCAACTATGTCTCTAGCGAGAGTAAGCGGATGTACTGTCTCTCTCAAGACGCGAGGATTAACATCTACCTCCAGCAGTTCCCAGCCGTGTCCTGCTACTTGCAATATTTTCCCGAAGATTATCCAAACAATTTCCTCTCAGCAGTTCCCAGCCGTGTCCTGCTACTCTCAATATTTCGTGTTTCCCCGCGGAGTCCGACGAGGGTGTCGTTCTCCAGAAGTTCCCAAACCCCAAAGCCTTCTTTCTTAGGTTCGTAAACCCGAAATTAGGACTTTTTAACTATAGGATCCCAATCCTTCTAGGTTCATAAGCCTTCAAATTCCGATAGAGTTCCTATACCCAACCTCCGGTTTACCCCTTAAGTTGAACTTACTTTAGGCCTCCTTCTCGTCAATGCTTTCCTTTAGGGTCCCACACCCTAGCACAATCCTTATATATCCTTTAGGTCTTACCCTTAGCTCCCATGCTCAACCTTAGCTCCTATGCAACTCCGGAAGCATCTCGAGGAAGAAGTCTCAGGTATGGTCTTTTCTTATGGCTGGCGAGCCTCCTTACGCAGTATAATGGACTTTAAACGACCCTCCCCGATAGTCGACAGACTCTAAAATGTTCCCGACGACAAGTCCTTGGTTCAGACCCCTTGAGCCGCCTCGCGTCGCCATAGTCGTCAGGTTGTAATCTTCGATTGACCTGATGGCTATACTTTGACTTTCGCCTTGTCCAAGCCTCAGTCAAAGTGGGGGCTCTGTAGATACCTCATTTCTGCACCTCCCCCAAACCACCCGGTGATGATTGGGCCGCATGTTTGATACGCGGAACGATTTCTGACAGTTCGTAAGATTATCGTCAAGTGATTGCTCAAATATTAATGTCGACCTCTTAGTTGTCATCTACGTCCCGATACGGTCGTTTTGGCAGTAATTAGAGTACATTCGGAGTCCGGGCCTAAAACCGTTTCCATTTTCTGATAACTGTTAAATCCCGAGTCAGATTGTTCGGGAATGTTCCGGATATTTCTATTCCATATTTCACAAATTTTATCTTTTGGCAAATAATATCCCGTAATATTCATATAAGATATTAAGGAAATCGAATTATTTCCGTCCTACCATAACTCAAACGCGAAAATCTTTCTTCAGCAGGAGGAAACCTCATGGGAATAGACGCAGCAGGTGCTGCGCCTCTTCCAAGAGATGAAGTGGCTGCTGCGCCTCTTCCCAGGCCCTTTTCTGCGTATTTCTCGTATCTTTTTCATATCTTTCCGAGATTCACTTCCAAAGAGTCTCCGAAACCCTAATTCCGTCGTGTGATTAGTATAAATAGGAGCCTTCGCTCCTCATATTTCTCACGCGAGTGTCCGCCCTTCTCTTCTCCCCTTGCATTCTAGACTTTGTTCTTACTTATTGGCGCCTACGTGCTTGAACTTTCGACCACGTAAGCTCGGATCCTTCCGGGTACCAGCCTCTCCGTTGCATGACCGACCAATTTGACCAACTACACTTAATCAACTTAATTAATCAATCATTTTCCTCTTACGAGGGCACTCTCTTTGCATTTGCGTCGAGCATCACTAATCGATATCTTAGTTCTTCTCGTTTCGTCAACATGTAAGTCTGAGGGTGTAAAATCCTTATTTATTTATTGTATTTTACTTTTCGTATCATCAATTGTAAGGTTTACGTCGAAAATACCGTTGAAACCGATTTCTAAAACCATGCTTTAAAACCTGTTTTTGCGGATTTCTAGTAGATAACTGTCGAGAAAGGACGCAGCAACTGCTGCGCCTCTTCGAAGGAGCGCAGTTCCCTGCTGCGCCTCCTCGTGAGGCTGCCGCAGTTCCTGCTTCCTTTCTTCTTCGTTCGTCCTCTGTAATCCGTGTTCAAAATCTTTCTTTTGCTTGTTCGTCTGTTAATTCTTCATCACGATAACATATAAATCACATGTGTATATTATTCATCGTCTTTAATATGTTTTAATTGTCATGAATCCGACTTAAATCCCTTATAATTCATATTTGCGGGTTTTCGTCATAAAATTCAATTCCGGGTTGTAGAGATTCAATTTGTTCATATTGGGTTTCTGGAATTCGTCTTTGATATAGTTTTCATCTGTTTATTCGCATGTTCGTTGCATATTCGTCATTAATCTGTTGTATCTAACTTAGTTAATTGAATTAATTCATGGGACTCATTAATATTTTTCACTTCTATCATTATTTCAATCTTGTAATTAATCCGTTTGCATCCGTCTCATTCATGTTTTATTGTTTTTATGACCTATTCATATGTTAAATAACCTGCTAATCACTTTCATCCGAGTAAATATCATCAATCGATCACTAAAACACCAATTAACATTAACGGCTTGCAATTACGGCTTCACAGCCAGAACTGAGCCAAGGAATGCACGCGGCGTCATTGCGCCTATTCAAAAGACGCAGTATGTCTTTGCGCTTTGTTCTGGCCGAGTTCGTCCCCAACTCCGTTTCTGCCTTGACATAGTTTAATTAGTTTACGTATTAATCAACTATTATCCGTAATATCACCTTCTGTTTTGTCGTAATTCTTTCTTTTATTCTTTTTCTCAAATTATCCGTTTTAAAGGTATTTTCGACATAAATCGCCTATCCCAATGTAATTAATGTAATTTTCATTATTGTATTTCTTTTATTGTATTCCTTTCATTGTTTGTATGTTTTCACATGTAAATCGACATTAAATCCTACTTCGACCCAATTGTATGCTAACTAATTGTCAACCGACTTAGTTAAATTTCCACATGTTAGGATTAAAACTTGGATGTTGCATTGCATGCATATAGCCGACGGTATATCAAGTACGAATAACTTCCCTAATCATTAGTAGAGGCCGCTATCGAGGCGGGCGGGATTAGGTGTTCGATCAAAAGAGCTTCCTAATACGTACCCTCACCCCTTACTCCAGATCTCCGTGAGCACCCGTGTTCATTGGCATCTACGAGAGTCATTCTAGACATAGAATGCTAAGGGTAACGATTGCTTAGTGTTCATGTCACTACTTTGTGTCTTGACATGACACGAGGTATTCGAACGGTTCCAATTTCCCATAAAAATTGGTGGCGACTCCATACAAAATGCAAATGCTTGTTTCGTTCTCACCAAGCGCCCCCGTGGGCGGCCCGCTGTCCACAGCGAGCTGGCTCCTTTATACTTTAATCCCTACTCCAACTTAGTGGTCAACCACATACTCAAATCCCAAGGATATTTCCCAGGAATGCCACTAAACCCCATCAGGAATAATACCTTTACACCTTTTAAGGAAGGAGACTCCCAAAGGATACCAATAGGCTTGGGGTACAAACCCACAAAAGCCGAAGTTCTTGAAATGCTTACTCAAGTTCGAAATCGCAAAAATAAGGGAGTCCAAATGCAACCCTATCTCCCCACACTAAATGGCTACTTCGTCAGAGAAGGGGACTGTGAAAATCTTTATGCATTTCCCGAACCTTGGAGATTCAAAGGCATTCAACTAGATGGAATCGATGTCTTCCATGATTGCTACCTCATTCCTCCAGCAACGGTTTCTACCGTCAAAACTCGTTAGACACCTTGTCTCAATGAACAGGCTGTTAGCCTCGTGTTTGGAGAGGATCGATTCGTCAGGGCAGCACAGGATGAGATCATTACCATGATACTTCAAGACGACCATTTCAACCCTACAACATTAATCACCGACACCAACTCAAATCAGTAGAAAGGATGGAGAAGGTCGATTAAATGGACCAACAGTCAAGGAAGGCTCTTCAAGCTCACAACTGGAGAAGGAGAAATGTTCAAAGAAGAACCCGAAGATGATGAATTCAAGTCAGAGTCTGAATTAGTGTCGGAGTCGGAACCTAAGTCTAAGGAAGTCGCTAGAGAGTCTCCTCATGTCGTCACTCCCCACCCCTCTGTTCCTCCTAACGTAGTGTCACCTGGTAATAGTAGTTTGGGGAATATCCCAGCAACTGTCCCTTTACCGCCACTGACAACTGCGCAGATGGCTTCTTTGTTTCAACTGTTTTCAAATTTTAATATGAATAAATCTGATTCTGCTTACTCCCTGTGTTATTCTGACTGCAATTCTATTTACGATGATAATGAAGATGATCCTGACCCAGACTCAATCGAATTACCTCCCTACATAGTCAAAGAAAAACTAGACGAAGGGGAAGGGGCACCAGTTATAGAAGACACCAAACCTATCAACGTAGGAACGAAATTAGAACCCCAAGAACTTAGGATAGGGACGACCCTAGATCCAACCGAAAGGGCTAATTTCATCGACCTCCTATATGAGTTCAAAGACGTCTTCGCTTGGTCTTACAAAGACATGCCAGGGATCGACAGGGATATTGCAGAACATCGCATTCCAATCAAGCCATGTTTTAAGCCTGTAAAACAGAAGCTTCGTCGGATGAGGACAGAGTGGGCTCTTAAGATTAAAGAAGAAGTTGATAAGCAATTCGAAGCCGGGTTCATCAAAGTTTCCGAGTATTGTGACTGGGTGGCTAACATAGTCTCCGTACCCAAAAAGTATGGGCGAATCTGGGTTTGTGTTGATTTCAGAGACTTGAACAAGCGCGTCCCAAGGACGACTTCCCTCCACCACACATCGATATATTGGTAGATAATACAGCAGATCATGCGTTGTTATCCTTCATGGACGGGTATGCAGGGTATAACCAGATCAAAATGGTCGTGGAAGACATGCACAAGACAGCTTTCATCACTCAGTGGGGCACATATTGTTATACTGTTATGCGATTTGGGCTAATCAATGTTGAGGCTACATACCAACGCACTGCGACCAGTTTGCTACATGACATGATGCATAAGGAAGTAGAGGTGTACGTAGATGATATGATTGTCAAATCTAAGGATAGGGACGGGCACATCGATAACATTCGCAAATTCCTCCTCAGATTGCGCAAGTACTACATGAGACTCAATCCTCAAAAATGTGCATTCGGAGTGACATCAGGAAAGCTTCTGGGATACGTTGTCAGCCAAAGGGGAATAGAAATTGATCCATCCAAGATCAAGGCCTTAGTCGAAATGCCGCAACCCCAGACAAAAAAGCAGGTTAGAGGATTCCTGGGCAATGTACGATACATAAGTCGATTCATACCGAAACTCACCTTGATCTGTGAACCTATCTTCAAAAAGCTCAAGAAAACGGACCATGCCATATGGGACGAAGACTGTCAAAAGGCATTTGAGAGGACAAAGGAGATATTGGCAAAGCCACCCGTGCTAATGCCTCCCCAACGAGATCAACCTCTTGGTTTATATCTCACAGTCACTGAAATAGCCATGGGTGCTATGCTCGCGCAGACTGTTGGAAAAAAGAGAGAGCTATCTACTACCTTAGTAAGAAGTTCTTGGAGTACGAGTGTAAGTATACACCTCTCGAGAAGACATGCCTCACTCTTGTGAGGGTAACAAAGAAGCTACGCCATTACATGCTTAGCTACTCTGTCAAGGTGTATTCTAAAATGGATCCTGTTAAATACCTCTTCGAGAACCCATTCTCAACTGACGCTTAGCAAGATGGACCTTAATGCTCTCGGAATTCGATCTCAAACAAAAACCATTGAAAGTCATAAAGAGGCGTGTCCTGGCTGAATTCATTGCAGACAACCCAATCAATGATACGCAAGTAATAGACACATGGTCGTTTCCAGATGAGGACATTCTACAAACTAGTATGGATTCTTGGGACCTTTACTTTGATGGGGCATCCAATTTGAGAGGATTCGGAATAGGAGTGTTGCTCATTTCTCTTGAAGGCGATCATACGCCACTTTCTGTCAAACTCGACTTCGAGGTGACAAATAATTCAGCCGAATATGAAGCTTGTCTCATAGGTCTATAAGCAGCAGTCAGTTTAGGCCTAATTGGGCAAGACCGGTCTTAGTCAAGTCCATACTTTTAGGGGGTGCGGTTAAGATTACAGACCTAGACGGGAATGAGTTTTCTAACCCTACGAACCAAGACCAATTGAATTGGTACTACCCTTAAAAATAGGATAAAACGCGCCTCGCGAGACCCAGATGCCGCTTGTGTGACACGAAATAAGACCGGCCCCTGGCCCGCTAAAAGCTCATGACATTTCGCTCTTGCGTTTTGACATTTCGACACCCTCATATCATCAGCTAAATTAAAATTGCACTTCCTTAGCAGTAAGTAAAGCACATGCTTATTTTCTACGTTCATTACAAGCTCTTGCTTCGAACATTTATTCTTTTACATTTTCCTGAACTATGCACAGGGTTTGATTTCATTTTTTCTAATGAATACGTAAGCAATCCTTCACAGGATACAACCCGTCTTTTTTAAGATGTAAATAGAAGGACATTTGCATTTGCATTTGAAATTCGACAAGAATAAACAAAGGAAATCTATGAAAGTTTCTTAACTAATAAATCTTTTATTCATTGTTCCATAAATAATAGTAATATGCCACATACACATAAATTTTAAAATTTTAAAATGCTAGGCTAGGATTCTAAAAACCTCGCCATTTATTACAACTTAAATAATAATAATAATAAATAATACTAGTATTAAATGACTAAGGCTACTCTTCCATTTTCCCCTTGCCTTTGTAACCCTTGTCATATATCTTGTCTCGACCACGAGCCGGGCGCTCTTCCGTTAGTTCCGACCTAATCACCAATGGTCGTTCTCGCGGTCTAGCATTTCTATTTCGATCCACCACCTTCTTCTCGTTAGGAGCATTCTTTGGTTTCTTCAATGGACGAACAACCCGATATCCAGCCTGTTCTTCTTCCTCAGTCAAATACCTTTGGTTCTCCTTCGCCACTTCACGAATCTTGCAGTCTACAGGCTCGTGCTTCCTTAGCTTATCGCGTTCTTTGGGGGTACCAGTTTTCCTCCATTGCAGATACGAATTAGACACCCATAATGGGCCAACTGGGACGGATATGAACCACATGTTCCTTTGGGCCCAACGCATAGCTCACTCTCGACAAGATACCGTAATATATGCCAAGGCTGTTTTAGGGACGGTATCTAGCTTTGGGATTTTCTACCTTAAGCCCACTTGCCTCATCAATCTCTCCGGAAAGGTATGGACCATGAATTACAAGCCAGGAACGCAAATGGACCCCGTCGGATCCAGGGATGATAATCCAGTCACTGATCAGAGATGCCACCATGGCACTATCCACCTAATTAAGGGCCCACCATCACTCTTCAGTTTTTTTTCCAATAATCGCATACTCGAGTGAAGTCCACCATGTACAACCTCTTTCTCATTGCAATCAATCGGGAATGATATCCTACCACATAAACTGGGGGCTCGATCAACTGCAGCCTCTCCATCAGCCAAATCTTCAAAACAAAAAAAAGAGACGGGAGTCAGTCCTATATTAAAAAAAACAAAAAAAAATGAACAGAAATAATAAAAGACGGCCAAATAAGACAAAAGATGGGTTCTTACCTGTAAAATGATATAGGACTCCCAAGATAGGAAAGCTTGCGGTTCGCCTTCCTATTATCCAAACCAAGGATGGGGTCCCCTAGAATCAAGCATGCTGGACTCCTGCGCAGTTCCATTTGCTCAACTATGCCAAGAAATCGAGGATCACCCCTGATCTCTTGGTCCACAAGCCCTCGAAAGATATAACAATGAAGAAGGAAGAATCCATAAGCCCGGCGCCTCACCACATAGGAGATAATAGGGTCCTCCCTCTCTATAAATCGGTCAACAAAGTCAAACATGC